>NW_020455477.1:2371178-2418286 GCF_003342845.1 Nothoprocta perdicaria
TTTTATTTTTATTTTATTTTTATTTTATTTTTATTTTATTTTTATTTTATTTTTATTTTATTTTTATTTTATTTTTAGATTACCATACACTACTTGAAGCCAAATACCATTCTTCTGTGCCACATCAGTTCCTCATTTGGAGGAGTCCTCAGTGCTACCTGTCTTTCCTCAGCTGTAGTTGTTGCCATGATATGCATCACAGACACGGTCTGTTTGTCTTGGGCCTCACCTGCGAGGCTGCTTAGAATGGAGGATGTGTTTAAAACTATTATTTAAAATGCATTTAAAAAATAAATGAAGTGGGAGATGGTTTGTGATAGAAGAGGAAAGAAATGAAATATTAAAAAGTCATGTAGAAGGGCTACCCTCCTGCCCCCCCCCCCCCAAAAAAAAAACAAAAAACAAACAAACAAAAAAAACCCTTTAACTCCATATTTCTTTCCATATTTCTTTTAGAATCCGAAGGATTCTAAGCCAATATTTTCCCCATTACGGTAACTGGAGCGTTTTATCCCTCCCCGCCGCGAGGTTTCACATGCACAGGAGTTCCCTTGGGGCTGCGTCTGCTCCTCTGGCCCGGGGTGCAGGAGCACATCCGTGTGCCCTGGGGCAGGGATCAGGCTGCCAAGTGGCAGTGTCCTCATGGGACAGCGGGGACATCCTGGATGGACTGGGCAGGAGCATCAGAGCTGCTAATGGCATTGGGGGTGATCGCTAATTGATGCGGGAGACCCAAGCAGATTAAGGGTTTGCAACTTCTAATTGCTTTTGAAATGATTCACAATTGAATGTCTTGGCTCTTTAGGCAATTTTTGCATTTCTCTCTAGTATCTAGCATGAGGATTTATCTCTAATATATTAGACTCACAGTCTGATCAGAAACTAATAGTTTTGCTCTCAGAAGGGCTTCAGAAGCTTACGGGGAAGCTGTATCTTAGCCAACTCTCTAGGGCCTCTGCTGAGACCTTCTGATCCTTCCCTCGCTCTCATGGTTAGGAAGCTTTGCCTTGTATTTACATTGCATTATTATTACTATTACTATTATTACTATTACTATTATTACTATTACTATTATTACTATTACTATTATTACTATTACTATTATTATTATTATTTCTTTTTTTGAGAGGTGGAGAGAGAAGAGATTCGTTTCCTTTGTCCTGACTTCTAAATTAAAAATCCTCCTCAAAAGTCTTTCCTCTTCTTTTTATTTATTTTTTTTTCTGAAGTGTTTAGGCATTCATATAAAATCTGTTTCATTTTCCTGTTGCTTCTGGTTCTGAGGTGGAAGGCGTCTTGGTGATGGGCTTTTCCCAAAATGACCACAACTGGCTAGGGAAGCTGGTGGTTGGAGGTGCGGGGTGACCCCAGGTATGGGCCCCACCACTGCTTTGTTCATCCTTTCACTTTATTATCTTATCCTTTGAGATAATATAAATATATTATCTCAAATTTCTAGCAAAAGCAATTTTGTTTTGTTTTTGTATAGAGCTTTAGAAACTTTGAAATTAACATATTGGTATCCTTTGGTTAAATATAGAAGATTTATCTTGAACAAAGATTGGTCTGATCTCTTGAAAACCTGTTTTTCGAAGTGACTGCTGTCCTTAGTAGGATAGTTTGAGCAGATTTCTGATACACAGTAAATGCGATCGAGCAATATGATCTCCCTTTTAGTATAAAAATTGAATTTAACTTATTATGATTTGTTCTGACAAATCGTTACTTGATTAACAAATTGGTTTACAGAGCTGGGAATTGTAACGAAAGTGCCTTAGATGTTGGGTCTAATTCACTAATGCTCTCTAAACTTTTCTTCCTTTCAGGACTGTGCACAAAAATATGTTGTGAAGAACTATTTCTACTACTACTTGTTCAGGTTTTCGGCTGCTCTGGGTGAAGAGGTGTTTTATATCACTTTCCTTCCATTTACGTACTGGAACATAGATCACTCCGTGTCTAGAAGGATGATAGTCATTTGGTCTGTAAGTATTTCTGTGACTTGTTCAAACATGTGCTTTTGAATTCTGTAACTGTAGCAAATGGATATTTAAGGATAAGAATAACATACAGACAAACACAACCCTTTTGGATAACAAAGATAACAAAATAATGTATTTCCATGCTGGCATTCAAAATGAATAGATAACAAGGTACTTTTTTCCGGGAATGACTGTATTGTTTTATTACCACTGCTGCTCATCTTGCTATTGATCGTGTCTTTGCTGCCCAAAAAAGAGCACTTTAGACCATCACTGATAAGCTACAGTCCTTTGGGGTTTGGTTGTCAATCTATACTGATTACAGAAATTGAAATTTGGTGAGAAGTTGGATGTGATATCTAGTTTTGTTTCTTTGCAGTGAAACATCAGCTTGACTGAGTTGATTCCGATTAAGAATCTTCTGTCTTTTGTCTAAACAGTAAGATCAGAAATAATAAATACAATTTTAATTGGTGATACGCTTAAAATGAAGCCTGTCTTGGGTGGAAGGCATCAGTTGCCCCATGCCAGTAACACTAATCAGTAAGTTTTATCAAGAGAAGATGGAAAAATGCAGATGAAATCTAGAGGTAGGTGGACACTGTATAGTTAGAGCTGGGGTTTGGCCAGGAGAACACCCACTGCTTCTGGAAGGGGGCCAGCAAAGATGAGAATTGCTAGTCACAGCCTCCTGTTCTCCCAATATTGCTCAAAAAATGGCTCTGCAAAGCAACCCACATGCCCTGCTGAAGACTTGCCTTGCTTCACCTTGCAAGGCATCTGTCTGAGGGCTGGCCAGATCTGACTGACTAATTAAGCCTGACTTGATTAGAGTGCTCAAGCCTCTGATATTACAATTATTAGTATTATTTTTTCCAGTAGAGTTGTGGAGTTGCCTTTTGTACTGAAAAGTGAAAAAGGAAAGATGCTTTAATGTAAAGTCTTGTGACAATCTGTAGTTTTAAAAACATTTTAATTATATGTAATTGTGGCATGGCTAAAAATGCCTGATGGCTCTGTGTTGATGTTATGGCAAGTGCTGCTGGATAGTTCCCTTTTAACACTGTCTGCAGTGAAGAGAGAATAGGGAAGCTCTTCAGCAGGGGAACAGGAGGGATTTTTTAGGGCTTTTTGTGCAGAGATAGGAATGTGTGGAGACATGTGCTGATAAAAACTTGGTTGACCAACATGGGCCAAACAGGAAAAGTGGGTTTGAACTTGAACAATGGAGAAATAGAAGCAGGGTTAAGTGTGGTATTTCGTATTTTGCGTTATTGGGAAGTTAAACCTGTGGGTCTCTGTCACCGTGACATCAGAAATGATGCAATACGGGCCTGAGGAGTTCCTTCCCATAAAAATTAAGAAAGTCTTAATGGTATTTACAGGGCACTTATGAGATCTTGTCTGTAATAGTTTCTATGGTCACCCTCATTTGAGAAAGGTACATGTTGAGGGAACTGGCTCTTCCAGGAGCAGAAACGGCAGCCTAGATAAGGTCCTAACTAAGTGACGTCTGGCAGAGATTGATGCTGCCTGCAAATACCATGGAGAGGAAGGAGCCTCTTAAAATAGCCCCAGGAAAGGATGGGCATAAAGCAACTGGGAATAAGGTGCGTTGGAGCTGGAGGTTTGGAAGCACTGGAGTCAGTTCCTGGGATGGCTTTGGAGCAGGACCCTGGGGAGGATGGTGTGTACAGTGGAGAACAAGGCTGGGGGCCTGAGGAGGGCTTCTCCAACCAGTGTCCTCCAAACCAGTAAGGATTCGCACTGTGGGCTGCACCTTTTCCCTTGGAGATGGGGGAAGGAGCTGCTGGAGGTCTCCAGGCAGTGCAGGATGGAGGCACCGGGTGCCTCCGTGTCCCAGCACGGCACTGCAGCCACACGTGTGCGGCTCCCGGCCGAGACCAGGAAGAGCAAAGGTGAAAACTAGCCCCAGATAAACCAGCTCGCAAGTGCAGTTCAAGTTTATTGCACGCTGCAGCTTAGGAGGTGAAGGGTTAGCATGGTGGTTTGTTTGTCGTTACCCACCTTCCGGGCTAGAAACTTTGTTTTGAGGGGAATTTGAGATTTGAGGTTAGAGACTCACAAGATGAAATGAAAAAAAGCTCCGTTTTCTGACTGCCATTCAGCATCCTTCCTGGATTTTTTTTTTCCTGTTGTTTTTCTACAGGGTGTGTGAATGCAAAACATACACACACCTCTTTTAAGCCTATAAATTTTTAATCTGTGTGATATAAATAATAGCTGGCCAGCATGAACTTTGTCAGGGCAAGCTTGGAAGCTGCCAGTGAATCACAGAGATAAGCCGGTGACTAATGGGAACTGGCAGCGCTGAAGCAAGGGGCAATTCTGCAGCCTCGCAAGGGCTGTTTGGGTGCTTGCAGGTGGGGAGCTCTGGGCTTTGCAGGTATCTGGTGGGTTATCTGGTGGGATAACCAACGCTAGGTTATCTGTGTGCATGGTGCTGCTGACACACTGTGCATCCACTGAGTGCTTGGATGCTGCTTGGCGCCTGATTTGGGCTTGACGGGCTTGTATGTGTGTCCTGAGCTTTATGCAATTGTGCCATTTTACTGGGACAATTTCCTAATGGCCAATAAGAGTTTTTGCCTCAAATGCAAACTGTTCAAAGCACCGTGTGTGATAGGCATGCTGCATATGAATGGTTAAGACTGTGTTCAGGCATGTTAGCTATGCACAATGTCAGAAAGCCAAAATAAATGCTGTATAGACCAGGGCCAGCAGAGGCTTTTGACCCTGCGCAGATAAGACATCCAGGTCAAGTGCAGATGAAGTTTCACTCTGTGTAGGTCTAAGTGCAAGAAGATAAATTTGTTGAAGGTGAATTTTGTGAGTGCTGGTAACAGCATGAGCAGAAACTGCAAATCAGCCTTTCCTAGCTTAGACACCGAGTTAGGATAAGCACTGCCTGAGGTCAGGTCAGGACTACCACGTTTCAGTAACCTGGCTGGAGGTAACTTCAGTGAAGTTTAAATCGAAATTTTGGTGTTTCACTGGTGTTTCACAGCTGCTTCCCAGTTCAGGTGCTAGCTGATAAATCAAGTAGATGCCAAATCCCATCTGTGCACCGACCCTCTGTGTAGGGCAGGCCGGATACATGTGTAAATCGGGAGCAGTGCTCGGGCTGGGAGGCTCCGGGTTCCCTGGGAGCCACCGCCGCCTCTGCTTGCTGTGTGTGTGCAATATGGACTTTAAAAAAATGAATGGATCACAAGTGAATTTGCAGTGAGTGAAAAGCAAGCACTGCTCATGCCTGGTGCTGCCCCTTCCCCGTGCCCGACGTGCTCTCAGCATCGGAGAAGCCCTCGCACAGCCCTTTCCAAAGATGACTTACTCCCTTTCTGTAATGCTCTTATGTATTAGTGCTAGTCATTCTTTAACAAGTGGAAATTGTTATGGCAGAGACTTCAGATAACGTAGCTTAGTCTGCCTTGCTCCTGAGATGGCACCACTGAAGGCAGCCTCCACGTTTTATCTCGTATTAGAGAGTGCAGTTCTGCTTTCAGTCCCCAAACTTAATTAGCTTCCAGAGGTGTGCCTGCATTCACGTGGAGCTGGGAGCCCGGTGCTTCCCGCCAAGCCGTGTGCTGCGGTAGCAGAGCAGCTCTGAGAGACGTGTCGCGTTTGTTGGGGTTGTAAGGGGCAGAAGGGACACGGTGGAAACGTGGCCTTCCCAGCGCGGGTAGGAGCCCGCCGTCTGCCTCAGCCCATCCGCGAGCATCGTGGCTCCTTGCTGAAACCTCCCTTTGGTGCCAGATGTGATTGAGTTACAGCATGGAGCCGCTGCTTCCTAGGATAATGGAAAAACCTTTAATAATTCAGGGCTAGCCTCCCTCCCCGCAGCGGCGGATTTGGCAGCGCTGGGCCCCGGCGCGCGGAGGGCTGCGGGAGCCCCGTGCTCACGGCCACATCCTCTGCCCGCAGGTGGTCATGTACATCGGGCAGGTGTCCAAGGACCTCCTGAAGTGGCCACGGCCCCTCTCGCCGCCCGTGGTGAAGCTGGAGAGGAGGACGGATGCGGAGTACGGGATGCCCTCCACCCACGCCATGGCCGCTACCGCCATCTCCTTCTCCTTCCTGAGCGCCACCACCAACCACTACAAGGTGAGCAGGTAGAAAACCACAACAGCAGAAACGAGACGTTTGGATGTGTCCCCTACACCGCAGAAAACACAAATCTGGAGCTGTGGCCACTTCTGGAGGAGCTTCCTGCATTTCCATAAGCAGGAGCTTTCCCTATAGCCATCCTTGGCTGGCACATAATAGATTCAGAAAGAAGTTCAGTGGATGTGTCCTTCTTGGGATACAAGACCAGCCCAGGATGGCTGCTGGGCTCTGCTATCACACTGAGGCTGGGGAACTCACTGTGATGGTTATTTTTTATTTCATTTTACTACTCCTAACATTCATTTCCTATATGCAGGCAGTGATGTCCTGGCTGCATCATACTGAGGTGTTTCTCCACCTTCTGCCATGCGTTTCAGAGAGGAGCCCGTGTATCTGAGAGGGCCCTGGCCTGATGGGCACCTCTCAGTGTGTGGACATTGTGGGGTCCTGTTTGGGACACCCTGGGTGACACCACCCATCTGGTAAAAGTTGTGGGGCTGCAAGTAGCAGAGGTGGACTCTGGTCTTCATTTAGAAGATGACATGATGGTTTTATATAAGCCTGGCTATAAGAAGTGAGAACTTTGGCGCTGAGGCCTGTGGACCTTCATGCCCATGGATCAGACTGTCTCTTTCTCACTGCTCAGAAACTGCCATGGAACAGTAAAGCTGCTGTAAAATAATTAAGCGGTTTAATTGCTTCTGTTAAGGAGAAAAAATCCACTGTTACATTATGCTGCTGTCTTGCAAAGCTGCCCCAGTAATCGATTACTGGCCTGGATGGACTCCCAGCCCACCTGCCAAGGAGGCGCCGAAGCAGATGTATGCACTTGGGAGGCTCGGAAAAGCGAGGGAAAAATAGGGCTTTATGAATCAGGAGTGACATCTGTGGCCAGGGTCTGAGCTAGCTGTGTCAGGGGCTCGGATGTGCCAGAGGGGAAGGGTCACAAGTGAGTTTGGCGCTTAAGGGAGCTCCAGAAGAGGCTTTGCCCTGACCTATAGCCACTGTGGTCATCTGCTCGGTCAGGAGACTCTCGGGAGTCTGTGTGTCAAATTGAGGGAATTTATTGCATTTTTTCTATATTTGGTTTTGTTTTATTTTTCAGGAAGAGTCCCTTACAGACTAAAATGCAATGCAGCAACCTCATCTTCAGTGGAGCCCTAAAACACAATCCAAATGAGTGGTTTAAGTGTTAATGTGCTCATTTTTTTTTTTTTTTTAACCAAATCTGATTTTATTTTTCCTTTCTAAATACTGATTTTTTTTTTTAAATACTTGATCCCATATTATTGGACAGCTCAGACAGGAAATTATGTGAAAACAGCTTTATAAGGTGTTTAAATGTGGCAGCAAAGAGTGGTCCTGATGGCCCTAAGAACTGGGCTGTCGCTGCAGCCTAGGCATGGATTTTTCCCCTCCTGCCTTGTTGCCTGAGCAGTATTGATCAGGCCAAATCCAGGTATCCCATTTCCATCCCAGCCAACCCAAAGTAGCACCTAAACCTTGGTGGCCGCTCCTAGGATGTGCTCTGCCTTTCCCTCTTCCTTAAGGCCTTCCCTAGCCTTCGGGATGCTCTTCCAGACGCGTGCTGAGGGGGAAGCAGTGGGTGTTGGTGACGCGGGTGTTCTCTCTTTCCGCAGTACCCCTTTGAGCTGGGGCTGACGGGCGCCCTGCTCTTCTCCACGCTCGTGTGCCTCAGCCGGCTCTACACAGGGATGCACACCGTGCTGGTAAGTGGAGCTCCCCGCGCCCATCCCGCTTCCCACTCCCGCCTTCCCAGCGCTGGGCGCTGCCGGAGCCCCACGTGAGCAACGCCACTAAATCCGGGACTAAATCCGGGGCTGCACCTCCTGGGAGGAAGCCCCCGGGCTACCGCTGTTGAACGTGAAAGGGAATTACGCGTGCAATTAAGGAAGGGAATTACGCGTGCAATTAAGGAAGGGAATTACGCGTGCAATTAAGGAAGCCGCGAGGGTGGCGTGGCATGTGGACTGCCCGCCCGTGTTTTGCAACGCTAATTGCAAGGAATGCACTTGAGCAAGCGCCGCGGCGCTGCGGGGCCGCGCTCCAGGGCAGCAGCTTCCGCGCTGGCAGCGGGAGCCGCGCGCCCGGGAGTGCCGGGGAATTGCGGCTCCCTGAGTCACCGGAGCAAGGGCGCTGGGCACCGAGGTCCCTGGCACTGTGCAGGCACACGAGAGCTCACAAAGCCTTTACCACAGGCTTTGAGAAACACCAAACGGGCAGGAAACCCAAAGAAGTGAGGTGCGCAATTCCTGCACCCAAAATAGGCTCAAAACCCGTTGTAGGATAAACTGTGGGCCGGGGTTGCTTGGAGAGAACGATGTCCATTCTGCTTGAGGAGCAGATTTCGACACGGCCTCGCTTGCAGAGCAGCTTCCTGATGAGAGGGCCTGGTATTGCTCTCCTGCGTGTGGTTATTGGAGGGTGACCCAAGTCCCTGGCATGAGCATGGGCTGGTACATGGGCGTGCTACCCATGTAGGAAGGGGTATTACGTCTCTTATTAAGTAATAACTGTGTTTGCTCTAATAAGGAGACTTGATGGAGTCAAAGAGAGCCCTTAGTGAACCTTAGGGTTTGCTATAAAATATGGCCTGCCCTTCCTTTCAGCCCTGGTGGACCTAAGCAGTATCTTAAATCTGAGCTGGAGACATCCTTTCTTAACGGGTGACCCTGAGTCAACCAGTAAAAATTCTTAGCATATTTCCCTTGCTGTTCCACGATAATGAAAGACGCCTCTAAATTTAGATGGATTTTAGGGTAAAGAAGAAAAAGTCCTTTGTGTCTTTGGCATCATTAAAAAAAAAAAAAAAAAAAAAAAAAAGCTTTAAAACAAAAAAGCTCCTCAGTTCAACTGTGGAAAGTCCTGCCCATCAACAGGGCTTTGCTGGGCTCCTCTAGAGTGCAGAGAGCTGGTAATATGTTTCTGTTTAGAAGAGCATGGCCCTGCTCCTAAATGAAACCATGAAGGGAATTCAGGCATTAAGTGACTGCATACAAGACAGAGCAGGAAAAGTCTTATTATGGCTTTGGTTGGAAATGCCAGGGAATATTTGGGAATGCCACCATAGCTAGGAAGCCATTTGATGCTCCAGGGGTCTTTTATCGGTGTCTGCAGTTCCAGCCTTCAGCTGGAGTTTAGCTGTAATGGAAAGAGGATAAAAATGGTCTTGCCTTCAAAAAGCCAAACCGCATGGTTTCGCAATCTTTAAAAAAAGAGGGGAAAAATCTGCTGTAAAATCCTGTACCAGAAGTTCAGCGCCATGAGCGCACCAATAGTGCCGCTTCCAGCTTTGGACCGTGCGAGGACGTGCCCAATTTTTCCGGGAAGAATCCCAAAAGTAGCATTTGCCGAACCGCTGCTACTGCCCTGTGCACACGCACAAGTCAGCAGTATTTTAAATTGCCCAAATCCTGCCTCTAATGTATCACATGCAACTGGGTTTTCATGTCAGTTGTTTTTCTTTGCATACTTTCCCGTAGTAGAGGAAAACAGCTAAGACTTGCAGCACTAGAAACGCGATACGGGGTCATTCTTTAGGTAGCAAAGCAGAATTCCTCCTTTTCTGGTAAAAAGTGTGGAAGCGAGGCCTCTTTTGCTTGCAAGGTTGAAGCAAGGGAGCTGAGCAGGCCTGACGCAGCAGCAGATGGGCTGCGCAGGGAGCCCCGTCACAGGCCCACGTGGTGCTCGAGGCGTCCAAGGACCAGAGCGCCTGCGCTCGATGCCCCCCGAGCCCTGATAATCTGCTTAGAAAGTTTAATGCATGTATCTTATAACTTTGCTTAGGAAGTTTAATAGACAAGAAGAAGTAATTAATTCTACCCGGCTAAATATCTTCTTAAAGCACTGCTCTTTAGCTCCCCAACCTTTCCAACCTTTCCTTTTAGTGGAAGTTTGTATTAGGAGTATGGATAATGCAAAATATGAGTAGCTTGAAGTTCAATGTGCTGTGAATCTATTGCCTGGAAGCCGTAAACACCTGAAGTTCAAGCATATTTGAGTAATGCATTCGGTAGCAAGTAATGAAATATTTCTGTTGTGGAGAAAAGTCCTCCCATTTCTGCCTAACTATAACTGAAGGTCTCATAAATAATTCATTTTAGACTGTGACCAAGCATAGAAATGGTCAACTGTCATGACTTCATAAAAAAGATACAATCTTGAGAATGGGACATTTTTGTATGTGATTAACTATAGCTTTTGCAATCAGTTTCATGGTAAGAAAGAAATTCTGCTGGCTCTGATGTCCAGAGAGAGGCACAGTGAAACCTCCAGCATTGCTTTTAACGTGGCCGCTGCCGCTGATGTGCAGAATACTTTTTTATAGGTTGTCTTTCACTTCTTTTCCTTTCCCAGCAGTGTTGTTGACAACAGCCAAGCTCTCCGAACAGCTTGTTTGCCTCTGTTAATAAATTAGGTTTTAACTGTGCGCTTGCCTCAGGCACTGCAGCACAAGCCAGGTCTCAGAGGCCTGGGCGATGGATTTCTTGCTATTTATTCTTACCCAGCGGTGCTGTCTCTTGCTGAGGGACGCTGGATCCGTGCACTGTGTCCCGCAGCTCTGTGCTCGTTTTCCTTGGAGGTTTCCTGGATTGGGGCTTCCTTTGGGAAAAGAGCATCCTCCGCTTATGCATCCTCCGCGTATCCTTTGCTTATGCAAGCAAAGCTTGTGGTAATCCTATTGATAGGAAGGAATTACTGGAAATTATGGGAGGGGATGAGTTTCTATCAAGATCTCTTACCTTAACAGCCGCCCAGGAGATCCAGTTGCGTAAAAGTCTTTTCCATTGAAGTTTGGTACAGAGGGGATTTTGGTTTGACAGAAAAAGCCTCTCAAAAGGGCTGTCTTTGCAGGACGTGCTCGGCGGGGCGCTCATCTCGGCCGTGCTGCTGGTGCTCGTGTGCCCGGCGTGGGACTCCATCGACCGCGTGCTGCTCACGAGCCCGCTCTGCCCGCTGCTCTCCCTGGCCGTGCCGCTGCTCCTGTGCTACAAGTACCCCAAGCTCGACTCCTACAGCCCCACGCGGGCGGACACCACCACCATCCTTGGCGCGGGCGCTGGAGCCACTGTGGGCTTCTGGCTCAACAACCAGTACGTGGCGGCCGCTTCCACCAGTGACGGCTTTCGCCCGGGCTTCCCGCTGCTCTCGGGCCCCATGCTGGTGGTGGTGCTGGCCCGGTTCCTCGTGGGCATCGGCATCATCCTCGTGACGCGGCAGCTCGCCAAGAGCCTGGTGCTGGGCGTGCTGCGCTACTGCTACAAGTTCCCCATGGGAGATCTGGAAGCCAGGAGGCGCCTGGAGGTGGAGGTGCCCTATAAATTTGTGACGTACTCCTCGGTTGGTTTCAGCGCGACCGTGATCGTGCCGCTGCTGCACCAGGTGCTGGGGCTGATCTGAGCCCCGTTCCGCAGAGACGCAGGTCCTGGCACCACCGTTTTGGAGATGCAATGAGTTGTTCCAGGCTGGTGACTTGACTGAGAAACGTTTTGTGCCTTTCTGCACTGGCAGAACACCGCACCGTGAGGATTCACGGGGCGGCTGTACACGGTGACCTGGGTTAGGAACCGGCTCTGCTGCCTCCCTCCGGCCGAGGCCGGTGGCCCAGGTGAGGGGACGTGACAAGCTCGGGGTGCAGGGCTCGTGGATGGGACATCACGCTGGGGAGGGCGGCGCGGCGCCCCACGGAGCTGCTCATTCCTGTCCTTGTCATTATCGTCCTCAACATCCACGTCGGGGTGTGTGGTTTTACCCATCACAGCTCTTGGCTTATTTAAGACAAGAAAGACAAACCCAGCGCAGAGCAGCTGAGTGGTTCCTGGCGGGGTGTTGGTGAGAAGCCCTCCTCTGGCAGAGCCTTTTCCCCCAGAGCCGGGCGGTTGTCACCGCAGCTCCAGGGGAGCAGGGCTCCATGCTGGGAGCTGCGCTGGGACGAGCCCAGTGACTGCAGCGGCACCTCGGGGCGCTGGGGGTAAAGCGCCCTGATCTCCCGGTGCCACGCAGCGTTGCAGTGGGTCTGCCCCACATCCCGTGTACGGACTCGTAGCGGGGGAGCTCAGGACTGTTCACAGGAGCGTCGCCGCTTCCAGGCTGCTTATTCCAAACCTCTATTTGCGCTGGACCCATGAGCTGCTGGTAAAGGGCAGCGGTGACTGTGGTCTGCAGGCTGGGAGAAGCATCTTGCTGTAGTGGCTGTCGTGCTTCATGCACAGCCTGTGTGCCTTTTCCTGGCAGAACTGAGGGGAAAAGCGGTGTTTTAAACATGTACATTTGTGTTCTTGCGCTGTGACTCTTGGTATAAGCTGCAAGCAGCTCAGCAGCTGGAGCGCCCAGTTGTGCCCGCGTCGCTGTGGCCGTGCACCTGGGAGAGCAGCGCGCTTTCAAAGCGAGGCTCCTGCTCCCCGTGCGAAACGGGAGCAGAAACGCCAGCGGCCGCTGGGTTTGCGCGGGCTGGGGTCGCTGCTCCGCGTCGGGCTGCATCCCTGCACGCGGGAGAGCGGCTGGAGCGCGGAGCAAGGATCCCAGCCCGCTGGATGCTGAATGCTGCATGGCCGGCCATGCGCTCCTACCTGCAGCTTCCTGCTCTTGATTGCTGCTCTTTTCTGCCATGGAAAACCTATAAATTCCACAGGAGTGCTTGGGTGAGCTGAAGTACCTACAGCTATTTTTATCTCTTACTGTGTTCACCTGCCCATGAGCTCTGCTGTACGTGCAAACCATCCTTGGTTCAGGTTTTAAAATACAGATGTTTTCCAAGACCTGGTGAGTTTCTTTGTTCGTGTGAGCGATGGACCAGGGGGAGTGACTTGCAGCTCAGAGAGTGCAGCACAGGACTAGGCTGCTGCTTTGGGCTGCTGCTGGCTGCCGTGGGCTCGTGGTCTCCATCCCTGCGGTGGCTCCGTGCGGGATGTGGCCTCCTCTCGCCGCTGCGCCTGCAAGCACAGGATGCAACCACGGTGGGCAGCTGGAGGGCAGACGGTCCCAGTCTTTCTCCTGCTTAATACTGCACCTCTTTGTCAAAAGTACTTTTGAATCAGCAGCAAGGATAAACCCCAAATTAAGCACCTGTATCCGGCTGAAACCAACCAATTTCCAGCAGCACCTGGATAGCGCCCAAGCGATGACTTTGGTCTCCTCAGTGCTCTGCTCCCCTTTGCTGGTCAGCTCCGTGCTGATGCACACTATGCACTGCCAGCAGCACCGAGGTAAAGATAACGCATGATTTGGGATGACTGCTGAACAAGGGAACTTCTTAGAAGTCCTTAAAAGTACTTTATTTTGAAATACTTAATGTTGAAAAGATGTTCGAAAGAGATCACCACTGGCAGGTAAGAGTTGCTCGGTGTCAGAAAGCATCTCTAAACCGAGGTCAAAGAAGAAAACAAATGGCAGTGGATTTCTGTAGCACAAAGCTTCGTGTGGGGTGCCTTGATTATTGAATACCTCTATGTGCAAGCTGTAAATGTCAGATAATGGTTATCGGGCCAGGAAAGGCAAAGTCCTGCAATAAATATGCTGTAGTTGTATGAAGTTTCCCTCTTGCCAGGATTCCCGGATAATCCTGAGCTCAGCACGGTGGCAAAGGTTGAATTTCAGTGCTGTGGCAGCCTTGCAGGCGCTGGTGACATTGCATGTAGTCCTGAGGGGGTTCAGCAGTGCCGAGAGAGCCTTTTAACCTTCCTGATGACTCTGCTCTTCTGCTTTAAGCAAGTAATGGTGCTTCCTAGCACCAGAGCTCATGTCCTGCTTGTGAAGTACTCGGGTACTGACGCAAAAGGGCATGGAAAAGGGGAATGCCCGATGCTGGAAGCCTGGCACCACACAGCACTGCTGCTCAAGCGCCTCCTTCCAATCTAATCTGGTCTTTACACTCAAAAAGGCAGCAAATTCGCAGGAGAATTGGGACACCCAGAGAGTCAGGAGACCTTGTGCAGAGAAATGTATTTAGTGCATGCAAATATGCCTGTACTCTGCTGAAATGCAAATCTGCCTTATTGTCGTCCTAATCCCCATGCATGACACACTAATAAACAGGGTTTTTTAATACTTACCATCTGTGTTACAGATTGCTTCCCACACTGCGAGCTTGCTTGGTTACAGTTCTGTAGGCATCATGGAGAGATATATCCTGCAAATGACAAGCCGGATAATCCCCGGGGAGGCTGTAAAATGTGAGTTGCAGTTTTCTCACTCGCTCTGTGCGCTCCAGTCGCTTGTGCTGCCTATGGCTCTATCTGTCTTCTCATTTCATGTCTGTCACACCGAGACAACTAAAATCCACGCTTCCACGTGAGGGAACAGTGGGCTTTCCAGCTGGGTAACTCTAGTGCCTTTTTTTGCTATAGATTAGTGTTTTTAACAGAAAGCCCTGCCCGCTGCCTTCCCACCTGTTAGCAGCAATGTTGGATCCACCATTTCAAAGCCATAGTGGGTCCAGAGAAAGGAGGTCTGTGCAGACATGCAGCTCTTAAAACTGTGATCTGATCTTATCATCCCTGTTGCTCATCTCTTCTTGTTTAGTGTGTCTCTATAACCCACTTCTCCACAATCACCCCTCGGAGATGGGTCTAACCTTGGGCTGTCCCCTCATGGATCCCCGAGGCTCCCACAAGGGAAAAGAGCCACAATGCGTTGGCCTAAAGTAAAATATTTACCAGTGTCAGCAGGCAGCATTAGAAATGGGTATAATATTGCAAAATTGCTAACTTCATTAGGAAGCCGGCAAGGAGGTAGCTTGAAAGCCCTGGCCTGGCCACCCAGGCAGCTGCGCTGCACCAGGAGGGACGGACGGAGCTCTCGGTTTCTGAGCCAGAAGCACCACGGAGCAGACCCCGGCTGGCCTAACTCTCACCAAAGGTCCTCCCAGAGGAAAATCCTGCTCCGTGACAGTCCGAGAGAGGCAAAACTCTGCTGTGCTGCCCCGCAAGCGCAGCAGGGAACAGGCAAACTTGTGCAGACGACAAACGTCGCGGCCTCGCTCTCGCCGAAGTCTTCTCATTTTTCAGCGCCTCCTGCAAAAGGCCACGGGCGTGTGCTCTTAAATGCATTTCCCCAATTTGGTTTGAAGCTTCAAAACCACTAGGCTTACTTCAGCCATGAAAAAGAATTAATTTTCCCCAAGCCCTATTTGAATTTCTAAAGGATCAACAGTTATGTCTGGAGTAGGGAAGCAGATATTACACACATCTTGCTTACAAAATAGCTCTGGTTTTCATGAAACAAGTTTATTTTCCTCCCCCAGCCAATGATGAGCACATGACAACCGTACAGAATAAAAGCTCAGCTCCTTAGTTCTGCTCACATTCGCTCAACATTTGCTCTAATCAATTATCTTATTTCATGCAATAAGAAAAGAATGAGATTCCTGTTATGCAGCCATAATCGGTTACAGTATGAAGCTGTGTCTGTGGAACATTTCTGATTTTGAGAACTAATCATGTGCTCTGCCATTACATTTCTCTTGTAAAACGCTGGGCTTTTACCCAGCTTGTTTCTTCTGCCCCCTGCCCCACGCCTTTAAAAGCAGCAACAGTGCAGTCCAGTCCCAGACACCACATTCTTGCGTTGCAGAAGCGAGTCTAACTGCAGAGGAAGGAACCTATTTACCCAAGGAGCCAGACTGTGTTTTTCTAGTTTATTAAAACATAAAAGCACAAGCAGATGTTCCCTGCAGAGGAACAAAGGAGCCGAGGGTGCTGCATGCGACAGTGGTCAGCTGTAGGACGGTAAAAACGCTGCCTTCACACGAAAGGTTCAATAGTGATTTCCAAGGCAGAGCACGGCATGGTGAGCTCGAATTTGGTGATAACATCAGGGTGTAGGACTCCAAATTTCCCAATGCTCTGACCTTTGGCAATGACCTCAGCACAGCGACCGGGAAAGAAAGCAGAGCCTGTAAAGAAAGTGAGAGAAAAATCAATATTTCTCCAGGCCAAAGAAGTCAATAGGCATTTTACATGGAGAACAAAGCTCTCAGTATTAAACAGTTCTCCTTGCTAAGATGCTAAGAATGGGGTCCCACTTTCTTGCATTAACAGTTGTCATGATTGATGGAGAATGAGGAAAGACTTTGAGCTAAAAATAAAACGCGAAGCCTGAAGCACGGGCCTTTTTCACACTCCAGTTGCTTTGTCAAAGGGTCGCTTGTGACAGAAAGCCACAGAGATCCGTGAGTCGGAGGGATTCTGAAATTAAGAACTTGTGCAGGCTTTGGGTCCTTTAGCACCTGAGTGTTTGCCACCTTTCTGTTTGGGGAAATAAAGCATCCTGTGATGTGAGCGCCGGGCAGGAATGTCACGCTTGGCTGCAGGTCCCATAATTAGAAACTTAACCTACATTCCTCATCTGCAGAGGAGCTTTTAAACAGTTTCATACATGCTGTAAAACTGAAACAATGAACGGCCCAGAGAAACCCCCCAGGTCCTTTAACTTCAAACCGAGACCCAAGTTTTTAAATATTAAGTATTATTTAAAAAAATAGCTGGACTGACTGTGGAAGACTCGGAGGAAGACGGGGCCTCAGAGGAACCACAGCCTTGCCTGTGTGTGAACTTACCTGTGTGCGTGCAGGTTAGGCCAGCAACACGTTCCAGCTTGCCCGTGGCAGCCACAGTGCTTTGCTTGTTGTTGTTTCTGCCCTCACAAGTGACATTTTTCCCCGCCAGCCCTTCAAAACATGCAACAGAACCGCGGGCGCAGAAGTAGCAACCTCCCCTGCTCGGAACCTGCCTCGCCAGAGCTCGTGTCCGCCTGGGAACCAAGCGGAGCACGGGCAGCCCAGCCCTTGGCACAGGGCTCTGCTCTCCTGCAATTATGCTGGTTGAGAAACACGTTCTTCCAACCTCGCTAATAACGATGTTCACAGCACAAACACCTCCAGCACTCCGTAATGGGACAGAGGCTGAAGTGATACGCAGGGGCTTCACCCTATCAGCTCCAGGCAGATACTGCTTTATTCTAGCTCAAACTTAGTAAGATTTAGGAGGTTTCGAATGCTTTTCCTAGAAGAAAATCATGGCACACATATGTTCTCTAGCAGGGATCGCTTCATGGGAAGAACACCCCTTCCTTTCTCTTTTTTTGGTCCATCCCAGCATGATTAGAGTACTGGGATGCTCCCGCAGCAATTGCATTAAACTGGAAAGAATGGGGTAAGCTTCTGTGGTCTAAGATGAAATGTGAAGCTTGTATTTTCCTTTGCTTCCTCCAATTATTTTCATCCTGGAAATGACAGGAGGCCTGGATGCCACCGAATTAAGGCGCTCTGCTTGGGACCTCTGGCTAGCAGTGCAGCAGGGACTGCTGTGAACTGTTCCCCAAAGGGATGGGATTAACGGGGGACACTGGATCCTACAGATCCTCCTGTTCCCCCAAAGCCAAAGCTGCCCTGGCTGTGTATTTTGTGGGTTTGCCCTTGCACACAGGGAGGATTCCCTACTAACTTACTGCTCAACAGCCTGACTAGGAGGGACAGTATCAGAGATGAGTCAACATCCCTTCCTTTACCCCCTTTCATCGTTTTCTCAATAGCCTAAAATCTGACAAAGCATTTTCTGCAAAAGGAGTGAGTTACTGGGCGTGAATCAAGTTGCATCACTGCAGATAAGAAACGCCCTGCGCTCTGTTTCTGCAACAGGATGAGGACAACCATGTGCTGGGAGCTGCTTCAACAGTCCAGCCCTTGGTATTAGTAAATGATGAAAGTAACATAGCAGATGTTTTAAAAAATCTTTTGAACTGGTATCTTTTAGATCATCTGGTCCAAATCTTGGCTATGAGTGCTCACCAACTACTTACATTGGACATTCAAAAATAAAATCATCTAGACACTGAAATTCTGGTAACAGATGAATCTGGCCAAAGAGCAGTATTCAAAGTAAGCATTAAAATAAAACTTGACAAAACACATTTAGAAAAGGAATGCCGCACATACAGATCGCACTGCAGATTACTGCTGAAAACATAATCTAAAAATAAAGTGCCCTTGTAGTTAGTGGTTAAAGTTTTCCTATCTGTGAATAAAGCTTGTATTGTACCATTCATGTGAGCAGGATGCAGTGACATTCTTTCAGAAGCCTGAAAGTAAACTTAAACTGGCACAAGAGCAAGAAGCAAGCAAACGTTAATGTTGTCATGGAATCCCACCAGAAAACTGTAGGGAAAAAGAAAAAAAGGGCTTCAACAACAGGGTCAGTGAGAAAAATGAGTGTGAATTGTCTGTTCTTCTGAGCTGCTTAGTGTATAACCTGGGGAAAGCTACTCGATCCTCTTGCACATCCCGTTCCAAATACATGATGGCTTAACTGTTTTTAACCTGGTTTTAGACCTCTCAATGCGGGGGGAGTCTGGAATAATTCTCCATGGAGTCACTCTATGGGGAAGGCAGTTCTTGTCCCTGTCCCTTCCAGCAGGTTTGAACTGCAGTGCTCGGCAGGCAGCAGCGAGCCCCGGGACACTCACGGAGGGACAATGCGCTGCAAGGGACAATGTTCAGCAGCACCAGCCCGCTGCTCCCAGAGCAGGGCCTGGTCCAGGACAGCCGCGGCGGCGGCGCGGAGCTGCTGTGCACCAGGAAGCTCTCGGCTGCGTTTCATAACAAGCAGCTTGCTGAAGAAACCGGCGGCGGCGGCAGCGATTACTGGGCTTGCTGCAGGGGAGTCCCACGGGCTCCACGCTTAGTCACCCAGCAGCCAAACCTGCCTGTTTATTGTGGTTGTTAATCAGTGGGCTCCTCGCAGATAAAAACGACACGGTGACTACAGGTGCTGAAAATGGCGGCAACTGAACACATTGCACTGGAAGCCATGAAACTGTGATAAGGCTAATTATCAGCTGAAATGCTAATTTAACTAGAACCTGACCGCTGACAGAAACTGAGCCCCTCTGAACACGGGCAGAGCAGGGATTATTGCAGAGCTTCGTAATTCGACTGCACTGGACCGGTGGCTTCCCACCAAGAGAAGGTGGTGACAGGCCCTGCCCTGTGCTGCTGCCGCACGCTAATGGCACCACCTTGAGATGAGGGGCCTGCTCCCCGGGCACCCGAGCGCTCCTCGGGGCCTCGCTTCGTGCAGGGCTGCCTCAGAGCCCTCTCTTTGTTACTGTCCTGCCCTGTTAGTGGCTGAGGTGGCCTGCACACATCTGGGCTGGTGCTGTGCGAGGCAGTGACCACAATGTGTGGCCAGGACAAGGGAGCAGAGCGGGACGAGCTGCTGGCTGCGGCTGCTGCAGGCCACGCACTAGGTGTCCTGCCACGTCCTCCACTGCAGCACTCGATGCTGCAGAAGGACCGAGATGTTATTTGTCTTCCTCTGAGAGCCCTTGCAGCGTGAACAGGTAAACATATCATTAATTTCAAAGGGGAACACATGGCTCTGCCAAGTGCAGGGAACAGGGCTCCCGAGCCACCTTTTTGTGCTAGTTACCCTAAGGTGGACTGAGTTTCGCAGTGCAGCCCCTCGTCTCCGTGGCACTTCGCAGACACAGCACTGCACGGTACTGCTCTGTGACTGCAAGAAATCACACAATAAGCACATGGAAAGGAAAGAGCCTGCCAAAAGCTTTAGAATCCCCTTCTGTTTGGCTAACGCCTGGTTCTTGCACCAAAGGAATGTAAGCTGAGGAATGGCCTTACAGATAATTAATGAAGTCTGGTTAATAATGAAACTTATTAGAAGAATTGCTGCAATAGGGAATGCTGCTGGGTTTATCCGTGTCGAAATGGCCTGCAGAGCACAGCCAGGGCACCTGGGGGCTCCCAGTCTCACTAACTCCGTTTGACCAAGCACGTGGCAAGTGAAGGAGACTGCCCAAAGGCTGAAATTTTGAAATTTGGGCCTTTTTCACATATCTCTGCAAAGGCACCAGGATTTGGAGTAAAGGAAATTTCCAGATAAAAGCCCACAGATGTTGCAACGAAATCACTTAAAGAAACAGAAGTCAGGCCGAGCGAAGGGCATAGAGCAGAAAGAGGGAGGAAGAGATGCAGGTTTTCCACAGCAGGAGGGAGCGATTTGACTGCGGGACCAGGTGGGGGTAGAAAAGGGGATTGGAGGGGGAAGATCCTCCCCGGCTCCAGGGGGGAAAGGTTGGAGGTTACAGGGGAGCCCTGGTAGCCCCCAGGACAGCCCAGCAAACCAACAACTGCATCAAAACAACCACGAAATGAAGGTAAGGAAACTTGTTCCTGCTCGGTGAGTTTCTTGCGTTCTCAAGCGAAGGGCACTGATGTTTCTGCTTCTGTCAGGGCTTGTGTAGGGTGCTGGGCACTGTGCTCTGCTGTGACCTCTTGCACTAAAGTATAAAGTTTTGGAATGGGATCCAAGGCCTGATGAATGATGTATGATAATGAATGTGCTACTGGTGTGCATGGGGAGCCAGGAAAAAATGCATAGGCTCTTAATTTTATGATACCACCCATTCCAAAATACAACTTTAATCACATTAAACACATCTATCATGTTTTTGATATAGTTAATGCACACAAGCCTATTTTCCTAGGGTAGTCTCAAAAGGTGAGGTACAAACAGTACTTCTATAAACTTCACCTTGAAATCCAGCCAGAGATCACAGAGTCCCTGCTGACAGAGTCCTACACAATGGCAGGCGAAGCCAGACGGTTCGGCAGTGGAAATCCACCTTTCAATATCATAATTGGTAGTTACAAAAGGGGTAGGCTGAAACACAATATACATTCCTGGAGAAGAGAATCCAAAGCCAGTCATGTCTGAGGCTGACACGTAAGCAGGAGACAAAAGCCACTTCTCATGGCTGCAAGTAAAAATTTAATTTCCAGTGTTCAGTGGTGTAGAAATAATACCTTTTAATTAAAGCTTCTGTAGCATGTCTTCAAAATCTGTAATTGCCTTTCTGAATTCAGGCAGCAGGGCCACTTTGATTGCTTTGGGGTAATTCTTTGGCCAGTAATCCAATAGAGTATGTAGTCTTTAGCACATTTTCTGGCTAATTGACCCTCAAAAACCTCAGCGTTCCTTGCACTCTTTGTTGTCAAACACCTTGCACAGTTTCTTTACTCTGTGCTCCCTCCTTTTCAGAAAGAAATAGATTAAAGTAGTATTATAGGCCTACAGTTGCACTAAGCCTTAAAACCTCCCCATTCCTTCCCGTAATTTGAAGGCACATCGGAAGCTGAAGCTTAAGAAGGTAACAGAGTGGAGCTCATGTGGCCTCTGAAGTCTTTCATCCTAATTCCCATTCCCCTTAGTCACTCCAGCTGCCCTTTCACTTCCTCGTCCTGACTCACCCGTTGAAGGGTTTTTACCTGTGCTGTGTCCTGGGTAATTCAGCCTTGTGAAGCTGCTGGTTGTTTTTCTTTCTAGGTTCTTCACATTTTAGACAGACTGACTCTTATGAGAGCACCCTTTCTATTTGTGCATGTATTTTAAAGGCAACTACGTTCTCTTGGGCACCCATGCAGTACACTCAGACTCCCAAAACCTTATCCAGTGTGAACTGCACAGACATCTAAATCCCTTTTTATGGGATGATTCACCTTAAGTACTCTTATCCATGCAGATATCAACTCTTGCATGATGTTGGAACACACTGTGGGACGCCAGTTGTTCTTGCATGTTGCCAGCAGTTATTTCCTCATACCCAGTCTTGCATCCAGAGCAAACATTTTTGGGGCTGAGTGTGATACTCATAAGCTACAGTTTTTGGTTTGGAGCTCTTGAGGAAAGCCCAGCCAGAACCTCTCCCCCTCCCAAATCATACCTTATGGCAGGAAATAAGATAATTAGTAATGGAAAATACAATAAACAGCTGAATGAAATGAGCGAATAGGTTCTAAGACTACTAATGCTTTCTTTAAAGGACATCGTTCATTTTATTTTTATTTTTTAATAACCCTCCTTATAAGGGACACAGTGGAAAAGGGCAAAGGAACAATCAATTCTTTACCTGTCCAGATAAAGAAATATATCCAAAAATGGAGTTAAGTATTAGGCCTCTTGTTGTCACAGTAAGGTCATGGACAATATAAAATCATCCACAAACCTGAAGTGATGAGTGAATTAGTCATCTACCACAGGGCAACCAAGTCAAGGCTGCACTGTTATTAATTTGTGCCTAAAGCTGGGCATGAGGCAAACTAAGTCATTTTTATATTTTGCAAGAACTTATAATTCTACAACTGAGTATCTTCTATTCTGTATTTGACTATATTTAGGTTCAACAATATTCTCTTACAAATATAAATGTACAATACTCATCTCTGTAATAATACTTTCTTTTTTCTGCTATGTCTGCAACTAAAAACCATAACAAAATGCTGCCTTCTTGAAGATAGTATAATTGATAAAACAAGTAGCACTTAGCAGAGTGCCTTGTTCATTTTATTACTTCTAACTGTAATTGGGATGCAGTAACCATAATACTGCTTGGAAAAAATCAGTTGTTAGAATCAAGTAAGAAAGTGTGTGCAGTGATGGACTGGGAACTGGTCTATCTAGTAAGTTTTTCCTCTCTGAATAGAGACAGACACTGATTATTTCAAATTTATTTTTAAGCTTAGCTTTGTTTCTAATTCTTGCTGAAGAGCTCCCCAAGAGGAGTAAGAGGATATGTGGGTGTTGCTGGGTGCTCCTTCTGCAGCCACAGCAGGAAGGGACTTGGGGAAGGTAACAGGTTTAGAGCTTCTGCTCTTGGTTCTGCGTTGTACCTAGGATTACGGTGGTGTCAAAGGCATTAAAGATTATGTGGGTAAAAGTGCCGTTTCTGCCCCTCCTGGTGGAAGGTGGTATTGGTGTGGAGGCTAAGGAAAGCAGGCATCTTGGGGCACAGATCAGCCTCTGGTCCTGGAGCATCAGGGGGATTGTCTGAAATGGTGTGTAGAGAAAAGCTTGTCTTGAATGGAAAACCTACAGAGAATTCTCCTAAATTCTCTGCATTTTCTTAGAAATTAATATTTATGTAACATTCATTGAGCTCAATAAATTTGGTTTTGTGCAGCAGATGTGGGAAATGGCAATTTTACACTGGAATTTAGGTGTGCTACCATTACATAGCAGATCTTTGGTTTTAGGCTAGTTTTGAAATCTGGATTTATCTGGAATGTTATAGTTTGTCCTTCCTAAAAGTCCCAGACCTATGCTGATATTGTGTTACAGCTATTTATAAAACTAGAGAATTCCTAATACCCAATAAAGCTCTATTTTCTCAGATGTCCTCATAGTTGACTTTAGTTAGAGAACATAATGCTTTTAATATTAGTAAACTTGCATTCTTTCTGTTCTTTGACTGTTTTTGTCCCTCTTTACATATCTAAAAGCTTAATTCACCTTTTAAAAAAACAGAATCTGTCAGACTAGGGAACAAAGCCTGAATAAGCCATATTCTTTATGGTAGGCGGCATAACATACTCTATACGTGCATAGTAATTCCAGCAGGCTTTGGCTTTAAGGCTCTGATTTCATATAGGCCATTAGAGAATAACAAGAAACAACAGCAAGTCCGTCTGTCTCCTTTGGCATGTTGTGTTTAGAGTGTAGATGTTTATTCATTTCATGCCCTAGACTGGGCTGCCCTCCCTGTCCAGTGCTCTAATGTTACTTGCCCAGAGATGGCTACCACATTTCATCCTTTTCAGGAAATAGTTTCACAAACTAGTACACAAACTAGGAACTGCTGCAGTTACTAAAACTGTTGGTCATTTAGTTGCCAGCAACTGGGATTTCACATGTCACAGCTCCTGGCTCTAAGATCGTGGCCACACCACTGGGAGTGCAAATGCTCACACTGGTTAAGAGTGAGCCAGTTCCCAGCCAGAAGCAACGGAGTCTGTGACAAATCTGCCTATTCTGTCCTCAGTGCAACTAAGGAAGTTCTGGGACTAGCCACATTTGCTCAGTATTTCTCTGCTTCCTTCTGCCTGTAATGCATATGCCCCCCAAAAAACCATAAAGCCCATTTTGCTGCTGTGGGCATGAGAAGTACCAGTCTTGGGATTTTGTATGCACACTGATGTAAAAGTTTGAGCTAAAAACTTGCAAACTCCTGCTTAAACATTCATTGTTTGAGTAACTGGAAGAATATTTATATCGCAGTAAGTCTGAAGGAATCTTGCTGTCGCTGCATCACAGTTCAAACCCAAAGTGAACTGCAGCAATGTTATGCTGAGCATCTCCCCTCAAGCCCCTTGCGTTCCTGTGGGTCTCTGCGATGGGAACAGATGAACCTGATGTGTGATGTGGCTTCTGTTATCAGCCACCAAACCTGGGGCTGGTGCCACCCTAAACATCAACTCCACAACACAGCCAGCCTGCAGCATCTCTGACTTCCATGGAAACTCATGTGTCTGTGGGGAGAAAGGTTCCTAAAAAATGCCAAACCCCTTCACCTAAAAATAAATACCCTTTTTTCCTACTTATGGACTTGAATGATCCCTTTTCTAGAGATGGCAATCAACAGCTATATTGAAAATAAAATTTCTAATAAATAATCCTCTCTTCCAAAATGTGAGAGGACAGACTGTAAAGTAGTGACCTATATAGTACAGTGTAAGCTGTGACAGAATTTTTAAGTTCTGGAGGCAAGGCAGATTTTTATCTACTAGACATGCTGTGATATTTGATTAAAGAGATAGTAGCCTTTGGGGGAGTAGCTTTCTGAGTGATCCTTCAATTACAGCCACATTTGAAGAAATAAAATGGGAGTAGAAGGTGGTTGGTAGGGCTGCAGCCTCAGTTTGTAGGGACTTGGTGCCTATGGATTGGAAGCCTTCTATCCAAACGATAGAAAAAGAGCAGATATAATAGACAACTTAGTGGACCTTAAATGAGCAGCTATACCTGTCCTAGTAGTGAACTTACATCTCTAAATTCAAAATTAAGTTATTTCTTCATGTAACTAAGCTGCCTTGATGCTACAGGGGAAACTGCTCAAGAAAAAATGAGGAGAAATTATTTGGAAAATTACAAGGTCTTAAGTAGCCAACTTACGGGAAAGCCACAAGGACTAGTGACAAATGCCTAATTTTGCAGGAGGCAAAAAGGGGGAGATGTGAGAGCTTTGCTGGCTGTAACATCCTGCTCCTCAAATCCTGCTGTCTTGATGGGCGTACAGTTAAGGCATCGTGATTACTGATCAGTGCTGGAACTCTGAAACAGCTGTGCAGAGTCAGGGTAATAGGTTCAAAAGTGTGGTCACTAACTTGCACTAAAATTATTCAGTTTTAAAGTGTCCTATCTTAGAGCTGTTGGGGAAAACAAACTAAATATTTTCAGAAAGCATAGGAGTGGAAGACTGAATCCCACAAGAACTTACTGGATAAGCCTCAGCATCAATTCTAGGAGAGGGGAGAGAAAAAAAAAAAAAAAAAAAAAGGAGGAAAAAAGGGAAAAAAACCCCACAGAACTGAATAATTTGGGCAAGGCCCCACCTATATTCAGTGGTGAAACAAATGGAGACAAAACAAAAAAATGCTTAAAAATGAGAGATATAAATTGCACTATATTACCTAATGTCAGAAGCTGAAAAATCTTTAAGGAAACTGAGGAGAGTGGGGAAGATGGACTGGCAGCAATAAGGACAGTGTTAAATTTTTAGAGTATCAGAAACAAATAGGTGGAGATATTTTTATTTATTCACAAGATTGATTAAACTGTTAAAGTGAGAAAAGACACAAGTTTTAAATGTTTTCTTTATCTGGAAATAAGGTGTTTTTTGAACATAATGAGGTGTCTTCTGTCCACTGACAATTGAAATTTCGTTACATCTACCAGGAATAGGATGTTTTTGAGATATTCTAGAGGTCTTAGGCCCCAGAGTTGTAAATTCCCAAAGCAAATATCCTGTCTCCTGGTGTTAATTAACAATAACAAAACTGAGGAATTCCATAATTCCATAGAAAAATGTTAATGTATTCCAAGATGGATAATGAAGATAACCATAAAACTAGTGATTGTGACACTGAATCTGAGTGACCCAAAAAATTTTGTGAACTGTCAAATATGAAATGCAGAGCATTTAAATTCAATCAATTAGCAGCTTACATTTGATGGAAAACAGATGTTGTTAAATTTGAGTCTATCTTTTCAAATTTCAAGTCTGTTCTATAAATGAAATTGCAAGGATGTAAGGGCATCTATGAAGTATCTATTTTTGAATGCTCACTGGATTAAGAATTGGAATAAGATATTTTCTAAAATGTCACAACTGATGTTTTGAAGCTTCATGCAAAGCCCATTTCCTATGGTTATCTATGAGTAAATATATAATTATTGATACTCATGAATGATTCAGTGGTTGCCAAGACACAAAACTTAAAGGTCAGATTTGCCATTGACAGCAACCAAGCTAGAGCTGATTAGCGCTAGGGGTGCCAAATCCAACACAGGCACTTAGCATCTGTGCTTATTACTAGCTCCCAATTTAAACCTCACAAGAAATATAAAGAAAGAAATTTAAATCTCATAAGAGATAGTTGCATGAGTGCAGTTCTGTACATAACTCAGAACTAGTCCCAGACTAAAGAGATTTAGGTTGTGATTTGTTGCAAAATGATTATTTTAAAAGCAAAAGGGCAATTCCTTTGCCCAGCGTGCCAGGAGGGAATAAGATGTGGCTGTTCCCAGGAGTGCAATGGGGTGATCTGTGGGATTGTGGAAACGCAGTGTGATTTCTTCTTCCCTTTCCTTTTCACCAGTACCTATAGGATTTACTCGTGTGTTGGAGTCTGTTCTGAGCATTTTAACTGAATGGGCAATTTTTGGTTTTTCTTTCTCTCAGTTTCATCTTTAAAGTGATATCATTTAGTATATTTAGTGACAGTGAAAAAGGAACTTGTTCCACTAGTACTTCTAAGAAACTGAAAGCACTGAACACTAAATATATGTTGAAACCCTTAAATTCAGTCACTCAAAACCCCCCTCTTCCTTTAGGCTGCTCAAAACATCCCTTCTCTGCTTATTACTGAGCTCAGATTACACTGAAGAGTAGTGCAAAGGCCAGGGGAACATCACAATTTCACCCGTATTTTCTAGCATCTGCACTACTTCCACAGGTGCTGCTGCAAGGGCAAAAAGGCCTTAAGGTCAAGTCACAGAGCAGTTAGGTGTTAGGGGAACAGAAGGGGCTTAAATAGCCATGATTTGCACATATGGACCAAGCACAAACACAGTACAGGCATCTTATTTATCAAAATGATTTTGGAATAATCAAATATCTCCTCAATTGTCACTGTATATTCAAAACTATTTTTTGCCATGTTTTCTGATAATCACTGGAATATTTTAATCAGTTACATAAGGAATAAAACCAACCAAGCCTAAGGCTTTTTATACTGTGCTGTATACTAGTCTAACTTTTTCTCTATGTGATTTTCAGCAAAACTTACCTGGAATCTTTCTAAATCCTAATCAGTGTCATAGGATAAACCTCTTTCTTATTATACAAATTCTAATTTTGAATAGGCAATAGAAAAGTGTGCTCCCCAAAATACCTCTAAATCTACAGCTGATCTTATCCTGATTTAGAACCTCTGAAGTGACTAGCACTGTTCCTCTGTTGAATATTTCAGTATGCTGCAGCCTGTTAGGATGTTACAGGATACCTTTTCTTCACTCAGCAATCGACCTTGCTCCATCATCTGCTGACATTCTCGCTCATGTGCAAACCAAGTTTTTTAAGAAAAAGGGAGGGGAATAAAGGGAAAACCCAACTCCAAACTCCTTTATTTCCAACCATCTCTGCAGTCAAGGTCTTCTAAATAAATTGGTGCAGTGACGCTGCATTCACTATGACACTTGACTATCAGCCATCTGCATTGTCCCCAAGGTTAAACTCCAATGTCAGGAGAGCTGCAGGGAAGCCAGAGTAATCTGGTAGAGCTGCTGCTTAGAAGGTACAGACATCTTCTATCCTTCGTCTTTAGCCCAAAGTCAGAATCTCCTCAGAACATATTACATATGACAAGTCCTCATTTATCCTTTATGCTAAAAATGTTGTTGAATAACATGAAAATGCAGGGATTTTAAAAGGACAAGTCCCTTGGCATCAGGAATACCAGGAGCCCTAGGGTTTGGAAGTGACTTATGCACCGTGCTGTAAGGATTATTCTTTGATATCTTTTTTGTTCTTTTTCAAGTCAGTCCGACATTACTGGAACACTGTAGTGCAGAATACAAAACATGTGCAATTATTTCCAAATGCTAAAGCAAACTCTTGATATGTGTATTCAAAAACAAGCTACAGATGTGTTTTGAAAAGGAATCTAAGAGGCCTGACTGTCACACCAATGACAGCTGAGCACCCAGCTCCTAGGGACATTCCAAGGCCCACAGAACAGGCAGCTCTGCCCTTAACTGCTCTTTGCTCAGCAGGATGTCAGTGTCTCCCAGATCTTGGAATGTCCATGCATGAAGCAAAAGAAACTGCTGCTACTACCCCCAGAGTCTTGTTTTTCTTTACTGTATTTATTACATGGTTATTTTAGCTAACAGAATAGGTTAGTTGCTAGTTGCTGTCTTGTGTTAACCTCTCAATTGTGCAATGTGTCCACTCTTTCTCTTCTATGCATATGGTTCTTTCTCTTCTATGCATGTGCACATGGATGCAAAAAGGAGATTTTGCACTTAAGGGCATTATTTCTATTTGTGCAGCTCATCCTATAGGGACAAACAGTAGGCTTGTTATAAAACTACAAACCGCTTGTGTAGGCAGCGGGATTAGTCTCAAAGTCGGCTTAATAAAGCTGTAAATTTAAAGTAAGAAACTGTCATACGCACTACATTCTTTGACTAACCCTGTCTGGATATCTGTCACATTCATTGACTTGTTCAGTGACTTCTTATCCTTTCCACCACCTGCTGAATTAATTCATTACAAATAGTCCTTGAAGTTCATGCCACGTACTCTGAGTCTCCTTAAAAAGCGGCCAGCTCAATTTACATAAAACTACTGAGAAGAGTTCATAGGAAGCCTCCAACCCCACTGAGTAACCCATTACATAACTAGTGAGTAGTTCCACTCATGCTGCAGTGAGGCAGCATATATGACACCATTTCTTCTTAGTGGCTACTCCTGTTAACAGCAGCACTTTCCTTTCAGACTGTAATGAAACATTTGAGCTCCAGAACCATCCCTGCTGCGTGCTGCAGCCGTGTGCTCCTTACCTTCTCCTGCCTTGATCACATATCCGTTCTCTTCATTCCGTACATCCAGAAGCTGCATGACTCTGTCCAGCAAACCGTGGATAATCTCAAACCCTGGGTTCTTATTGTAATAAAGCGCACAGAGGTGTCGGTAGTTTCTTGCCCCTACATCTGAAGAAGAAGCAGCAGCAGCGTAAGTTTTATTTTCTCAGAAATTTTATCACACTTTAGATCTTTCCTTTTGCATCAGTTTCCTTCTGTGATAGTCAGGCATTTAGTGCTCAAAGGAGAAATGAGTATGTAAAGTGCCCTCTCTATGACACCTAGCAGAATCTGAGGAGATAAGTGGATTTCTTTGGACTCTCACAATCAGAAATTGGGGTTTAAAGTATATTATACCTTGGGCAGGAAACAGTTGTTAAATACAAATATCTTCTAACCAGTGATAGATACCAAGCATATATTTATGTGCTAGAGAAATTCTGAGTAGACCAGCTAAAATATTTATATTTGGCAAGCATGAAAAAGCTTGTGACACTGATGGGGAAAAAAAAGTTATTTCCCACAACTGGGAAAAGTTGATTGTGTTAGTATGGTGATCTGTGAAAGATCTGAAATCATGCAGGTTTCCAGATCACAACTGATGCTTTTCATGATCATCTTGGACATCCTCAAATGAAAACCACTAGGAAAAATGTGCTACGTTTCACAAATTCAGGACTGTGACAGAAGTGTGTCATACTTGGGACAGCTCCTATTGCTGTGACTGCTGAACTTACTTTGCAGATTTTGCCCTCTAGGGCTGTTGCATCTAGTGCCTGTGGAAGACCCAGATAGGTTGTCTCTCTTGTACTGCCCCGGTTGCTTTAACTCAGGCACTTAACTCAAAAGCACTATGTCTGCCTTGATTCACAACCTTAGCCTCTGCTGTGAGTCTTCTTACACTACACACTTCATCAAAATACATTTTTCTTTTTTATACTGTACAGGCACTTTTAAAAATGAACTTGTCATGTCTTTAGGCTGCACCGTTGCCACACACTGTCTAGCACTGCTGTGGGTCTACCAGGATGCTTTACTCATTGCTGATTCTAACCTTTCTCCTTTTTTTGAGAGGAATGATTTAGGAAGGGAACAAGAAACCTGTTGTCACAAAGCTGCCAATTCAGTTGCAGTGAAATTCAAAATACTGATTAACATGGTCAGCTCCTTTGTTGCCTCTAGGTCTTTCCCTTTCCCAGGTTCAACTGTATATGTATTGAGCAAGATTGACTTATCCACAGGGTAAATTCTTTTGAAACTAAGGAAGGTCTCTTTCTGTGACAGTCATCCTCTAGAAATTCATGTGCTTTTAAAGCATATTCAGTATAAAGGTGCACTACATCTCATTTTGGACCAGAACTGAATTTCTGAAGCAAATATCCTGATTATCCACACTTAACATGCTTGCATTCATTGTAAAGCAATCCTAGAGCATATAAACTGGCTTTCTTTCAGCTGCAATTAAATCAGAAGTGGTGTTCGAGACAGGCACGTAACTAGCTTCAGTCACTAAAGGGCATTCGGCACATGATTTGACTAGAGCTAGTCCAAAGTAGAGCTTAAACGTGTAACATGGACTCAAATCATCAGCTTTATCTTCTCCTTTTGTACTGCACTGCTTTGTAATGTAGACTCATCATGCCTAACAAGTTAGAACCAGATTTATTACCTGCAGAGGATGATGTAAAATAAACAGATTTCTTCCCTTCCAGGTTTCCTATGGAGTCTATAGTCTACTAATTGGCCTAGTGGTGGGAGTATCTAGGTGGGCATTCTCATTTCCTTCTCTTCTACCTGATGGTGGTTACATACAGGGGGTAAATATAGACAAAAACTTTCTCATGAAAAGGGTCATGAAAGCTGAACTTCCTGCTGGGGCAATGGATGCTGCATTTTGTCACCTAAGAACCTTTTACTGTTACAATAATTTGTAGTTTTAAGTAACAATGGAGAGTCCAATTCTGAAGTTTATGTTAAATGGCAGGCCAGAAAAGCTACAGAAGATGTACCAAGAGCTGCTACATTTGATCTGTCCTCCTTGAACACAGTGGTCTTTTGGTCCCAACATTGTGTGTCTCTTTCCCAGATCTATTAAGACTCCAATTGCTACTACTGCTATCGCAAATATCTTTATTTGCCCTTAAGAAAGCAAGTTTTGGGACTTTATGCCCTACTTCTTTTTTTCTTGGTGACTCATTTCATGAGCAGAATCTGCAGTGATTATCTGGATTTGCTTTAATTATTGCTTAGTCAGCAGTGTCTTAAGAACACTATTCTTAACTTAAAGACAGAAACATACATGGCATTTTTTAAACTTCATGATTTGCAACCAACTGTAAAAATTCTTGGTAGGGGAAAGGTATGGCATTTTAAAGTGTTCCAAAAAGCTATGTGCTATGAAACATACTCTTTTACAGAGTTATATCAAAACACAAGAAGTTCATTCACTGCATATCACCGGAAGAATGAAGAAAGTATTAGGGAAGTGTATGCAAAAGCTGGCAGATGTTAGAAATGCTTCAGTTCTTTATAACTCACTTAAGAGACCTCTTGTGTCATGCCATGAAACAGTTCTGTTTTTTAAATGAGTCTGCCAAGTATGTCAACCTAAATTACATCTAAATAGAGATATAGATATTTCTGAGACTTCAAAGCACTTCCTGGAGATGCTGCTGTTAAACAATCCCAAGGATGGGTAGCTGGGTAGGAACATGTGAACCAAGAGAGGGCAATGGAAGATAAAGTGGTGTAATTCGCTGGCCCGAGCAAACTAGAGAGGCTTCGCAGAAATGACCTGCTGAGCTGAAAGGGCCATCTGTTCTTTTAAACAGCTTCATAAAAAAAAGAGCTATTTTCTGTATCTACTTAAAGATTGCAGACTTTTTGGAAAAGAAAATGCTTCAACATATGTCCCTGGCTGTACTCACACTTGATGCAGGTTATGTTCAAGGTTACCAAGGGCTTCTCACCCTCAACTAGGTCACTCTAAAAGCTAATTATTTATTTAGTGGATTCATTTCTTTCATTGTGGTGGAAGAGTGAAAAGCAGTGGTGCTTGAAGTAGTGGTGTAAAAGTGATTATTTCTATGCTGAACTAGCTTTACTAACTGTGCTGCTAGAAGAGACTATATAATCTTACAGGCTAAACCACACACAAAAAAATATTCACTGCTATATTTCCTCCTGCCCCAAGAAAAAACATTTATGTTCAGATTTGGCTCTATTTAGTTATATTGAATCTGGCACAAGTTTTGCTTATTTATTACATCAAACCTTTCTGGCAGACCTGTCTGGAGGAAAAAAGTTCTATTCATTTTGTTTACCTTGGTCAGTACGAGTTCTGTGTAAGAAGGTATTTTAGAAAAAAAAAAAAAATTTAAAAGAGCTAGATTCATTCACACACGAATGACTACAAGATGCCATTTCAAATGCTGTTAAAGTCCATACTCTGACCCATACTTTTTGAATTATTAATTGAAAATTCTACATGCCAAAATCATGAAATAATAAAATTAAATTAGTCAGTCTGATGACATAAGCCTTCTGCAGGAAATCTCATTCCATATGTGAGAGGACAACCTCACATTCTTCTGTGTTTGCAGAATTACCTGTTATTTTGTTCTCTCCAACTCTTTCAAACTATTTATTTGGCAAGTCTAACTTTGGAAGTAATGTTGGGAAAAGCACTAGTTATTCTAAATGTACCACTAAACAGTTTCAGTTATTGTTCATAGTCTGCAAATGCCCAACCTGTGAAAGGGCTGCCCAAGTGGGCAGGTTACAAAGCTGCTGGTTCACAAGTCTTATCTTCCATCTGCTGCAGTGGTTCTGATCAAACTGAAGGGCACTACAGACCCAGACTTTGTAAGACTGTTAGGCAGTCATTTGTATAAAAGGAAAGCTTAGAAGAGCTACAGTTAACACATGTACAAAATAATCAATTTTTAACTTGCAAATTTTATGAAGCCAGAATAAACAGTCTCCTTGATTCCAAGATAAATAGCTCCACTCTCAGTACTGAAGAATGCTAATGCTATTCTGCCATGTCTACCAAGTTTTTTTCCATACTAGCTAACTCATGCCCAAAAAGGAATGAGCTGTACCACTAAGCTGTCTGTATTTAATAACAAAAAAAAAGTCTACATGCTTTGCTAAAACTGCTTATTTTGCTTGGCATGGCTTTTTTAAGTAATCTACAAATTAAATTAATCAACAAAGCAATTTACTTGCCATTTTGTTTATGCCTTACATAAACCTTTGCTTTGCAGATCCCAAATACCTTAAACATAACCACTAAAATCTGAAACCAGATAATAGAACAACAGAACCCTTTTGCTGCTGAATTTAAAGCAGTGTCAGCCTTTTTCATGGAGAGGCAAAACTTAATCCAGAGTCGTACCCCAGCTGTCATCCCCCAAATTTGTAGCTGTGCACTCTTTTCCCATTAAGATGCCATATAGAAAGAATCAGTAAAGTTCTTTAGAAGGCTTTTTGCAAACATTTTAAAAAATCCATGTATACAATCCATTTTACTTTGACACTTTTTATCCAGATAAAAAGACTGTCTAATACTTTTAGACTATCCAGTGAAAGGAAAAGGCCTCATCACATAAGAAGAATTTCACTGAAGCTTTTGAAAAGTGAGCTAGATAATTCAACTGCTTCATGCCATACAATTAAAGGCTCCAGCATGATTGAAAGGCAGGAATCCTCTCTTATGCACAGCTGGATTAAGTGGAAAGATAAGGAAAACTTTACTTTCTTATACAGTTTCACACATAAGTCATGATCTACTCTTTATTTAATATTTCCAGTACATATCTAGTTCTTAATGTTGGTTGTCAGTTCTTCAGAAAATAAGTATGGAGAACAGAACCAGCAATCCTGTTTTCAGGTGATGGAAAGGTGGGCAAGGGATTCATGTTGAGGCAGGTAGTCATGCCAACCCTTTTTCTGAGCTATAGATTTCCATAAAGTGGTCTGCAGCTATAACTGACACTCCTTGTGAATGCTGAGGAACCTGCTCTTACCTGTACTGTCATCTTTCAATACAATGTCAGAAATCTCAAAGAGCTTCAGGGGCAAGGGCATCTTCCGATTCGCAGCAATAGTTTTCAGCAGCCCTGGAAGGAGGCTTGTCCGTGCCACCTGCAGGACGCACACAGAGGCTGCAATGAAACCTTGCAGCATAATAAAGACAACATCTCCTAATTTCTAGTTTTGCTCACTTGCAACAAGAGTTTAAAAGCAGGGAGGTGCAAATATGACACTAATCTCTTCTGCTTGAGCATCTGTTAGAATTATTGAACCCCCTGAAGTACATTTTCTGTACAGACTGTATGCTATATTCTTTTGACTGTATACATGACAATAGCATTTTGCAGGTGCTAGAGCTACAGTGCAGAGCAGGATAACAAACAATACTCACAAGGCAAGTTTCCTTAAAATATAATTCTACTTATACAAATGGTAAATACTAAGTGATAATCTGTAAACATTACATTGACATCTCCAGATATAAATCAATAATATAGAAAAATATAATATCTGATGATAATCTGTTTGAGCTCTCTCTCGATCCTAGCAAATATAAAATGATTTAGAAATGGATGTTAAAACATACAAAGAACAATATATTTCTAGGGAGAGAAAAAAAAGGGTAATAATGGTTAATTTTTCAGAAAGCATATTCTGTGCAGAAGTCAGCTTACAGACTGCCAGGTCTAATGATTCCATTTATTGCTACCTAGCATTTCTAAATGTGGGAACCGATCAATCATCAGGGTGGGATTTTCTTTAATTAGACAACTCAATCTTGCCACAGGCTGTAATAATCTGTATGGCCCCCCACTGCACTGAAAAGCTAATGACACACTGAATATAGTATCACCCAGTGAAGCAGTAACAGCAGAATGAAGTCTACCAAGTATGGCATATAAATATCTACATCCTCTTTAATTCATTTAAAAATCTAGTTGTAGAATTTATAACTTTTATTTTCTGCTAGTTCTGTACTACCTTAAATACAGGATCTGCAACTGTATTACTGGGTCAATATTGGACTTAAGCTGTCATCTCACCTGAAATTCTGCAGTTTTGGGGTTTGCTATCTTTACTGCTTTTGTTGCAGAGATATCTGTACCAAGTTTATCTGCAATATCTTCTTGAGAACACTGAGAAGAACAGATGAAAAACAAACATCAAGGTCAAGCAGTTAAAATAGCGAGCCAGTGATGAAACTTGATCTCAAGAATGAACAATGCAAACATAGCAGTGGCTCTGAGGCCCCATAATAAGCTCTCTCATATGCAAAACCCAGTTGCAAATTAAGCCCCAGCCTTAAGAATAAGTGGACAAACTGGTTTATCTACAAATATGAATCATTAAGTAAAATAATGCTACTTCAAAAAAAGTGATGATGCTTCCATAATGGATTGATGTCATCTGTTTTAAAAACCAAAGCTCAGGTTCTGTCTTCTGACTTGCAGTGGTTAAAATATTTTATTCTGAAAATAGTGTATATACAAACACTGGTGCAAAATAGTGCAAAAAGTAAAGGACATTTTTTTGAATAGACAGAAACTTTAAATAACTGCTGACCCCATGGCCTTAGGAGTATAAAATTCAACAATTTTCAGGTGGGTAGCTAAGCTATAATATGTTGCTGTGATGCAATTAAACACATTTTGGCTAAATTAGGCCCACTCCCAGAAAAGGGTGCTGTTTTGTAAGGATGATAATTTAGGATCAACCCAAAGAATGGACTGAGTGCACAAATGCACTAACAGGGCTTGCAATGTAACAGCAGGCTACAGAATGTTATAGTATAAATGATACTGGTCTCAGATGCAGGATTAACAGCTATGTTTTAATAAAGTGGCTCAGTAGACTGTGGCATAGTGGAAATTAAAAAATGTGATGTAATAACAGGACATGTAATCTTACAAAATTCTAGTGCTGCAGTTCAAAAAAATCCTTCTGTTGTGATGATGTCATCATGTTTGAATTTCAAAAAACAACTGAGAAACTTAACAAAAGTTTGAATAGAAGATGTATGTGAGGGTGGCTTCATGAATGCTAAAATGGTCACAAGTTGCACTTTGAGGCAAAGGCTTTCAGTCCTTGAAATAAATTTACTATTGTACCCTTTGGGGATGGAAGGAAGGAATACTACTTTTTTTAATGGTAGATCAGGTTCTCTGATCCAGTTTACAGATCTGGTAAAGAGGTAAGAACAAGTGGCAGTGACAAAGATGGCATTCACTATTGACAGCATTCACTCATCAAATAATTCTGCTACAAACTTTCTGTATTAGAAATTATCCCAGCTGTTCTGCTGGCACATGCTGCTATTCACATGGCTGTAACAAATAACATGATAATACCACCACTGCAATGACTGTTACTGATGAGTAACACTTTGTAATTGCTCTTAAATGGGGAGAAAAACTCACAAAATTTAGACTAGTGTTCTACTAGTGTGCAATATGTCCTTTTTACAGGAGTTCTCAAGACTAAGTTATTTTGCTGGGTGAACAAATTGCTTATTGACCTCACATTCAGTGCAAGGAATCATGGCCAAATAACAGTATTCAGGAGAGAAAAAAAAAAGTAAATAAGAAACAGCATCACCTTTTACCTGCAGTAATATTCATCAGGAATTACTAAATTTTATCTGTTTTCCAGATTATCAAACTATGATGAATTTTACATCTGGTGATAAAAACCTTGAGAAAAATGCACACTGTTTTATAACTTCATACTCTCAGTATTAAGCTAAACTAAAAACCATACTTCAGTTATTTTTGCCTCTACACACAGAACTGCAGGCCAAATTCAGAGTCAGACAGTTTCTCTGACCCACGACTCAGAATATGACGATGTGGTAACAAAGCACAAGCAAACAATCACCTGCCCAAAGAGTATCAGCTAATTCTGGAATACATGACTGTTTTCTACAGTTTTGACTGCATCTCTGTTCCAATGTGCAACTAAGAAAATATGAAATCATTAAAAATATACCAGGGCAAAAGTGAGAACTTCAGTGAATCCAGCAGCTGCCAAGTCCGTTCTGAGAAGTTCTGTTAGTTTATTGAGAGGGAGCTAAAATGAAACAAAAGACAGTTTTCAACTTCGACCTAAAAAACCACTTTTCTATTCTTTTGCAAAGTCTTTCTGCCTATTACATTACAGCAAAGTCACTAGGGAAGTAATGTGCTTGTGCACTTAATATTTTTGAAAGCATCAGCCAGCTGCCTCTAGGCTTGCCTGAGGAAATGAATCTCCCAATTAGATATTTTAATATGGGCTCCCTATTTAAACCTTGTTATTGTTTTTTCTTTTTCAAGTACCAGCAACCACTGATCTTGGACTTATTCAAATCAATGGGGCATCTGTTTTGTATCCTATCCATGGTAAATACTTCTCAAGGCAAAGCATGTCAAAATATTTAATTCCTAGGTTGTGTTTTCCCCAAAGCCCTTCTGGCATGCACTAGTCATTTACTGACAACAGAGCATTTATTTGAAGGGGCAATCTTACTTGATTAGCTATGGTGTACATTTTTGGAATAGTCATCTGAATGTTGTTATAACCATAAGCTATTGCTGCATCTTCCATGATATCACATGCATGGATAATGTCTGGTCTGGTAGGAGGGACTTCAACCTCTATATGGTTCCCATTCCCTGTGACGTGTGACTTCAAGCACATCCTAGTCAGCAGCTTTGCAAGGTTTGATGGAGTTTCACTGAAACAAAACAGAAGAGGAGTAATTCACAGAGCTTACACTGTATTGACTTTTTTTTTTAAGTAATCAATGTTTCTGCTACATTGCCTTATATTCTGAAAGATCTTCAAGGGCTTTATGGATATCCATACAAACTTTGGATTCCATCAGAACCAACTCTCACAGGAATTATGACAATCTCTTTTTTTCCATTTACTTTGCAAGAGTTGAGAGAAGCTATAAAGAATCGCTTACCTTTTGTTAAAATAGGGGAAGAAGACTTGGAAAGATGATCCAATTACCTAACCTTTAAATTTATTTTCATAAGCAAAATTATAAAGTGTAAATATCTTTAAAATAATGCAGTGATCAATGTTTTCAGTTAGTTTTATCACAATTAGTGCTTATCAGTGGAAATTACGTTTTTATTTGCAAGAACAAACCTGATTCCTATTTTCTTGTTAATGTACTCAGGTTTCACCTTCTCTTTTCGGTAAGCCAGTTCCTAAAAAGCAAAGAAAAACTTTATTGAATACACAACATTTCCCATTTTTGCCTAAAGGAATTTAATTTAGACATTTTGCTAATCTGGCTTATAATTATGATACCAAAGTGGCATTCACAGAAGATGTGTGATACATTAAGATAAACTCAGCATTTCAAGATAACAGGAATCTTGAAAATAACATTGTAGTATGTTCTCAGTTAAACTAAAAGATTGAATGGAGCACGAAATCTCCCTTACTGAAATTTCTGATTAAAATATACGCAAGCAACTGAGTTTCTGAAAGTTTTTCAGTCACCAGTTTATCCTAAGCCAAAGCCCTAGAGCAGTGTGGTCATGCATAAGACCTCATGCTTCAGTACAGATCAAATGACTTCTAGGAAGAGGAAGAAAGAAAACTTTCCTTTCTCTCTCCAAACTCACACATAAAGCCTTCACCAGCGTTTTCTTGAGGAAACTTGTTTTAAGAAAATTATTTGCTCTGTAAATACTTGAAGAAGGTGCTTCCTTCTAGATACACAAATGCATGAAAATGTTAGTGGATTTTTTTCTCTATTTAAGGAAGCCACATTGGTTATTGCAGGAATTTTTGCTTAGTTGCTTTGTAGGATTCTTAATCTTTTCTCTCATGATAACAGAAGTGGAAGCTAACAAGAACTTATTTTTTTTCTTTTTAGGATTTCTTTGGGCACTGGGCACATGCAGATACTATGAAAAGAAAAAGCTGAACCATAACTAGGAAAAATCTCAGTGAGTCACTTTCCCTAAAATCAGGTTGTACTTTTTTGATATATTTGATTTCATGAGTATAGCCAGATCTCTATTTGTCTTTATTTTGACACTTCTGGGAAATAGGAAAGATTGCTTCTTTTCTTATTTACGTTACCAATTACTTATTAAGAGAACAAAAAAGTATGGGGCATTGTGTTTTCTGCTGCTAGAGAAAAGCAAACTAATATCTACACATTCACAAACAAAGTTCTTATCCTGTACTTCAGAATCTGTATATACTACTTACATTGTGGAGAAAAAGTAGACAATGTCACCCTAATCAAACTTTGTGAAAATAAAATTCCTTTTTTCAAGGACAGCGAGATATCCTCTCACTATACTTACTGGATAGATGTGGGTCTTCCCATTAGAATTAGTCACTTCTGCTGCTTCAACACTGTGACAGGTAGAAAGAAAGGGCTGAAAATGTTTTTTAAGCATGTACAAAATATAATGTATTTCTGACTAGAGATTAAAACTCACCTGTATGGCTTCTCACAATATCCACTGAACATTGTGACTAGAATATCAAGGACAATTTTTGCCTATAAAAATAATAGTCACATTGAAATCTGTCAGCTATTTGCATCAAATTAAATAAAATACTATAACTGAAGAAAATGAGGAAAAAAGTTCTCAGAGACTGTTGATTTGACTCTATTTAGAAATTTTACAGTAAATACTAGTAGTCTAGAATGGTTTGAATTTTAAAAAATGTTGTCTTTTCTGCTACGAAGACATTTACGTAAAAACTTGAAAACAGGAAATCTTTGGTTTTCAAGGCTCTGAAATATTTGTGTGCTTTTGCTAAACTGTGTTGCCAAGACGGGTCTTTATTACCCATTGGAATTGAACCTTCCCAACCTTTTATCTAATTAGTCATTTCACTGAGGTTCAAATGAGAATGTACAGGCTGAAAAATATTGCTTAAGAATCTACTGTCAATTTAACTTGCTTTGCTATTTGCTTTGAGAGTTATTTTTCTGGGGTTAGGATAACACAACCATGAGATTCAGATCAATATTCACAAGGCACCAAAACATTCTTCAAGTGGAGCATAATTTGTTTCACCTAAATAGAATTTGTTTTTTGGCTATTAAAGCAAGCAGCAACCAAAAGCTGAGTCATTAGTTTGCTTAGAAGCCAGTCTTCAGCAGGCAAACTTATTTATCAGTCATTAACATATCATTGTATAGCTGGGTAAGTTAAAAGAGGTTTGGCTCTTAAATGTCAAGATACCCGCTTCAGGGAAATTATCAAAGAATGCACAATGTGTTTTCAAGAACAGGCAATTATAACTGCTTGGTTTTCGTACTTCAGCTCTGAGTTACAGAATGTGCATATGAAAGACTTCTGTTTGACCCTTATTTGTCAAGCATCCCTGCTTGAAAATGATAACTAAGTGGAAAAAAAGAGTCTTTTTCCCTTCCTCATCATCAATTTAAGGAGACAAAATGATTCTTGGCAAAACTGTTTTTGAAAAAATACCTTTTTCACAGCCATTCAGATTTAGGAAAGTGTCTAACAGCGAGAAAACCTTCTAGTTTATTTACATTCCTTTCTTGTACAGTCTGAACACTTTGTGTCAACATAAAGACGTAATGAAAATAAAATACAGAGAAAACACCACAGCCTCCATACAGCAAGACTAGAACTGTGCTGAGAGAATTTTAAATAATCCCACAATTTATCCTGCTCTTTCAAAAAAAAAATCAGTCTGCTCCTTAAAGGAAAAGCCTGTCTATTGTAGTTCTTTTAACTCAAGTTCTGTTTCCCAAATAGAAAATAACAATGTTACAGCATAATATAAAAAGTAGGAAAGATTAATTTACCTTCGTAATATCTGTGCCTGTGCATTCAATAAAGACATTTCTGGTGTTTAGACCTATTTTTGTATGATCTCCTAAAACATGTAAAGACAGCAACATGTTAAGAAATGTTATTGCTTTTCTTAAAATTACACCGATACTGACTCCCTTTATGACTCAGCAAGACACCACTGTCTTCTCCACTTAAAATCCATTATTTCTATTGTATTCATGTTCACAATTCCTACCAGCAGCTCTTTATTTAAAAATTTGTAAATCAAAATGAGAAAAAAAGAGTCTGAATGGTAGAGCATTTTGCCTAGGTAAGGCATGACAGAGAGTGCGTGAAGTGGTTATATCTGCACATTTAAAGATAATGCAAATCTACACACATTCAATTGAGAAAAGCAAAGGAGCAAAGCAACAGCCATCTGGTGGTTACAGGCTGCTTCTGCAGTTGCCCTTCCAGGGGATATCATCTTTCCTGGCTTGTATGTATCACATCTGCTTTTGATAGGGGAGCATAGAAAACCAGTCTTGGTCAGGAATGAATGAAATTGTTTCAAAAAAAAAAAAGTGAATGAGACAAATGTCCGAAGTTACTTTCCTGAAGAACAAAGATAACTTGATGCTTTCTCCTTAAGACGTTGTAAGTTTGTCTGCACTACAGCTTTAGTGCATAGGAAGGGCTCTTTTTAGGCATGAATTTTCTTTGTGCCTGTACCTGAGTCAACAGGGATTCACTTGAACTGTTGCTGTGTTCGAGAAGGCAAGGTGGGAGATGCACTTAGGAACACCACCAAAAGCAGCCCACTTGCAAACTGGATACAAAGTCCCCCAGCAGTTGGTTTCTTCTGCTTGGGGAGCTGGACAGGCAACCCTGAGAGGCTGCAGAGAAATCTGCTTTGCACTGCCTATAGGTTATAGATGTGCTGTGTGTGCGCCTCAAATGAGCCACACTGCTAGTGACTGTGCAGTGTGGATATATGATCCTAGAAGCTGTGTGACTGTCTAAATACGAAGCAGAAGGTTAGTTACCAACTTATAAAATTAATTCTTATGCCCTTCTTTTAGCTAAATGACTGCTGAATGATATATCTACAATATATCTACTGTTGTTCTTCTACGCAAATAAAATGTGTTTCTAATGAAGGGTCCTATCACCACGATCCCTTCCTGAGTTTACAACACTAAGACACAGAAGAATAAGAAACTAAATGCAGACTTTTGCAGTGGGGCTTCTATGCTCTCTCTGCTGAAAAAAGAGGAACACTAGCAGCCTGAGGGAGCAAAAAAAAAAAGAGCTGTGTTTAAACTGAATAAAAGAAAGAAGGCTATGAAATTCTAAGTGAAATAATTTTAAGGAAAAGAAAAAAAATAATCCAAGTTATACATCAATGTTTCTCTCAGACACTCCAACTCACACTAAGTTGAAGCAACAATATAATTAGTCATAAACAAACTTACCATTGATGATTGGTGGCATGGACAGAACAACACCATTGCTGTCATAAATGATGGGATAAAGTGGCTTGTTTTCAATGAGGTGCAAATAGTGTCGAAGGTGGCTGTCAGTCTGGAGGAACAGAGCACATGCTGAATGTCTTGTTAGTTCATGGGTGAACCTCCCTCTCCTAAGATACGGAGTTTTGCCAGAGGGTGGGATGTGGCTTAGAATGAGGTGCTTCACTAGCTACTGCTTTTTACTCTCAGAAGCAAACTTTAAAATGAGAGAATAGGATTCTGTGTTTTCTTCAGAAATGTTAAAAATTATCCCTTTGAGGAATCTCTCTCAGATGTAGAAGCCATGCTGCCACGGCATGCTGTTTACCACAGCAGATATCACACTGCCAAACCCATGGAGCCATATTAGTTCATTGGAACTTTTCTTAGAAGTGATAAAAAAAAATACAGTAGAGTATTTACAATTATTATATGCTGAACATTTGCATGTTTGTACTTAAATCTGATGCAAAATTTACATCTGTTACAATGACACGGACTTCTGAAATGTAGTTTACTTCTAGTCTCTCCGATGCCCCTGGTTTCCAAGCACTCTCATTTGTCTACAATTTAGTCAGAAGTGTTTGAGGATCTCTTTAAAACCAGCATGTGTTTTGTAACAGAGTTGCATAGTGTAAGGATGGTGATAACAGTATCATTTTCAAAAGCTGACACTTGAAGAGGTCAATGAGAATACTGTGAAATTAAACCAGTTTGATTTTTCCTAACATTTACCTAGTTTCCTTAGGATGCTAGGCCAAGAATACAGTCTAACTTGAGCCTTGTGCACAGCTATGTTTGCTTAAAATATAGTTGGGTACATAACTAAACATCTTTTGCAAGGAAGTTGACCAAATTCAAAACAATTAAAAATCTGATATTATATAAAATATTTAGCTCATTTTTTCAGCTTTGTATACAGTTTTTTTTTTCCTTAGAGTAGATAAATTCATAGATAAATTCATAATCCTTGTACAGAAAAGAAGAATGAAACGCAAACTCTGATTTGACAGATTGCTGGGTTGAAATCGAAACTACTATTCTAAAAGTTGTGTTTAGCCACGGGAAATCATGGTATGTCTTTCATGGACAACAGAATTTAGACATTACTGTGGATTTCTCATGAGTAATCAAAATGTGAAACATTCCCTGGCTGAAGCCACAGAGGCTAACTGTGGTTTATTACTAAAGTCTTCTATTAATACCAGGGATGCTCAAAATGTTAAGCCTTGAAGATGTAGCCTCATGTGTTCAGAGCAGTAAGTTTGAAAAAATCACACTTACCCTATACAGATCCATAAGTTGTGAAGCTGTGTATTCCTGAGATTGATTCAAGGGCTTGAATTTAATTTCAGAAGGTGCTTTAGCAGTATAAGTAAATGGACCAGTGATGGTGTCCAAGTCATGGGTACCAATTGCTACTAATGCTCTTTTCCTACGAAGAAAACAAGCAAAATAATAATCCTCAGTAATAATAATAGTAGGATTTGGAGTTCCTTTGAGATGACATCTCATAATACTCCGTATTTCCTATTTATAGCACTTAACAAAAAATTGTAACATCAGCTTTGATTAGGTCTACAATTCTCTTTTCGTGATGAGATATAAATATTAACAAGAGACATAACAGTCAAGCTGAAATCTAATGGGACTGTGGTGAAAAGCTTCTTTCCCAATGGTTACAGGAGTCCTTCAGCTACTATTGAAATAGATCGAGAGGAGGCTGAAACAGACCTGGTAAATGAGAAGGGTCAAGAACGCTGCTATAAAGGGTTTGCCCTTAGCATGAATATCAATATAATAACACTCCCTAATAAGCAGGAGCCATCTTAACTGGTTTTACCACAGTGAACACATTATACACATAGATACCACCCACTACTACAAATTTAAGAACTAACCGGCAAATATTTTGGTGGAGTTTTTCTTGGAGATCAATGAAGCTCTCGTAGCGTTCTTTGGTAAAGGTTATGTTCCGGAGCACTGCAGCAACAGCGTGAGGACGGATTTTGGCAGCCTGCAATTTACAGTAGCAACACGTTATGAACCTCAAGTGCACAGAAGAATAAACTCTCGTTCTACAAAGCAGTAATAGAAAGGAAAAATCACAAAAAATCACTGCAAGTCTGGTAAAGGCGGGGAGATTTTCAGCATACTGTGAACTGGCTCAGCCAACTGGCCAAAGCAAATGCAATGCAAGCAAGCATTGTAGATGTCATTTCATCTGTTGCTAGCTGTACCCAAAATAATTTGTATAATTCTCTTCCCCCTCTTTCATAAAAATAAATCATGCTAAGTAGGAAATGTTAAGTTACTTTAGCTGTTGTTCTACAACCTAGATTTCTAATGTCACTGCTCTCATAGAATTGGTACTGATAGTCCATACTTGGTGGTGAAGAAACTTTAAATAATTTTTCAAAGGTGCAGTAAACACTTTTACCTCTTCAGTGATAATCAGCCTCTGACCTTCACCCTTAGGCGGCATGATCTTTCTGTACCTAGGGATATTTATCCTGGAATAAAAAGGTAAATGAGTCTACACTGAAAGTTGCCAAAATGCAAGAAACTTTAGAAATGTGTCGACAGTTGTATGTATAAAATTTTATTAACATTTCTTGTCATAAATTACATTTATGCTGTTTAAAAACTTGAGTTTTCTACAGCATGTTTTTAAGTGTGGTACACTAGTAGATGGTAAATAGATAACTGAAATGGGAAAGAAGCCCCTAAAAAGCTGTCTGTCACAGCAGAAAAGTGATTTTATATTGATAAATTATTAGGAGTAGAGGGAGGCTCCTGTACAAGAGTTCACAGGTCTGTTACCTTTCTTTAAAGACCTGCAGTCCTCGGACCAGTCCTTCCAGGCAAAGGAGGTCATAGCGGTTGGCAGGAACATCAATCTTATAGAGAACAGTATCAGATGCCCCCTCGGCCTTTCCATCACCTCGCTCTTTTCTTATAATGGTTTTTTCAGATGTCTGAAATTAAGCAAAAAACATGGACTTTAGAATTGAAACATATTAACGCTTCCAGCAGCATGAGGAAAAGAAACCAAGCTGTTTCAGTGTGTAAATCACAGCAATGTCACTTACAATTTCATCGAGCTCCAAGCCGAACTCAAAGCAAAGCTCATCAAATTCTTCATCAGCTGTGATTAAAAAAAAAAAAAAAAAAAGGATTCTGATTAGCAGTCCTCAGTATCTGAAATGCAACTTGATGCTTATTGAGAATGTTCTCAAAGGAATACGCAGTATTTTCCAGAATTCTGTGGGTTTCTTTACGGGCGCGTGCTTGCGAAGGCTTCTAACGGGAGCTGCCGGCCCTTCCCCCGTGCCGTGTCGGGGAGCCGCTCGGCGGAGGGAGCGCGAGCGGGCCGAGCCGGTTCCGCCGCGGCGCGGGTCGCCCTTTCCCGCCGCCCCCCGCGGCGCGGGCCCTGCGGCCGCCCCGGTCGCCCCGCACTCACTGTACGTCCGGCCCAGCGCCTCGAAGAGCGCGTCGCGCTTCACGCTCACCGTCGGCATGGCGCCCGCCCGCCGCCAACGCGCCCGCCTGCAGACCGCGGCTGCCCGCCGCGGTGCCTGACGGAGACCGCGCCTCCGGCTGCCCTCGGTGACGCCTCCCGAGCGCCGTGGCGCGGAGAGGGGCAGATCCCCGCGGGTGGAGCGGGGCTGCGCGGCGCGCGAGCTGTTGGGGAGCGGAGAAGGCGCTTTGTGTGCGCGGGCAGAATGCAGGCAGAGCGCTGGGCAGCTAAAGCCAGGTTGCATCAGCCGCCAGTCTTGGGGGCCTCGGACGGCCTGTGACGCGCCCCGTGACTTCCGGCGGAGCGGGGATTTATCGGGCGGGCCGGGAGTAACGGTTGTGGGTGTGCGTGAGGCGGGACTAACGGCTGCCGTTGGGCCGGTAACGGGTAACGGTCGTCGCACGGGTAACGGCTGCCGGCGAGCCTGATAACGGCCGGCAGCCGCGGGTCTGGCCGGGGCGCGGGCGTTAGCTCGCAATGGGGGCGCCGGGCCGGTGGGGCAGGGCTGGCCAGGCCGGGGCGCGTGCCGGGCCGCGCTGGGCGGCACGGCGGGGGCGGCAGCGGGAGGCCGCAGGCCGAGGCTGTGGCCTCGGCCTGCGGCCTCCCGCTGCCGCCCCCGCCGTGCCGCCCAGCGCCCTGCTCCTTGCGGGGGTTTCTCGCGGCGCCCCGCGGTAAGCGGCACGGCGGGGTGAGGGCTGAGCCGCCCGGTTTAGCAGAGAGCGAGCAGCCAGGCAGCAGTGAGCTGCAGCCCTGAGCGGGCATGGTCGGCCTCCGCGTGAGCTCGCGGGGCAGTGGCCGCAGGGCGAGCTCGTGGAGGTGCCCGAGGGGCTCTGGCCACCCCTGGCACAGGAGATGCTCCCAGGTGCGGGAGCCGCTTGGGAGGGTCCAGGCGCAGGGCTGCGCCTCGCAGCTTGCCCCTGCGAGAAGGGGCCCACGAAGACACCTCCACTGAGGCGCCTCAGTCCGCCGTGCAGCGGGGCAGCCGCGGC
>NW_020455477.1:2418353-2455421 GCF_003342845.1 Nothoprocta perdicaria
TCCCCCGCCGCTTGAGCAATCGCGGGCGGCCCCGGCCCCGGCGGCGGAGGGAGGCGGGAGCCGGCGCTCGCCCCGCTCCGCCCCGCGGCCCCGGCGGCGGCGGCAGCGCAGAGCGGTGCGGGCAGCAGCGGCGTGCGCGCCTCTCCTCCGCGCGCGCCTCTCCTCCGCGCCCCACCGCGCTCAGCATGAAGATCGAGTTCGCCCCCATCAACATCCCCCTCAAGAGGAGGATCCAGACGGCGGCCGTGCTCCAGTGGATCTTCTCCTTCCTGCTGCTCGGTAACGGCTGCTGCTGCTTCTGCCCCTGACAAGCAGCCCTGGCTGCTCTTCCCTCCGGCTCCATGGGAAGGTGCCGCTCGGAGCCTGCTCCCACAGCCTCTGTTCTCCCTCTTCTCCTGCTTCCTTCACTCTTGCTATAGAGTCTCCTTACAGCACATCCTTGGGATGCCTGTGACTGTAGTAATAAAATACCCCTCGGGTTTCTGCTAGCTAACACTTAAGCTTTCTTGCTGATCTTGTAAAATAGCTTTATATACTGTGATTCAATAACGTTGTCACCTAAATAGGTGATAAAGGTAAGTGCTTAATAAAGAGTGATAGCAAAAGGGTTGAATTCAGCAGCTTCGATAGATTTGAGAAGTGTCCTTGCTTTAAGAAAGTGGCCCTAACAGTGTCACTAAGTGATCTCATTTCACTATGTTTTTTATAGAGAGACACTTTTAAAAATATCTTTAGCGAGGGACTCCTATCACTACACCTTTAATCACAGCAAAAAATCTTATTCTTTTGGGTAATTATGTTGAGCTTGATATAATGAGTCACTTCATAAGGTGAGTTGAGCTTTAATCCTTTGGGAACAGGTCCACAGGTTGTGAAAATCGGCACGACATTATTCAATATGCTCTTACAGAACCCACTGCTGTCAGGTGTAGAGTCTTGCATGTTATAGGACATGCTTATGGTGTTTTATGATTGTCTCTGCTTTGGGATTTACAAGGAAAGGGAAGTGCATATATCTTCCATCTTTTTGCAAGTATTTACCATTAGATGCTGGTCTGATGCGTTTCAGATAGTTGACTGTGGGGGACTGGAGCATATGGAAATGTGTGAAGCAGGGAAAGTATAAAGCACCACTTTATGTTGCTTCTAAATTGCTTGCAACTGGGTTATGAACATGGATTGTGTTTATGACCACGTAGCAAACAGACTCTGTTTTTATTCTTTACCACTGAATTAAATCTTGGCATCTCCTATCACTGCAGTCTAATAATAATCCAAGACAGTGGAAGGAAACAATTTTTATCCTAGCCTAGTTGGTAACAATGCTGCTGTCTCCTCAAAAAGTCCAGAAAATAGTGTCATCTGCTCACTAGAAAGGCACCGACTGCAGAAAATTCACCGTTGCTGCAGTTCAATAGGAGAAGCAGGCAGCTGTCTCTGCAACTGGCATTGCTAGTGAGTGAATATTGAGAGGCTGGCCAGGAGGTTTCAGTAGGGGTGATTGAACACAGTGAACATGCACGGTGGGGAGCGGTGGGAACATTTTTGCAAAAAATGCTCTAATGTCTTCAATATAAACTGATCTGCTCATGCTGTCATTGGGCTGCTCACCTTCACAGCTGTTGAAGGGGAACTCTTCATAGTTTTAAGTATCAATCATAGGTCAGTAGGAATTGTCAGGTCCAAATACTTCACTTAATACCAGGAAAAATCACCTGGTTGAATCGTAAATATCTTCAAGAAGTGAAAGAGGGGTCAGTCTGTGTGGATGCCTCAGCATTTGTCTAATATCTGCCAGTTATGAAAGAAGCTAGTTGGTAAGGTCTCAAATTCAAAAATGATGCTACCAAATCCCATAAGGGTTACCCATGTACAACTCAAGTACTGTGTGAATTCATTGCAAGAGAGATTGCATGGTTGAATTATTATTTTTATTTCAAATATATGGGTGGAACTATATTATACCAAGCAAGATCTTCTCTAGCTTTTGTCTTTCTTATGTAAAAGTATCTTCATGTTGGGGAGGTGGGGGAGTGGAAAATGAACGGAGAACACCATGATTGCTAACCGCTTGCGTTACAGATGTCATCATTCCAAGTAAGCAGCAAATAAGTAGGGTACTGGCTTCCTGAAATCATTCATGTATGGATGCATTGAGGTGCTATAGCTTAATAAATGGACTAGCAGATAAAGTAAAAGAACTGTTAAAAATGAGTACTTGGGAAGAGGAAAGCTGAGTGAGGTAAAATTAATTAAATTTGGGAAATGACAGGTGAAAACATTAGATGTGTAGAGTGAGCCACAACAGTAATGTGGATCAATTTTAACTTAAAATCCTCAATATTACTTGGATATAAAACTCTGGAAAAACTGGCATTCATTGTATGTTCCTAGCCTTGGTCCTAACAGTCACTAGCTGAATGCAAAGAGCCTGTTCAGTGCTGGTTGTTCTGAATCAGAACTGGTGATTGAAAATGCGCTTTTGCTTGGGTGCCTGAAGATCAGAGACAAGCTACTCTGAAATGCACCTATGCAATAGTTATCGACCAGCTCGAGTTGCTTGTCACGGTGTGTAGTAATAGCTAATCTGTCGCCTAAAGCTTGGGAGATAGCCCTGATAGCCCCGCACAGGCGAATAGGCTCTGCTTCTTTGCACGGCTTGCAGAGTTGGCGCTTTGTACGAGCACGTTGCTTCATTGCTGCGGCCTCAGAAGGCAGCCAGAATAAACATGCATCTGCCCCTAAAAAAGCCGTGTGGATGTACACAGAATTTCATTAAATACAAAAGGGAACTCTTTAAAATTCTGAATGTAAGTTGCTGTGCCTTCCTGTTCTCTGCTTTAAAAAGCTGCCAAAGCTTTCTCTCAAGCAGGAGGAAAAAAAAAAAAAAAGCCAAACTTTTCTTGTAGCAGTGGTTCTGTTAGTTATCTGTAAAGATCAGGGATGTGACACCAGAAGTAAAACTTGATTTTGAAATGCTGTCATCATGCATAGGAGTTTCTTCTTTGCCAGCTTCTATGGATTTGATCTAAAAAGGAATGCTGGAATTCAGCATGTACAGGATTAAGTGCAGAGTGAGGAGGCTGAACCCTCTCACAGGAATCCCAGGACTCGGTTTCCCAGTGAGGGCTGGTGCCCTGTGTGTGTTGTCACCTGCAGCCGAGCAGCGGTGGGGCCAGTCCCCTCCCTACCTGCAGGGTGTACGTGGCTCTTTAGTGTGCACCTAGGTACAGGCTCGTGAGATTCGGTATTGACTTGTAAAATAGCTAATGTAAAATCATTGTGCAAGTACAGCTACGTACATAGTACATATTAAAATGAGATGCTAAGTGCAGTGGTGTATGTTAAAGTACATCCATTTCTCTAGCAACACAACTTCTCTGTGTCTGTCTGGTAGGATGAAATGCTGCTGGCTGGATTTTGTTGGAGTCAGTTTTAAGCTGTGGCTCTGGCTTGCAGAAAAAAATAGAAATGATGAAACATTTGCTACAGAGTGGGATAATGCTGCTGGAAAAAAAAACCCTTAAGAGAAAGCAGGTGTGCAGCATAATGTGTTTAAAAAAAAAAAAAAAAAAAAAGCCTGCCTTCCCTCATCCCTCTTACTTGAATTTACTGCAATTCTTAGTTATTTGGTGCTGATTTAAGTCTTCAGATGTAGCTGGCTGAAGTTGCTGTCTTGCTCCTCTTCAAAGCCTTCCTTTTTAAAGTTCCCTCTTCTTGCCTAAGGAAACTCAGCCAAGCTGCTGTAACCTCTTCCTGGCAAGCTGAGTGATATAACTATCTTGTTTTTATCTGTCTGTACTGCTGTCCCTGACACTTATTCCTGGCCCTTGGGCAGGGACTCTTGTATGATCACAGAGAGTAACAGCACTTACTGATGCTTACCTGAGTAGTACTCTAGGAATGCTGCCTCGCTTACCTCCATCTCCGGGAGGAGCTTTAGCCTTGTCTCTGAACGGGTTTCGTTTTGTGCCTCGAAAGAGCAAGACGAAAAAATGCCTGTGCTGGGCCAGACCTGTGGACCCTCGACTCAGCACTCTGCAACTGAGGGTAAATGGTAGTGGATGCTTGAAGAGGAGTCGGAGATGGGAAATAAAGCCTGCCGGTGTTTCCTGGCACGCTGTCTCAGCATCTGCTTATCAGGAGCTTGGGGCTTTGCTTTGTACAGACCTTTGTGTTCTAGTTCTCTCTATCTGTGGTTAATCAGTGTTTGTCAACAGAATAGCTGCCTTGCTGGGAACTGGGACCAAATTCCCAAGTAAACGAGCCTCTGAGCCCCCCTCTAAACCTTTGCATCCGAAGGCTTGGGTTTGTTCTTGCAGTAACATGGAAATTCAGCTGCTTGCATAGGACTGTTTGAGTATCCTTGTGAGTAGGACTCCTAATTGTAACCAATAACCTGAGAAAGGACCTCAGCTACAAGAAGGGCCGTGTTTGAGAGGTGCTGCTTCCTCAACACCCTCCCTCCTGAAAGGAGCTCCCATATCTTCATGTCAACCTCGACCATTTCCTAGTGACCATTTTAAATAACGTCTTAGCCTCTTTTCTGCCATGGATTCTGTAACAGGTAGGAAGTAACAGTAAGGTAAGCTAATGGAATCTAAGCAGGCTAGTACTGACATCAGGGATTACATTTTTTAAAGAGCCTTTCCATGTCTGAGCTGTGGGCCGGTGCTCTGCAGGCATGGTGAAGCTCTCTTGCCTGGCAGGTTGCTTCCTCTTGGCTCTTGCACGTGTGGGTTATGTGTTGTGACCATTGCAGTTGTTTGCTGGGCCTGTTTCTTCATATATAAATCCATTCTGTTCTTTACCACTTATCTTATAAACTATTTATTATTTCCTTTCTCATGCAAATATCTGCTAAGCAGGGGGCAATTGGAGCTGCATGTCCTTCTGAAGACGTGACAAATCTACGATCAATGACGTCTAGAGGGATTATAGGGAGGGGAAAAAATTGTTAATTAGGGACTAAAACTTCCCTGCAATACTCTTCCGATGTTCCTCCAATATCATTTCTCAAGCATCTGCCTTCGGAAATACTGATGCTCCAAAGCTAAAACTGAGCAAGGGAGAGCTCTGTGGTAGGTGCATCATGGTGGTTATTGAAAAATATACTGTCTTTCATTTTTCTCCCTATAGCTGGAGGATAAGAAGTGAGATTTTTTTTCAGCTTGTCTTCTGCCCCAGGCTTGCTTTGTGTATTTGCCTGTATTCAGAATGCCTAGAGAAATACAAATACTTAAAACGACATCTGTCCCCAGGCTTTCCTTAGAAAATCGGTGGGACAACGATGTCCTGATCATCACGTCGTTTGTGCGACTAGTTCCAATCCCTGCACTCGCACAGTCTGGTCCCGGTTTTGGTGTTGTCAGCAGCTCGATGCGTTTGCAGATGCTCCACCAGGGCCTGTGGCCGAGCTCGCTCTGGCCTGGGCTGCCCCTGCCCAGGGGGGAGCGTGAGGTGCCCTCCGGGCTCGCTGGGTGCTCCGGGCAGCCCGGTGCTCCTCACTGATACCAACACCGACCGCTGGACACGGCTGCTGCCCTGCAGGTGGGGACAGGCAGGCCGGGCTATTAGCAATAGATGCTACTCGGGCATTTTTTAGCTCCTTAGTAACTGCACATGACCTGAAATTCACCCATATTTTCCTACTCAACCTGCTCATTTCCTGCTTAATCTCACTGTGGTGTTAAACTATTCTATAAATTTGTTGCCTATGGCTGTTATCTTGGAACCTACTTAGTGAGTGAAGCATCAGCCATTCAAACACTATAGGTCACGATGCTTTTGGTGCTGCTACAGACACAATATATCATTATTCATCTTTTTTGCAGCAGATTAGTATTCTCATTTTACAATGACGCAAATATTAAAAGAAAAAAAAGGAAATAAACTAATTTGCTTAATGTGGACTGACAAACCTGGTGTTCTGAGTCCCATGGTAATGGGCTCTCTTCTGACCTATATTGTTTCTTTTTCTCCATTTTTCCAATGCACCGCAGAGATTTTTAAAGCTTTAATTTGGGCTCAAGCAAAAAGATGATGCTTGTGTCCTGGAAGTGTATCCAAACAGACAGGGATACAATAAGACATTCCTCATTTGCCTGGAATTTGTTTATATATTTGTCACTTATTTACTCACTGACTTCCTTGAGGGAGAAAATACTGTGGATGTTTTTTTTTTTTTTTTCTCAGAGGCTCATTGGTTTTGAGTCATCTGTGTTTAAATCATCTTGCAGACTAATAATGCACTGAAATAATGAGGAGGAATGATAATAGCTATTTGTTTCACGTGTGTCATTGCAAATGCAGTAGTAAATGGGCCTTGTCCTGCAAGGTGCTGAGCTCCTCTCGGGAGGTGCTACTGGCAGCCAGGTAACTTGCCCCGCAGATTAACTTGCCCGGAGCCTTGCACACACTCAGGCACGTGGAGCCTGCTCTGCTTTGGCAAAGCAGTTAGATCCTTTGTGTGTTTGTGCAGTGTTAAATAGGGCTGTCTAGCACTTAGCATACTGCTTTGATTAGCTTCTGTATCAATGATGCTCTGATCCAAAACCTCTCTCAGATATTTGACTAGGTAACTAATACTAAAAGAGATGTGAGTCTTCACTGAGCCAAAAGCCCTTCCAATGGGGACAGTGGGGAATATTTCTGCCTATCAACTTTTGTATGAGAACTAAGTACTCATCATTTAATGCACTGAAGAACTTGCACTTACTCATTTAGAGTGTTAACCTTGGCATCCTGTTGAAATTATGATACCTAGAAATTACTTTAAGTTCAGGGTCTTTTCTTCAAATAACAAACATTAGTGACTTCTGTTCTCTGTTTTCGACTGTGCTGGTGTGGGCTTTCAAGCAAATTTTGTTCTCAGGAGAAGTAAAAGTTAGTGTCAGATTCGTGACACACATTCTACATCTTCTAGCACTTAGTGTTGCAGTTGATGGGAATTTACCCCATTGATTCCAAAGGACTCTGGGCCTCAGCTGTGGGGTTTTTCTAGAGTTCTTCCTGAGGTGCTAGTTTAGATGAGGATGTTGCCTGTTAAGCAGGAAGCAAAAGTGCCCCCATAGTGATGGTACCCAACAAGGAGGTGTCCTTTGGAACAGTAGAGTTGAGCATTGATCCCATTCCTGGTTTTCCTGTGGTTGTTGACTTCTCAGGAATGAGATTGGTTTTTTTTTCTTCTCTGCTTATTTTCTGCCAGTCATTCATCTCTCTTCTGCTCAATCAAATCAGCAGCTTTCCTTGCTTTATCTTCTGCTGCTGGATTCGGGTAGTTATTATTGACCCCATGGTTATTGTTTGTTTTTTTTTTTTTTTTTATTCTGGACAACGACATTTTAGAAGAAATTCAGGAAAAGTAAGTATTCACATTGGAGGAAATGTAAGAGTGCAAATAGGTCCAGTTGAGATGTTTTTCATCAGGTAGAATCTGCTTAATACAGCCAACCTGCTGTGAGTTTTCCATTTCCAAGTAATTTCTGCTAGGAAAAATCTTGCATGGAGCTTAAGAAGGCTGGATTGTTCTTACTCTTAGTCCATCAGCTTATTTCCACGTTTTCTGCCAAAGTTTACGTTGTGTTAGCCAAGATATTGACTGCCATACTTCTGTTATTCTTTATTCCCCTCTGTGCAGATGTATGAAGTCCAATATGCTTCACTGATATAGCTCCTTTTAGGATGCAACAAGGTGCTGTCCTCATGAAAGCCAATCAGTTGTGGGACATAGGAAATGTGTCGAGCTTGGAGTTGGGTGCCTGCCTAGTTACTCAGATCTGTGAGGATGGTGATGCCTGTTGGTTACTGGAAGCCGGAATAACCAGCCCGAGGCAGCTGGACTGTCGAGCGGGAGCGGGTCCCACCTGGCTCGGCCCTGTGTGGGGCACAGCTGCAAGAGGACAAGAGCTGGCAGGGCCTGCAGAGCCAGCGTTCCCTCAGACGTGGGTTGGGAGGTGTCCTAGGATCGGGCCCCCCAGTAATGTCTTCTGCCTAATTGAACACTTCTTCCTGGTTTTGTTTTGAATGGCGTATGATGCATTTCCCATGCATTGCTCTTGTGGTAGCCTGCTACAGTTCTTGTTGATGCAGACTTGAAAGTAGCAGAAGTTAAACCCATTGTCATGCTCCCAAAGAAATGACCAGTTTCCACTTAATGACATATTTAGGAACTGAATTGGAGCCTGCTAATGTCTTGGGCCAGCCTAGTGCATGACCTTGCTTAGTCGCTTCTTGTAGGCAGCCAGAACTGTCATCCCTATTTGATAGACTAGATTTGCCAAATATCACTCCCATAAGAAAAAGGTCTCACTGCTGTCTCCTCTCTCCCTTCTCCTTTCCCAGCTCAGCTCCCCTCTTCTCCCTCACCAGAGCGTTGTGTCCTTGTTAGAGCAGTGTTCTCAGGCATCCTCAAGTCGACCAGCATCTTCTGGAGCTAATTCATCTAGTTGTGCAGGGGAGTGAGAAAGAGAGACTGAGGTGATGCCCTCTTTTGCACATTCATGCAACATGGAATAAGCAGATTTCAATTAGCCTCCAGTTTGAATGCCATCCATAATAAAAACAGCAGGGTTGAGAATTCAAGATCTTGCAAGGAGATGGTGTGATTAATGCTCCTGATGGTGTCCTTTGTTTGTCTTTTACAGCGGAGTTTTGCTGTGGGTTCTTTGTAATCTTGATTCTGGGCAACTTTTGGTTTCTTGGCGTCCTGTACTTGCTGTGGCTCTACCACGACTGGGACACGCCGTGTGCTGGAGGGAGAAGGTTCCAGTGTGTGAGAAACTGGACAATCTGGAAGTACTTTAGGGAATACTTTCCCATCAAGGTGAGTAAAAGGTGTCTTGGCCAACTCTAAACTTTTGAGGGCACAGCTAAAACTTTCATGAATGCCTTTGGATGGCTAAGAGTCATCTTTGGTACAACTCAAATAGTTACTTCAGAGTGTATTGAACTTCTTAAAACATCAGGAATCTGAAATTTAGTGATAGGAAGGGGGAATGCAGGTTCATTTTCCACTTGGATGACTTGATCTGAAGATAGTGCTCTGTAAATGATACAGAAGTGATCGTTCAGGATAGATCTATTTAAATTTACTTTGTTCTGGTGTAAAACAGAACATTTTAAAGCCTTCAGAGGATATAAATGAATTGATGTCAGTTCTGTGTCCTGTCAAATTGCAATCCTTATGTTTTGTTATTTTATGTTTAAATAGAACATAGAATAATCTCTTCCACTGTCTCAAAATTTCAGCTTATAAAAACTTCAGAATTGAGTCCAGAGCACAACTACTTGCTTGGCTTTCATCCTCATGGGGTGCTGGTAGCTGGAGCCTTTGGAAACTTCTGCACTGGGCAAAATTTCAAGACTCTGTTTCCCGGGATTACTCCATACCTTCATATCACTCCCATCTGGTTCGGCTGTCCCTTCTTCAGAGAATATGTCATGAGTGCTGGTAGGTAAAAACAGAATGTCTCAGCTTATTGCTTCATGTTATAGCTCTTGCTTAAAGTGCTGTGTCTACTGCACCGATCAATGGCAAATTGCTATTTCACTTCAGTTGGATCAGCACTGGCCTGAAGTTAAAGCTCTGTTCTGTGTAGAGCCGTTGCGAAATAACTTGAAAGATTTTGATAATTTTGCTGAACGATATGATAATGTGTCCTTATTTAAAACTGATTGCAGTGAATAGTTCTATTGCTTCATAATTGCAGTTACAATATAGTGAGATCCACTGCTGGTGTAAGAGCTTTGCTGCAGGAAAGAGCCATAGTGATTTGGTTCCTCTAGGAAGGTTATTCTGAAAATAAGGTCTATTGAATCTAAAGCTTACTTTCTTTGAGCATAAGCACTGATTGTTAAATCTTGGGTATTAAGATCAAACTATATATTCCTATCTTTTAAAAAGTACCTGTTTTAGCTAACATTAACTGATTACAAGTCATGTAATCACTGATCATTGCAGATACTTCTGCACCTTCTTTTTTTGAATAATGCTTCTAGCTATGGTAAGGCAGATAGGGCAGGGAGTAGGAACCAGGTAGTCTGGGTGGCCTCCAGCAGCCATTTGAGTGTTCAGGAACCCTTTTCTGTAGCTTCATATCCCTTCTCCACCTGGCTGGTTCCCCAAACCTGCTCTACCTCAAGCTCTCTTGCTTCAGTGGCTGTGGGGCAATCCCCATTCCCTTACCCTCCTCCAGATGTGTTGTGGGCAGGAGCCCTTTCGGTGGTTCTGCCCACACTGGGGAAATGAAGGAGGCGTTGGGGGCTTCAGGGTTCCCATGCTGGCCTCGACTGTGCTTCTTAGCACTGCCAATAGCAATTGGGAGTGCTTGAGGCTTCATTTCCACACGTTATGCCTGTATTGTCACCTTGCAGAAGGGGATGTTTGAAGTAGAGCACTAGTCCTTGCACAATGGCACTTGAAAAACAAATTGAAGATAATCTCTTACCTGAGAAGTTTAAAGTCCTGCTCAGAACAGGTATCTTTTTAGCCAGAAATTAATTACTTCAAGCTTGTGCAATTGTAACAGTGATGAAAGCTCTAAAGAAACACAGAAACACTCTTTTCTGTTTCTCTAGCACTTCTCAAAAAGAGGTCATGTTCATGGTTGATACTGCGGTAATAATAAAAGATAACAAGTACTAAACTGTGGAGGAGAGAATATATAATGAAATTAGGATGAGTGTTCCTTCAGAGCAGTTTAATAGAGGAGTTATTTTACTTAAATGCATTAAACTACAGCAGATAGTTGTAACAGCGGTAAGTACAGGCAAGACAAACCTGGGCAAGACCAGATCCTGGGAGGCAGAGATCTGGCTTTCACGCCTGGCTTCTGCATGAATGCTGTGATTGTAGGGCAGCTATTCAACCACTTCCTGCTTACAGACGTGCCCAGGATGCACTTCCGATGAATATTGGAACTGCACATCCATGTATTCAGTATTCCAGGAGAATGTCTTTCCATGTAAGTTCTGTAACCTTAGGAAAGCTCCATGTTGTTCTAGTCTAGATAGATCAATGAGTGTCAGGTCCTGGTTACTAGAGGAAAAGCCGATGCAGTCGTTGGGAGTGCTGTGCTACAACTGAGGAAAGAAGACAAGGCATTGACTTGCAGTGCAGATCTGTGCTTAAGTTAGTGAGTCCTCTGCTTATTCTGTTCTGAATTTGTTTATAAGCACCTGCATCTGTTGCATTAGCCTCAGCCTCTCCATGGTGTCTGCTGCGATTCTACTAGGCACAGGAGGCTCTGCAGTAAGGAGCAGAGAGAGCCATCTGCAGAGGAGATGGCTCATCTTGGCAGAAGAGCCATCTCTTTCCTGAAGATAGCAGGTAGCTGCTGTGGTAGGCAAGAGAGTAGGTAGGTTCATGGTAGGCTCATCAGTAAGAAGTCAAAGGACGTGCCAAATACAACTACTGCATTTAGAGGTTAAACCCCAATCTTTGAACTCTGTCCTGTGCTATAATTATTTATAAATATTAGAAATATCATTTAGATATCCCTTACAGTGGAATTTATGAAATATTTGTACCTCTTTATGAGGTTCTACTGAATCGCTCTTAATGTTCGTTCCTGAAGGAATGGTCTCCGCATCCAAGGAGAGCGTCTCGTACGTGCTGAACAATGAGGGAGGTGGCCACGCATCCGTCATCGTCATCGGAGGAGCAGAGGAATCTCTGAACGCGCATCCTGGAAGCCTAACCTTGAACATCCTCAAGAGGAAAGGCTTCATTAAAATGGCCTTGAAACACGGGTAGGTTTCCCATTAAGACTGCTGCAGCAAGCATGCTTTGGATATAGCCTGCTTCATAAATATAGTACTTATTACATATAGTAAACTCATAATTAGAATCTGAAAGAGTAATTTGTGTATGAATGTTCAATGTCTGAAACAGGAGCCAGTCTGGGCATTCAGATCCAATCTGGGAATGTTGAAAGCTCCTTCTTGCCTTACATAATTTGTAAGCAGTAGGTGGAGATATTAACATATCTTGGTTATTTGTTTCTGTTGTTTTATATTGCAGTAGCAAAAAAGTAATAATTGTGAAACAGCATTAGTAAACTGTGGCTTTTATTGCTGATTGACTCAGCGATTAGTCTGTTCTGTAAATTGAAGCTGCATTGAAGTATTTCCATATCATTCGAAGAAAAAAGATTAGAAAGCTACAATTTATTTTACTAAATCACTTACAAGTGCAGTCCAGGAAGACTTTTCATCCTTATTCTAAAGAATTTTGAGGGAAACTTGTTATTTACAAATGTATATTTCTCAGAATTTGGGGATATGGGTCTCAAAAGCTTTTTTTAAACTATCAAGCATCCATCAGTTTGTTACTGAACAGAGGTGACATTAATATTTTGAATGACTTACATAATATGAGCTGTTGTGTCTGTGACAGACTGTTCTACATGCCTTGTGTATTAGAAATATTGGAACCAATGCCTTGTTCCTGCTAAGCTTTCTAGATATCAATGTGTACTCCTGGAGCTGTGTTAAGCAATGAGAGGGCAAGAAACAAAACCAAACAAAACTATATTTGAGCAAATCTAACAGTTTTTTAGCCATTAATCAGAGGAAAAATGGATGCTGAGAAGCACCTCTCCAATTTCAGGTAGGCTACTAATGTGGGCTTTTTTTATTCTAGAAACTATTCTGTGTAAAGATGACAAGAGATTTCTTTTACGCATTTTTCTAGGAATCTCATAAAGGACCTGTTCTCTCATGGAATGTAACTTTAGTCCAATTTCTACCCAGAAATAAGACCTGTATATTTAAACTGGGCCCTCAGTGCCTAAAGGAGTCTTTACCCTCTATTTGACTGCTGATTAATCCAATAAGATTGCAAACACCACCAGCAGTTTACTCTTTTTTACCACAAAGTTTACAAAAATATCTTCCTGCTTGTTTGTGAGCATGTCCAGAGATCTCTGTGATCTGAGAGATCACCAAGACTGCTGTTCATCTCATGTAAGCTGATTTGGATTGAGAAACAAGATACTCCCTCCTGGCCTTGATTTCAAAAGCAGCCTTATGCAGGTTGACAGGTTTGGGCTCCTTGCAGAACACAGTGGCCACTCCTTTCATGAAGCCCTTACAAGGGGTGGTCCTCGTCCTTAATAAATCAGCTCAGTGTTTGCACTGCCCAGCAGCATGAAATGGGCATCAGGAGGTCCCCTGGCTCAACTCCACAGGTCTTCACCACTGCAGGTGACCCTGGGTCTGCGCATCTTCTGGTGCTCTGCCTCTGTAGCACTGAGTATCAAGAGGGCATCAACAGTGCAGGGGGGTAGCGCTGTTCCTGCACTGCTCTCTTCCCGTGTGCCCCAAACATGTATGCAGAGTCCTCTGCACTTCTGGAGAAGACATTTTGGCCCAAGGTAACACAGTACCTGATATAAAGTGAAGAAATTCCAAAGACATAAATGATGAATCAGCTAAATTGTCCTTAGTTTCATAATCAGAAGATACTTGCTTCTTTGTTGCAGCCTCCTACAGAGTGTCTTGCAAAAGCTTTTAGTGAGCAGATTAAAATAAATCCCACACTCTCAGGGTGTATACAAAATGCTATTGCACCACTAGATTTTCCTGTTTGTTTTAGAGTTGTAGTTAAAAAAATAAAAATAAAATAAAATGGAGTATATACAGAGCCGTGCTATTTTCTGGGCTTTCTGTTGTTTCCTTTTCAGTGAGAGCAGAGTGGGAGCTGGGAGCACTCAGGATGCCTGAGTTTTTGGGAGCTATGGAAGCTCTTGGTCTTCTCTGTGCAGGTGGCTGTGACTGTCCATGGTACCGGCTCTGTCCTCAGCACATCCTCGGGCATTTGTGCTTCAGGAATTCATCATGACAGAATTACTAGCAGTGCTGCTAATGTAGTTAGGCTTTCCTCAAAGACAGTATAAACAGAATAGAGCTAAAATACAGAAATTAAGACTCAAGTCCAGCAAATAAAATACCTTGGTGACCTCCAGAGATTGATCAGAATTCTTTTGGCCTTTAATATTTAGTATTTTTTTAAAAGCTTAAGCTGTTGAACTATGGAAAACTATTGAACTCTTTTTGATAAAGTTAAATATAAAAAAAAATGCAGTCAAGATTTGAAATACTTTTTTAGTAGATGCTAGCACTGATTCCATGAGCCTAAGGAGTTTATCCAGGTGGTAATCAGTGCGTTTCCTCCCACCCAACTCATGAACTGAACCAAAATTCATTAAGTTGTGTGTGAGCCAAAGTGAATTAGTATAATTTCTGTGGGGTATGATTTGACCTTTGATAGTAACAGATTAAGGCTAATGTTTCAGAAGCCTGGAGGAAGCAGGATTTCACCAGGAGTTGGTCAGCAGGCAAATTTGGCTTTGGACTCGTGTCTGGAAGAATATCTACTCTTTACCATGTTGTTTGTGCTGAGGCCAAGGGTGTGCCGCACTCGGGTCAAAAGGCTGGGGAAGGCCAAGGTCTGACCCAAACAGCCAGGAGCATTACCAGGTTAGCAACAGGGCTTCCTTGCTTGCCCACGGAGAAAATGCAGTGAAAACTTGTCTGGATTTGCTGAAATACTGGTGGATAAGATCATAATTATGATATATGGATAATTATGTATTTTTACAACTACAACTAATTATTAAAATTTGCAAAAGGTAGCAGCCAACTAAATACTTCCTTAAAAGCTAGCTGCTAGTTGCGTGTGAATGACTTCAAGAGCATATTCCACTTCTTAGGTGAAATGCCTCCTCTTGCTGATGAACTTGAGGGCCCCTGAGCTGCTGGGCAGCAGCAGCCTGCCCACGGTGGCAGTGAGCGGTGCTGCACGGACATGGACACGGGCTCCTCCAGCGCTCACTGTGGTTCTGACTCCTTTCCAGGGCTCATCTGGTCCCGGTGTTTTCCTTTGGTGAAAACGAGCTCTTCAAGCAAGTTGCAAACCCCAGAGGTTCCCGGCTCAGAAGCATCCAGGAGAGGCTGCAGAAGATCATGGGCTTTGCTCTGCCACTGTTTCATGCCAGGGGTGTATTTCAATACACTTTTGGCCTAATACCTTACAGGCAACCTATTCATACCATCGGTGAGTTCCTTGTGCCTTTTCCAATGCTTTTTGGTTTTAAAGTGTGAAAATGTGCCTCTAGTATCTGTATAAATCTGTTCCAACAAAAACAATTGACTACTGAACATTTAAAGCAAGGATGTGAGATTCACTCCCAGCTGAGAAAGGGGCCTCCTTTCACCCTTCTCCCATTCTGTCTCATGCCAAATCTCATTCTTAATTCCTCAGGAATCCTCAAGGAGACCCAAGGGGTGTTCTGCAAAGGCTGAGCGTGTATTTTGGATAGACCATTTTTAGTCAGATCCTGAGTGACTGAATCTGATTGTCCAGAAAAATAAAGCTGCCCTTGTATTTCACTCTGGACATCCTTCCTTCCAGAGGAGGGATGATGTAGTTTTAGTATGGAGCAAATCAAAATATGCAAGATGCAGCAGTAGTAATTTATGAGAAATTTAATGCAGGCCTGCCTACCTGACTAGGGCATATATTTAAATGTTTTGGAAAAGTCTTAACCTTTTAAACCCTATGTTGTGCCTAGGCAGGTCAAAAATGTTGCTTGCTTAAAAGCCGAAATATGTCCAAAACACAGGAATGAAAATGAGGCATTTTGGGTGCTTTTTCACTGGGTATGATATCAAGACTGTTCCGAACATTAATTGAAACAAATCTTCAACACATTTACTACAAGAGCCAGAGCGTGTCCACAGCTGAAATACAGCAGTGCTGCAAATCAGCAAGAGTCTTGCAACAGAACCTGTTATATGAAATCCCTTATCTTCAGCGTGCGTTAGCTCCTGTTTGAAAACCCTTATCGTGTCTGCGGGTTCCTGGAGCGCTCCTCCGAGTGGCTCAATCGGGCGCTGAAAGCCTTAGCTCAGCTCCTGAGAGCTCGGCGAGCTCCACCCGACAGCGCGGCCCGTTGGGGGCTCCTGCGCCCGGGGCCACGGCTACTCCCAGAGCCTCCTTCCCTCAAGCCAGGGGTGCAGCTCGCCACCATCCAGATAGCAAAGTCTGCGCGCTCTGGGCTGCGTGACTGAGAGTAATTTGGTTTGCCTGGGAATTATTGCTGCTTGCAGGAGCAGAATGGCAAATTAGGGAGAGCTACACAGTTTTCAGCTTCATGCAGGACCTGGAAATTCCTTATTTGAGCTGCAGTGACTTCATACCCCCAGTGTCTTACTCAATGCAGGGCTGCGTTCTGCCCCTGTTCATGTAAAGACTGAATTTCAGCACTGCGGGGCCAGGGAGCTCTTGGCAGCAGCAGCTGCAGCAGGAATCTGCAGGATCAGCCCCTTTGCAGTCAGTTACACCTGCCCTGCCTTTGTCAACACCTTCCCATCTGAGGTGAAACATCTGCTGAAAGGGATTTCCAGTGCTTGGCAAAGGCATCCGACAATCTGTTCAAGCCATCTTTTCAATAGACTTCTACTGTGTGATCTTGGCCGTGTCTGTTAAGCTTCCAGAGCCTCTTTTGTTTTTCAGCAAAAGAAAAACAGATGTCAAAACTGCTGGTGACTAATATTGCTGTTGGAGTCTCTTTCACAGTGGGCACCTATTCAGATCAGAAAGGGGCACAGTGAGAAGCAGACATTTCAGTTGGCATGTTCTCTTGCACTTATAGAACTTCACCTGTAGTATCTTGAGTTCTCCTTTTTCTCCAGCTTAAGCATGTCCTGAGCCTGCAAGGATTTGTAGCAGGATTTGTTTTTTCAAACCCAACATTACCTGGATGCAAAGCTGGCTTGCCCTGAGGGGTGGCGGATGACAGCTCACCTTTGCCGTGAGAAGCATCTTCCAGCAAACTCTTGATTTCTGTTACTCACCTGAATGAAACCCACTGCCTGCAAAGGGTCTGGACAAAAAGAGAGCTAGAAGAAGAGAAGGCTGGGGCTGACTGGCAGGTTGTGACCCAGGGTAGCAAGGCAGCTAAAAACCTGCAGGATTTTACTCCTTGCTCTACACTTACTGCTAGAGATGGGAAGAGCTGCAAAAAACTCTGTATTATTTTTCTGAGCACAGACTAACCAGAGCAGTCCAGCCTGGAACTCGCTAACTCTAGCAACTCGCTAAGCATCTGTAAAAATGCTTGAGCCTTGAAATGTCTCCCAGCTCAGCAGGGTATCGCCTAGGCTGGCCGGCACCAGTGGGCCCGGGCATTTACTCTGCCTGTTGAATTTTACACCTGTTTTGAACTTGCTCTGCAGAATGCTCCATAAATGGCCCACAGCCCGCACCAGGGTACCCTGCAGTGTAAACTGTATCTTCAGGCTACAGCCAACACTCCCTGTTTGTTCTTTTGCTGCCAAACTACTGAGTAGAGTTTTTTGGCTATTTTTTATTTTTAAACCCATTTTTGTCTGAACTCAAATGAAAGAAAGTGGAAAAAACAGCCCCAGGTTTGTGAAAGGTGGAAAGGGGTCCAAGGCTAAGAGAACTGGGCTGTGGTTCTGTCGCCTCACAGCTGTGACGGAGCTAGGGGTGAGGGAGGAACGTTTTATTTTAAAAGAGGTGTCAGTGAAGCTAACCTTGCTGTTGTGTTTAATTTACAGTGGGAAGTCCCATCCCTGTGAAAAAGAACTTGAATCCTACCAATGAAGAGATTGAGCAGCTACATGAGCTATACCTACAGAAACTGAATAAATTATTTGAAGACCACAAAAGAAATTATGGGATCCCTGAGCAGAGATGTCTTGTCTTTGAGTAGTGAATTACAATTTGTGATTACAAGGATCAACGTGGGAAAAAAAATTGGTTAAATATGTCTTGAAAAATGTCTTTCTTGCAATCTATATTTTGTTATCTTTAATTCTTCTTGTTTAAGGAATAATTTCAAGAATGGATTGTTTGATTTTTATTTTTTAATCTTATGGGGGGAAAAAAAGAAATCCTTAGGGCGTGATTGGGGAAGCCATTGCTGTTCTAAGTTGTTTTTTTTTTCGATTCTTCTGTACTAGAAATGCTAGTGAGAGACTCGGTGCAGATGTTCCTACCACCATGTTTTGGGCAGAGAAAATGGCCCTAGCATGGGATCAAGAGCAGGAGAGGTATAACCCGCCCCCACCGAAGCATGTAATTAGGACTTGCTAGCATGTGTGAAAAATCAATTTGTTCTTTGAATATCAAAGAAATCCTATTGCTTTTCTATAAAAATGAAGCTGTTTTTTCAGTAGATGGCTATTATGACCTATTTATATAGGATTTCAGGAATATTGTGCACTTTCTGCCTTAAAGAAGATATCACCAAATGTGATATCTAACTTATGGAGCAGATTAAGCTCTGCTGGGAGGAAGAACAGTGTGAGTTGCTCTATATTCATGCATTTCCTGGGTAGTGGGAAGCACTGAATGGCGTGACATCCTTCATCCCATGGACACACTGTGCTTTTGATCATCGGTTTGTGCGATGCCACAGCTGGGTTTGGCAGCTCGAGCTCCCAGGAGGGGCAGGCACAGTGCAGGTGTTTAGCACTGAAGCTGCTGGGGGAGTCATGTGGATCTTGCATGTCATGGGTATTCAGAGTTAGTGTTCTGGACACTGGCACAGAGGAAGTGAAGCCCGCTTTGTTCAGTCTAGCTCTGAAACTATAGGAGGAAAGGGTGCTTGTTATGCTTTTTTCCTCCTCTCCTGAATCCTAGTTCTCTGAAGACCAGTGGATGGGGAGGCAGACTGGGAGGTTTTATTCTTCTTTCCTACTAGTTTGATTGAACCAAATTCTAACCTGTGGTTTCCTGATCTGGAAAGCTGCCTGTCACCGTGGCACAGCTGTAGCTGCCAAGGCAATGCGAGCACTTGTGCTTGACAGAAGATTTTGCTTAAGTATGGATGTCTTTTTTAAAATAGATATATATATATCTTGGTCTTTTTCATTTAAAATGCCTAGGCCTCCAAGATGATGATTTGTGAAGAAAATTGTAATTTTTTTTATATATGAGAAGTTTACTGTATTTGTGAGTGTTTTCTGTCCGTGCTTGGGCTCTGCAAATCTGAGTTTATTGAGAAGTGTGTGCTTTGCCTTAAGCAGTTTTGCTTCCTGAATGTTTTATCAGGTGCCCTGACAGGATGTGCGTGGGCTTGTTGGGCAGCCTGGGGCACCTGCAGCCCTGCCAGTTGGCAGCACTGGGCTCTAGGAGTAGTCCTGTTGGCCCCATGGAGACCTTGGGCTCGTTGTGCGCTTGGAGCCTTCCTAGCACAAGCGTGGCTGTGGTTCGGAGAAGTGTTAGAAGTCTAGGGAAAAAAGATCTGTAGCCAGATGAATGTCTTCCAAGAAACGGGTGGAAGCGGTGTGACTCCTGAGGAATGGACTGCCCATGAACCCAGGCCCCAGCGTTGAGCAAGTGTCTGCCGTACAGGACACATGGATGTTAGTGTAACCTGTTCCAAAAAAACCTCCGTACAAGGTATGGTTTGCTCGGGAGGGCTGTGCCTTCTAGTGCATGTCTGTCACTTGGGAATGACCAGCACTGAGATGGTAAATCCCACTCATGGTTTCCCTAGGACTACAGATGCCTTTAGGAGCCAGGATGAGAGCTGGAGTTTTTGATGTCGAGAGAGGCAGCTCTCCTTCCCTGGCAGGCTGCTGCCAGCATGTCCATAGCTCTTCTCATACCCAGTTTAGCTTTCCCGGTGCTGAATCCTTCCCAGGGCTTGGCTGTCTCATGATGATTGCATGTGATGACTATGTGCATGTACAAAACTTTAAATGGCTTCCTGTCCTCATCCAAAAGCAGTGGTTTAGGAGCAGGGCTTGAGAAGAGGAAATGCTGTGAGCGTTTGACGTGAGCTTAAGATCCAGGAGTATTTCAGCTTTTGGAATAGCAAATGCCTAGGGGATCAGACATCCCAGATTTGATACTTGGAAGGGGCGTTTAGGGTCCTGAGGCCCTGAGGAGTGGATTTTTATTAATCCAGCTGTGCGAAGCTGCCATTTGAGCTCATCTCTTGTTGCTTGCCCTGACGAGAGGCACTCGTGCAGTGACCGAAGACGGACTGGGTCAGCCTGCCCTCCCACATCACCTGGTCTAATAAGATGCTTCCTCTCATACTCAGTCTGTTTTATCACATTACTGTAATGATACAGAAGCTCAGGATGTACATTTTCAAGCCATAGTGTGGGTTGAAGATAGGAACTGCTTGCATTGCTGTTAATTAAATTAGCCCCAAATTCTAGGGAACTGGAGGATACTGATTTGGGAGGGAGGGGGACATACCCGGTCCTGAATGTACCAGGATGTGTATAAGCTCACCTCTGAAATCCATGAGAAAAGTGTTTGAGGGCTCTAAATGCCATTCATAACCTGCACAGTTAGAGCAACTAGGAGTGGCTACTAATATTTTTATTGGTTTGTAATCCAGGAAGATAGAGGAAAGAAACTAAGGTCTCCAGGCAACTGAATCGTGTTATTGCTCTGCACGTACAGTTGCTCTCCAAGTGCTGTGTTGCCTAGGCGGGTCCTGCACCTTACATTTGTAAACAAACTTGCCATGCTTAGTGTGTCTAGGACAGGATTATGCTGAGTTAGACCAGCAGTTTGTACAAGAGCAGTGCTGAGCAGAGGCCGTGGGGGCTTCGGCGCCCTGGGTGCTGCAGGGGGCCCTGCTTTGCGGATTAGGTGCATGACTCGGGAAGCTGCCTCGGCTCCCCTTCCCGAGGACGGACGCGGGGCTGGAGCACGTTCCTCGAGCCCTCGGCCCTGCCGGACAGCACGAGGAGCCGCCGGCGCCCGCCCTGCGCGGGGTTGTGCCGCTCTCCAGGGCGGCCTGGGCCCGGGCTGCCCGTCACAAGGCCGGTGCCTGCCCCTCCGCAGGCTCCCCGGCCCTGCAGCTCTTACCAGAGCTTCTCTGCACAAACCCTTACACGGAGCAGCAGCCCTCGAGAGCTTGCATTTCCTGAGCTTATATTTCAGCCTTTGATATCTTTGTGACTTTTGGCGGTACCTGTAAAATACCGATTTTGGTTGTTACGTTGACGGCTGTAGCTAAGCGGTGTGCGACAATAAAGGTTTGTACCAAAGTGTGTTTGTGTTGCGTGGAATTCAAGTGTTCATCATTGCTATTGGGCAAGGGCTTGGGACATGGTGGCCTTAACAGTGTGACTGAGTTCAGAGGTCCTATTAGAATATCATATAAAGCAGCTAAGAGGACAGTGGCCATAAGCAGCACGAACGTGGGGGCTTGGTGAAGGTGGAGGGACCTCTCTGTGCGCTCTCGGCCATCCCCTGAAGCCAAAGTCCTGCTGCGAGGCCAGAGGGTCTGGGAAGAAGTTAGGGAAGGGTTGGTGTGTGTCTCTGCAGGGCTGCAGCTCTCCGTGGCCACAGCAGGGCCGGAGCACGGCGGGGAGGACCAGTCCTCTGCGGAACGGGTGAAGTCACGGCAGGCCACGGCGTTGAGTTCAGCTCAAGTGTTCAGGCGTAGTCTTGAATTTCTATTGAACTTCTATCAGAGTTTTGAGTCCTTAAAAGGACCAGACCCTGTATAGGCTCTGCTAAACTCTAAGGATTTGGGAAGCTGACTGCTGCTTGGATTAAAAATGGCTTGTCTTTCTGTATTGGGGATGCTTCAAAACTTAATTTTTTTTTTTTTTTATCATCATAGTCGTCTTTAGTATAGCATTGCTTATATTGACACCTGCACTGGCAGCTAGAAAATACAAAGCCTAGGAAAAGCTAACAGTGTTTGGTTACTCTCTTTATGGAGGAATCCACCTTGCCTTTTAGTGTTATATAAAAGAAACAAAATGGTAGAAAGTAAAGTGGCTTTGGATTGCTTTGAGGAGTCTCATCATACCTGTGGGGAGGTGTGTTGTTAGTGGATGAGTGTCACATCTCATGGTGGTTCTTATTTGTTGTTGTTGAAATACTGAAAAGCTGTAAGCCTAGAAAAAGAAATGGGGAACAGAGAACAGTGAGATCTTCCTGCTTTCCGACGTGCTCAGAAACACTAATCCTGATCACGGTGGTCTGTGCTAGCCAAGCTGTTAGCTCCAGGCGAAAGAGTTGACTCCAAAGGGAACCTTGTGGCCTGATGAATGTACGTGGCCTTTCAGCAGACATTTCCTCAGGTTGGTATCAATTTTGTCATCTGCCCTGCTGGAGCGCTGCCTGGAGGCGCCACCAGAGCGTTTCTGAGGTGGCCCTTGCAGTGCAGAAGGGAAGAGGGGCTCCGTGACGTGTGCTGGGCTCCAGAACAGCCTGCTCCTCGGCGCTCCGCTCCAGCCTGGCAGGCAGCCTCGCAGCGCTCCAGCCCTGGACAAAGTAACAGGAAAAGCAGCAGCCAAGTACGACCTTCTGTTCACCCAGTTTATTTTCCAAGGGCCTTACTGATGTGAATGGAGTTCTGCTTTTTGAATGGTTAGGTTGGGATATAATAACTCACTGTGATAGATCAAGGAACACAGAGCCCTGTAAGCTCCTTGTAAGCTTTTGTTTTTTCTGCTAACATGAATCAGGAATGGTCTGTTACTTCCTTGATGCAGTGAACAGCCAGTATTGAACAGAAAGAGTAGGTTCGTTGAATAGAAACCTGGTATTCTCTACATCTATCTGTACAGCAGAGACTGTCCAGAAAACAATACATTTTTTAGATATACTAGTGTGGACATACGTGCTTTAGAATGCATTGCAGTAGAAATCTACACTAAAAGAGTGCCTAAATGTTTTATAAGATTTGTGTTGTTCCTCTGAATTTTTCTTGCATAAACAGTAAGTAAAATCTATTTTTTTCAAGTAAAAGCAAGCCTTTTTCATGGCTTATAAAGGGAAGAAAGCGCAGCCTTGCAGGGGATAAGCACCCCACGACCTTCCTGCACCATCTGTGTGCATCCTCCTGCATCTTCCTGCCCCAGAAGGGCCTGTCTGAGCCGCTCGCCCGGGTACCGCCACGGGAGCTGCGTGTCCTGCCCACCTGGAGCTCTGGCAACGGCCGAGCAAAGCGGTGCGCGAGGAAGGGCGGCTGGCGCGGAGCGAACGGGGCCACAACACAGGGTGAGCAGCAGTTTCACAGAGAGGCGCCTTTTTTAGGGCGGTTTCGGGAGGTCTGGAGAGCGCCGGGGCCGCGCCGCGAGGTGGCGCCGCCGCGCCGCGGCTGCGCGCGCACCAGCCGCTGCGTTCGCGGCCCTATAGCGTGGACACACGTTGTGGTGTGGGCAGGGCGCTACAGGGCGGCGGGGCTGGAGGGAGCCCCGCGGGAGAGGCCGCCGCGCGGGCTCTGCGTGCCCCTGTGGGCTCTGCTCGGGCGTGTTTGACCTGCGCCTTGCTCTCGCTGCCTTGTTAGGTAAATAACGCCCGCTGCGTTCTGCAGGGGGGGAAACGAGTGGGATTCTGCACCTAGTCCACCACAAGGAGTGCGAAATTTATAAATCTGTGGTGGTGGTTCTCTTCGTTTGGTATCACGTAAGAAAACTTCGCGTTTTCAACCTGTGTTAACTGCAGCTTCCAGCATGCAGTAAAGCAATGTGTGTTATGTCTGTGTAACCGCTGCTGCTGCCTTCAGGTGGTTGATAGCAGAGCAGCATCACTTGGCACGTGCTTAAGCTCCCGCAGGTGGGTGCATGGGCAGAAACGCGACACCAAAGTAGCTCTGAAGGACCGAGATCCCAGGCTTCAGAGCAAGTTGGTGACGTTTTGGCTGCCTCTTTGTCGATGTGTGCTTTAGAGGTGTGCGCAAGGCGGGTTTTCAGAAGTGTCGGCTGCAAAAGCTCCATATGAAACCAAAAGTGTTAGTGCTCAGGAGCTGGGAAAATTAATCCCTAGAATTCAGTCTTTTTTAAGATCTCAGCTTTGTTTGTTTTCCTGCATCTGTGGCCAAACTGTCAAAATGGTGCTGCTTTCTTTTTTTATACTTATCACTGGAGTTCCAACAAGAATTCCAGGCTGCTGAGCTTGACTTTGTAACCTGACTCCTTTTTGTTGCTGAGGGAAGGTGCTAAGGCCTGGGGCGAGTGAAGAAAATAGCCCCACTCCTGCTGCTCCACAAGCTATATGAAATGTGTCGCTGCTTTTTGAACTTCAGGAAAAAAAAAAAAAAAAAAAAAGAAAAATATTTCAGATTCTTCAGTACTACAAGTTGAAAACTTGTTTAAGTTCTGTCATTATTTTTTTTTTGTTTGCTCATTCTTGATTTTAGGCCTACTGAGCCACCCGGCCACCCCATGGCTGATGTTCAGCTGATGTGTTTGCTTTCCTCCCTGGAATTTGCCCCACTTCCAGCGAGGTCAGGGGTGACCTCCCACGGGGCTGGAGCGGGAGCAGGGAGCAGATCCCTGCCGGGAGCATCCCTGGTGCGGGGCTGGGAGCCCATGTGCCAATGGAGCCTCCCTGTGGGCACGGAAGTACGACCCTTAGCTTTCCACCATCTCCTTCCCGATAAAGGGTGACTTGCCCTTGAAATTCGGCTGCTTTTGCTGACCTACTTGTTTTCACTTTGATAGAATCAGAATTGTTAAGGTTGGAAGGGGCCTTTAGAGATCACGTAGTCCAACTTCCCTTCCCATGCAGAAATGGGTGTATAGGTTCAGTATGAAAATGGTGACTAAAGATGTGCCTGTCACTGGTTCATGCCTTGAAGTTCTGAACACCGTCCACAGGACCACTCTTTGCAACCTTAATTAGAACTTTTTCATGCAGGTGTTCACAAGTGGGGCATGGGACTGCAGTTCATAACCCAGTACCCTTTTTATTTTGAAGTGGGGGCTCCAGCACCTTTCTTAGGCCCGGCTATCCGTGGTGTCCCCACAGGGAACAGTGTGCCTGGTCCTGCTCCCTCTCCGTCCCTCGAGGCAGAGAGTCGAGGAGACAGCGGCCGCCCGCTCCATGGGCCGCTCTTGGAGCGGTCTTTGACGGTGCTAATCTGCATTACGCGGGATTAAACGGGCACAGTAATTAACTTGCATAAGCGCTTTAGCAACTTTTGGCACTTGAATTGCAGCATATCCTGTGCGTGGTGGTGTTGAGGATGTAAAATGTGGGGACAGAACAGCCGGGAGTGGTGGAGAAGGAAACCACGTTGAAATTGCAGCCGTAAGCAACAATAAAGACAGCAAAATCCAGATGTTGCTCCTCACTTTTGAGGAGCTAATGTGGGCTGAGTGTTTGCAGGCACGTGGAAAAGGCAGCGTGGGATATTGGGCACTCTCACCAAGTCCAAGCATCAGTTATGGAACAAGTATCTCCATTTGCCATCCTAAAGGGGTGTCATCCTTAAATGAGAAGTGGAGCGGTACCTGGGAATTTAGTTCTTCAGTTTTATAGTGCTTACTCACCACATGTTATAACTTTCTATGGTTTTTATCCTTGTGCACATTGGGAGGTAATTGGAGGGTGAAAAAAGATGATGATGTGTCAAAAATTTACCTCACCCACTGTGCTTGGGTTCGGGATTGTGCTCGGTGACCAAGCTCCTCAGCATTTCAAGGACCAACCCTTAGAAGCATTGCAGAAAATCGGTCCAAAGCAGCGTATCTTTTCCACTGCTGAATGGCAACTCTTAAATATACCTAATTCAGCTAATTCGGATCTGCTTTGAATCAAAGGAGCAGCAGGGAAAGCTGAAAGGCAGCTGCCTTTTAAAACATGCAATGCCAAGGGGCAGGGCTTGAAGCCAGCAGGAAAACCTGAGAAGATTTTACCCCCAGCTTGGGCCGTGGGGCCGGCTGCTCCTCTGCCCCTAGCCACGGCCACTGTCACAAAAGCAGCGCCCAAACAGCCCTCCGTGCGGCTGAATCTGGTCACAAAGGGCACCTTTTTAATATACCAAGATCACTTTTGATGCAATGCCAATACTGCTTTTGTTCCCTTGGTAGTATTCATTCGGGTAGCTTTCAATTATTTCTCATAGAAAAATAGCTTTCAGTTGTGTATCTACAATCTGTGTATCAGACAGTTTTCAGTTGTGCATCTACTACAAATACATCGATTTTAATTTATCAAATATTCAATAAGTGTTATCATTGAAACAGCATCTGAGCCCGGGTAAAACATGATATGCCTACAGCAGGCTTGTGTGAATCTTTTATTAGATTCTAGAAATTTAAAATAAAAAAGGATTAGAACATGATGTTCAGGTGCTGGTCATGCTTGACAAGGACTCCGCAGCACCTGCTAAGTTTTGGTGAGAGGCTCCAAGCAAAGAAGCTACCAGCACATGGATGTGTAAGTGCATATGTAATAAAGTGATATAACTAGCCAGTTTCTGTTCAGCTTTTCGGGATTCGGAATGATGGATTTTTCTAGACTTTCTTAGCTAGCAGCTCACTCAGTGTTGTTTAAAGCTATGCAAGGGTGACCATTCTTCTGTTCAGTCCCAGTTCAAATTTAGTAATACTAAGGGGAAGAGCTTTCTGCTGTAAATTTAAATTAATTCCATCAGCATTCTTATAATTAATTGTGGCTTTGCTCTACCTCCTCCCTGCCTTTCCAGGGCATGCCTGGGCTCTCAGGGGTATTTTGCTAAGTGCAGCAATATTAATACAGTTACGTGAGGTCTTTTGAAATGCAGATATGCACAACCCCCAAAGCCCCATGGATTTCTGCCAGATTCCTCACAAGGTTCCCCATCGATGGCCAGTTTTCAAATAACCCTTGGCACATAAGGACAAGCATGAGGACTGGAGTGGAGCCTGCATTGGAGCTTTGAACCGAGGAGAGCCAGCCTGGAGCCCTGGAGCTGAATGTGTTGAGCCAGTGCCGTGACTCCAGCTGCCTTCAGATCATTCCCCTCCGATAACAGCAAGTGAGTGAGGATGGAATAAATTAATTAAAAGATGCCTAACTGCAGACGGTCTTAATTATGAGTAATCTAATGTGATGACGGTCCCAGGCTGTGACTACGGGCTCCTGGTATCCTCACTCCTCAGCTCTTGCTCACGCCTCTCCCCTAAGGGCAAGGCGCATTTTTTGTTTATTTTTTTAACCTGAATCACCTGAGAAATCCGGGAGCGCGGGGAGCGCCGGGGGCAGAGGCTGCTGTGGGGCCAGGGCAGGAGGGCCGGGGCGAGCGCCCGCGGTGCCGCCGCGGACACGGCGCCGGCGGGAGGCGGCGAGCCGAGCAGCGCGGCCGCCGATGGGATCGCGCACGAGGGTTGGGATCCAACACGAGGATTCACCTCAGCTCGCTGGGACTCCGCAGGTAGGTGGGCACGGAGGGAGGTCTGCGCCCGGCTGGTGTTACTGGAGCCACCCGGGCTCCTCCGGAGTGACCGCGGGGCTGCCGCTCGGCGCTGGGGGAGCAGGGCCCGGCCTCGCCTTCCCCACGGACCCTCGCGTTTGTGGTTGGAGCTGGGTGTTAGAAAATACAATAGGGCATCTTTTATTTCAACGTGCAAGTCTTGAGGATTTGGTTGTTAGAAAATACAATAGGGCATCTTTTATTTCAATGTGCAAGTCTTTTCATTTAACGTGTAGTAAAAATCTATAGATAGCCTAGTGATGGATGAAAATTTATAAATTAGCTGCAATTTTTTCCATGAAGCTATGTTAGGAGCATTCTGTTCTGTTTTCCTCATTTGCCTCCTCATCTCTGTAAGACCTTGACCACAATGGTTTTTTTAGCCTCTGCTTCAGTTCTGTGAATGCGCTTGTACCACGGTTCTGTCATTACGTGCGTGAGGACCAGGGCAGCAAACAGGGTCAGAGACGCGAGATATGGACAGCAAGACGGCATCGGGGCACGCTGCGGAGCGTGAGCAGTCCCGTGACAGGTTATTTTGCTGTCGCATTGCTCATGTTTTGCTTAGGGGATGAGCCAGAGTGAGGGCAAATGCCCAGCAGCATGGTCGAGTTGCGGGGCCGAGGGTGCAGAACGGGGCGCTGAGTCACGGGTGTCCCTGTGCGCCGGGATGTTGGTCATTAGTGGCGAGAGCGGCGCTCGACACGGGCGCCGCTGTGTGCAGGCGCCCCGCCAGCCTCACCGACGGGTTACTCATCCCCGTGCTCTTAATTCGGGTCTTAAGCCGGAGCCGGCACCTGCTGAAGTCAGTAGGAGTTTGGCTCAAGTGAGAGGGACGTAGTTTTGCTTTCTAGTTAACAGGTACTGCATGCAATTGAACCTGCTGCAGGAGAGAGAGGCTGATGTTAAGCTGATAATTCCTGGTTTAGATGTGCCTTAAAGTAACTAGCTCATTTCATGTTGAAATCTTAGCTCTCCATGGAAAAGCAAACGCAGGTCAGGAGGCATCGCTGGATGCAAGTGAGGAGCCCAGGCAATGCGGCTGATGTGAGCAGCGTGCCGCCACGCTGGCAGCCTTCATCACCCTTAGTCATCATCATAGGCCTAACCTAACTACGCTTTTCATTACATGGCACCACAAGCACGCGTGTTTTGAGGATGAAAAGGTCTCTTGCTTGTGCTTGGAGGCTCCGGTGCCTCTAAACTTTGATCCTAATCTGGTGCAACTGTGTGAAGATCAAGGTCTGCGCTGCAGGCGCCACCGCAGGGACGAAGGGGACGGGGAGCAGGGGTTGCGGCGGCAGCGCCCGCGGAGCACGTGGGTGACCTGCTGCCAACAGCCGGGCACGGGCGAGCTGCTCACTGGGCTGCAGCCCTCGCGGCGGAGGGGAAAACCTGCCAGGAGGCGAACGGAATTTTCAGGAGGTGCAAAAAGTTTAGTTAAACGGCAGAATCGCCTGCTAATTGTCCTCTCGCTTCGGAGGCACCAGCTTGGCTGTGTTCTGTTAGGAGGGACGTTGTTGAAATACAGCAACTCTTGAAATGGCCAGTTTGTGGCTTTCCTGGCTGCGTTTTCAAGGAGATGCTGGAATCTTGGGGTGCCCCCTCCAGCCTGCTGTGTCCTGTGGGGCTCTGCTCCGCAGCTGATACAGGTTGCCTCTTCCGGACCCCCACGAACCCGTTCCCGTGTTCCTAGAGCGTATATGTGTTTCCTAAACCAAGGCTGGGCTCTTAGACAAGAAGTGTTTCTTGGAAGCCACAGTGTTGGTGTAAAATTTAAAAAATCATTAGTTGCACCATGGAAAATCTAGATTTTTAGTAGTAAATCTAAGATTACAGATTATGTTTTGGAATCTGAGCCTGTAAATCTTTCAGACTTTGAACAAACACTGATTTTTTTTTTTTTTTTTTTAATGAAAACTCATTTTCCTTTTACCTCTGACTAGTAAATGAAAGGTGGGCCATGGACCGGTTCCCTCAGGGCTCACTGTGATGCCCAGCAGTGCTTTGGAAACCCTGCTTTTCAGCACTCCTGGAGAATGGGCAGTGCTTTAAGATTAGGTGCTTAACTATTTAGCCTCCCTCCAGAAGAAAGTTACTTACTAAATATAAATATTTAATATAAATATTAAACCCTACTAAGTGAGGGTGATAGGGTGTCATCCCTTCCACATTGCCTTAGTCTTTGTGTGTTTGCCGAACAGCACTGATCAGCCTGCAAACTCGGACTGAAAGCTGGATTTTCTCTGGATTAAAAATGACTCTTCTTTTCATGGCATCATTGCTGTCTTGGTGGCTGCTGCCCGCAGGGCTGCGGACTCGGACAGAGCTGCGTAGCGTGATGAGCAATTCCAAGCAGTGTCATGTTCCGATGGTGCAAACCGCGAGGTAAAGACAGAAATAGAGATAGACTGGGACATCTTTTTCTTTTTTTTTTCCCCAATAACTTTGTTCTTTGACATTTTTTGCTCTTAGTATTGCTATAAAATCTGGTATTCCTTGTATGGGAAAGAATAAGGAGGTATGAATTCATGCTCTTTATTACTATCATTGAAATCAGTTTCTTAAGAAATGTTAATTCTCAGTGTTTTTTTTCTTTTTCTCAAAAAGGAGTTGACTCAGCCTATGCAGTTGAGTTTTGTGATCTTTCACATTCATCTTCCAGGAAGAAGGCAGCCTTGAGGTCTTGATGAGTGGTGTGCACTATAATTGCACAATTATAGTGTGCAATTTAGAATTCCATTTTTTGTCTAAACTAGAGACACAGATATGAAAAAAAACTTTAAAAAAAACCCAAATACAGTAAATTAAGTACATACATATATATATATATTACAGCAAATGGTGATTTCTGAGGCGATCTAACCAATGTTTAATTTTCCCCAAATTGCCAGAAAAGCCACATTTTTTATTCATAGAAGGTCCCTGTGAGCACCTCTCTCACGTGTAGCACTGTCTATCAGGAGGACAAGGGCCTGCACAGGGACACAGCGGTTCTTGTTGGCGCTGAGCCCGTTACGTCCTTTCAGTGCTTCACTGGCTAGCAAAGACCAGCCCAAAATGTGTGCTGTGAGTTAACTGATAGTGCAAGAGGACCCAGTCGTGTTCCTTGGCCTCTTGGCAAAGGTGATGAATGTTTGGATTAGGGTGAGAACTCCTTGGCATGGGTTGTCTCCAGAAAGCTCTGGAATGACGCGGTATTTGGGAGAAAATGCTGCTCATTTTTAAGCTGGATCCCAGTTTCAGGACCGAGCACTTCTCTGAGTTAGGATGTTCTCCTCCAAATGTGATAGTTGTTTAGTTTTTTGATTTCCCCAGTGGAAGTTTAGAGGACTAATCCTTTAAAAATATTCACTGCATGGAGGAAAAAAAAAAGTGTTGTTTCAAATTTATTACATATATTTGCACGTATTCTACTTTCATTCCTCAGACACACTCGTGCCTTGGAAATGCCTCTCGGAAAGAGGTAAGGGCTATATAATGCAGCTGCTGGAGAACATATATATGAGCTGCCAGCAGATGAAGCGCTGTGCAGTGATGAGACCATGGTGCTCAGGTGTCCTCATTTATGTGCTGTTAAGAAAGCGTGGTTGCAGTCTTCCTCACACATGATCTTAATCCTAATCCTCCTAATCCTGCGACCTTTGCTGCGTCAGGTGAGGCCAGACTCTCCATGTGCTCCCAGATATTACTGACCTATTTTCCCCAAACCAAAGCACCCTGTATCTGAACTCAAGAGTTGTATCACTTGAATCAAGAGATCGCACTGGCTTTGGTTATTTGTGCTTTCTTAAGATTTGCTTCAGGATAACACCAACGTGTAGGAGGGCTATAAAATCATACTTTATTATACTTTCATCTATAAAATCTTTAATAAGGAGACATTTTTCTTAATTCCTCCTGGTTTTATTCTCTGTATGTTTTCTGATTTGACTTGTTTCAGGTAGCACTCAGTTCTTTATTTGTAGTTTTCTCTTATTCTTTTATAATATAGAAGAGAGTGTTGGTGCATGCCTGTAGAGTCAAAATGCTGAATCAAACACTAATTTTGTTTTTTAATCTGTGACCGCTCTCTCTGTGATTGCGCTGAGATAACTCTAGCAGTAATTGGATTGTATTAGGCACATAAAATGCAGCGGCTAGTGAAGTTCTGCTATATTCCCTGCTGGTTGGGACAGCAGGGTTTCAATAACTAAGCAGCTGCCAGGAAGCAAAGCAGTAGGTGCATCCCCAGTGCTTAACTAAAGCCCGGCTAGCAAGAGTGGGCAGTAGTGAGGACTCCCCGGAGTCCTCGTCTGTGTTGGGCATCGGATGCAAGCGGCAGAGAGCCCTGCAGAGGGGACGTCCTGCTCATCACTGCCCAGAACAGCCTGTGAACGTGTAGACCCATGAGTAACCGCTGGAATTATACATGTAAAACTGTTGAAAATTGGGCTTTAAGAAAATAGTTGTAATAATAGTTGTGTCCCTGCTTGAGCAGAGAGGTTAGACTAGATGATCTCTAGAGTCCCTTCCAACCTTAACCCTTCTGTGATTCCCTTAATCCTTTTTTTTTTTTTTCCCTCCTCTTCCTCATATCCACTGCTGGCATGTCTCAAACCTATTACTTTGCTGCTACGTGGCCCCAGTGTCTCTGAAGGCTTTTACAGGTGCTTGATGAGCAAAAGCTACATGCAGTTTGGCTAACTCAAATACAATAAGCTATTGCATTGCAAAAAGGGGCAAGCAGCAGACAATTTAGCATGGTCAACATGGCCTATAAAATAGGACCGCCCTGCTATATCTCTCAATTTTGTAAAGATTCGCTGTCTGAACTTGGTCAAATAAGTGTCACTGCTTACTTTCCATATCTCTAGAAAGGGGAAAAATAGATCCTACATCCTGTATGAGGTGCAACCTATATGGGGTGAAAAACATTCTTTGGAAGTTTCATAACTTCATTCTAACATTGCTGTTCTTTAATATAAAGTAAACCCGCATGTGTCCAATTGTGTTAATTTGTGCAGACTAGATTTCCTAGGTATTCAAGAGATTTTCCTTTCTTTTTTTTTGCTATGCCAGTGTGAAATCAGACACACGTTTTTAATGTTCAGTCAAGCCCAGATTCTAAATCCATGTCACGTAGGGCACAGGCTCCATAGCACAGGCGCCGGGTGTCACTGAACCCCTCTCTTGCGCCAGGCCCTTTTCCAAAATGCACGCAGGAATTTTGTTCATTACAGGAGACAACTGCCTGTTTTTTAAAGAATTCTTTTTTTTTTTTTTTTTTCCCCAGGAGTAACCTCCCTTTAATCAATATTCATCTACCCTGCAGTGCCTACACGGCTGAATGATTTCAAAACTCTCCTTACAGCTCAGGCAGGCCTAAACCCTTTCATCCAGCAATGTCATAAAAATCTGACGGCGCAGGCAGCGGTGACCCCCTTCCTGAAATCTTCACAGACTTAGCGCCGCGCTAGAGGAGAGGCGCATTGCGAGGGCAGAATTAAATCAGGCTGCAGCACATTGGGCACTCGGTCTTCGGAGCCTTCTCCCTGCAGAGCCCGCCGTGCTCGCTGCACGATGCTGCTGCTTCCTCTGGGCTGCCTTTGGCGCCGCCAGCTCGGCTGCTAAGGTTTCCCTGGCCTAGAAAAAGGCACGAGGCTTTTGTGCGAGAAGTCCAAGAGCAGAATTCAGCTCTATTTTTAATACTGCTGCTGGTTTGCCATGGGTGACACAATTTCCCATAGTATGGCTGTCCTTGAGTGCGGCAGAGTTCCAGGCTGTGCTTTTGCAAGGGTTTATTATAGATCCGAACCTATTTACTGGTTTTTCCCTAAATGGAAGTTTGGGGGGAGCGTGTGCAGGGCGGGAGGAAGGCGACTGCCATCCTGTAACACCCAGAGAGCACTGGTTTATTGCAGAAGGTTGGTGCTGTATTGGTGCTATTACAAAACTCAGGAGGGAAATTTAAAGAACTACTCAAAACTGAACTGCCTGGTGAAGATAAATTTTACACCATCTCCTTGATCACCGTATTATTAATGTCGTCAATCTCTCCCTGTCAAAAGTGACAGGGAATATTAGCACCGGGCATGACCAAATTACCAAATGTTGTACTAAATAATTAAGCACTAGAGGCATGTTGTCTGTCTGCTGCTTTCCAGTGTAAGCTTAGAGACTTACTCATTTATTCCTCTATTTGGAAACAAAAAGCTTCTTATATAAAAGTGACTCAAATGTACTGATATCTAAGTGGAGGCTATTTAGCATTGAAATCTCATGCTGCCTTCTTTAGGGAAAAAAAAATCTGTATTTTAAAACAATACCCAAAATTAATGGTTCTGAGAATGATCAGTTTAGGAGCATGAGCTCTTCCTGCTGCCAGAACTCCCATCCCAGCTGGCTTTCCAGGCGCTTCCATGTTCAGCCTTCTCTGCATGCTAAGAGGACTCTCAAATGTCACCCTACCAGGAAATCCTTAGAAAAAGAGTATTACCTTATTGCCCTGGCATTGTAAAAGAGTTGCATGGTACGATGTGCCCCTTTGCTGACATGGTTATCGCTTGTAGCTAAAGAAATGAAACTCATAAGCAAGCGATTTAATGGCCTTTTTTTATTTTTTTTTTTTTTTGTTAAGGTTGCTAGAGCAGTGTGAGTAATGCTGTAGCAATTTGTAGCTCTCAATTATCTAATCAGTCATGGTGAAAGTTTACTAATTGCAGAGTCATTTACTCTTCTCAAGTTGAAGGCTCACAAAGAATTATATTCTACCCAGATCAAGGGCTGTGGTCTACACCTTTCTTTAGCTGTCTCTGTTCTCTCACACCAGAAGCCCATTTTAGTATAGCCATATATATGTTCTCAAAGCACTTTGTGTCTCTTCAGGTATTTTTAGCTAAAAGCTGTCAATTTTCTGGTATCCGTGACATGTTTTTTCTCTTTTCTTCTTTTTCATTTCTTTTTTTTTTTTTTTTCTTTTCCTGAATATCAGATATAGTAGTTTGTTCATCAAGGATTAATGCCAGCCTTCCACACACATTTACCCATTCATTGATTCTCTCTCCCAAATGCAGCTCTTAGTGGGTTTTTTTTTTTCTTTACTGGATATCAACTAGAATTGTTCATGCACAACCAGCTAACATTGGTTATGTTTTCTTTCATGATGAGTCATTTAACTGTACTTCCAAATCAGTATTTGCTTAAGATTGCTTGCAGTCTCCAAACTGCTCGCTGTTGTTTACTACTTGCTATTCTTTGCCTGTTGTGGGTCAAAATATATGGCACTGTTTCTTTCTCCTGGAGTAGAGAGAGCCTGCAGATTGTTTTTTAAGAGAAACTGAGAATAATTAATCTGTTTTTCCTGCTGAAAATTTTAAAAGATAAGCAATTTTTTGGGAAGACATTCATGGAATTAGCAGGGGCTGTGAATATTTTCATAAATATTCTTTCTCTGTCTGAATATTCCTGGGTAATGTAAAATATCCTTTACTAACTTTAATTGATTTATTGTGCTTTCTTCTTTAAAAATAAATCAATGAAAGTTGAACTTGTAGGTTCTGATCACGGAGACCGGTGTGTGTAGTAAAGGTCAAGGCCTTCCAGAATCATGTGTATGTAGTGCATAGTTGAAATTTCCAACTCTAAACTAGGTTATCAGTCATTTTAAATGTGGTAATTGTGTCTATTATATATCCCTGAGTCCTGTGGTGTCTCTGGGTATTTCTGGATATTCAGTAGTCATACAGATCAAAATGATACAGTATAAAACACACTATACCCAAATCTTCCAAACTTTTCAAAGCTCTACTTTGTACAAAACTATACTTTTGCACAAAGGCATGGTAAAATCCTGAAATCATGAGAAATTGTACAGCTCTGCCCGTGCTGTACATAAACATTAGGAATGTATGAAGAATGAATGGAAACCTCAAAACTTGTCGGCATTTATTAGATCTAAGTATTTTTTATTGCTTTTTAGGATGGTTTACTCCTATCCAGGTTAGCTTAAGATCCTTGGCCTGGACAGCAGGACGTAAGAAATGCTCTGTATTGAATGTCTGATAGGTGAGACATTTCTTGTACATGAGGCGGTTGTGAGGCAACTTCTTGTTCAGGTGGGTAGTGTTCCCAGTGCCCTGGATGCACTTTTAACTGCTCTGGTTTATGTAGCAACGTGGCAAACAAATTGGCTAAAGGTTGCAGGGGCAGTTTGGATAACTGAGTTTTACCTCGGTGCAAAGTCACTAAGCGCTGGGGGAGTTCAGCACCGAAGGGCTGAGCGTTTCTCGAAAAACATCTTGCTGGCGACTTGTGTCAGCATAAACTCATTCACCCTGGAGGCTGTTAGTGATACGGCCAACAGCTCCGCACCCTGGGAGCCAAGATAGGCCCCCGTCAGCCACCTTTTGTGTGTCAAATAACTCAAAGTTCAGGCAAGCTTGGAGGGTACACAACAGTGCAGCCTGTAGTAAAGATAAGGGTGAAATGCAGGGTTTGTCAACCAGTCTGCATGTGGAGTAAAAATGTATTTGGATCTTCTGTATTTGTATCTGTAAAAAAAAAGTAAATTAAAAAAAAAATTGTAAAAAAAAAAAAAGTATTTGTTACTTCTCCTGAAGTTAGCTAGTCTTTAGATCTAGCAGTTTAATACAGAGATGCCTTTAATTTCAAGTTGTGGAGTCTGTGTATTTCTCAAAGAGGGACTTTTGCCCAAATACTGCAGTGCTCAGGCCTGTAATTACCCGGGAGCAAACAGGGAAATGGGGAATTAAACACTGGATCCAGGGGTCTGTGCCTCACTCTGCGCTATCCACTGTTAAATCCCATCTTTCTTTATGTAAAACAGCTTTTGCAGTCTTAGCTTGAAACTTCCTCCCTGGAATGAAATTTGAAATATTATATATGACAAATCTAGAGTTATTCTGTGCTTTTATTCACATTTATTCTGGCAATGGTCGTTGCTGCCAATGCAGGTACAACCATACAGTTTTATTTATTTATATCATTCTTCTACGTTTTGAAATCTTACTCCCATATGTTATTTTTATTTTGCTTGTCCCGGGCAGGTGCTCATTTATTCTGCCTTTCAGTATTGCATCTGTATTGTGCTGACTAAACTGAGGTCTTTAATTCTCATGTTGGGAACATTAGGAGGGCCCGAGTGACTCAATATTGATGAAGGACGTTGTCAATAATGCATGGCGGCGGGCCTGGCCTGGGGCGGTAACTGACACCGGCTGCCTGGGCTGCCAGCTGTGATGATGGCCAACGTGAGGTGGGCCCAAGTGAAGCTGCCAGCCCCGGGTTGTGGATCACGAGCCTGTGTCATGGCTGGAGCTACGGCACTTGCTCACAGCCTTAGCGGTAAGCTCAAATTCTGCACTTCTTGCTGGGGATTTGAACAAAATGCCACATGCGCCTAAAAAGGCTGGACTCAACCCAAGGGCTCAGCTCTGCTGCACGAGACCTCTGGCCGGTTGTCCCACAGCTCACGGAGCTGCTGGTGGCCCCTCCAAGAGCGAGGGGATGCTCTAAGGGCTCTAATGGGCGCCCTCCTTCCCCTCAGGGCAACCCAAGCACCAGCCCGGCTCCTGCTGCTCAGGTTGGGGGCAGCTCTTCACCAAGCGCGATTCACCTAAGACCAAGTTACTGACACCTCTGTCCGGGGGCTTGCTGGACAGGGCTGTTACTGCGCTAGGAAGCCCCAGACAGACATAGTAACAGCTCATATTTTCGCTCTGCAGACAAAATTAACTTGTTATATGGTCTATGAGCGCCTGGGTTTCCCCATCGTCGTGGAGCCCCTCTCCAGGATACCGGCGCAGCCGCCGCGCCGCGTTTCGCCCTCTCGCCTCCCACACGCGCGGCCCCGCCCCGCGGCGCCTTCCCG
>NW_020455477.1:2455768-2506803 GCF_003342845.1 Nothoprocta perdicaria
GAGCGGCGCCGTTAAACGGGGCCTGGGCGGCGCGTGCCCCCCTCGGGCCCCGGGCGTTGTGGAGGGGAAGGCGGCGCTTTGCGCCCCCGCGGCGGCCGTGCGGGCAGACGGCGGTGACGGTGACGCTCCGGCTCCCAGCGCGTCCCTGTGTCTGTGTTTTGGAGAGAGGGAGTCGCGTCGTGTTCCCGTACCGCGCCGCAAAGCCCGCCCTGAGGCCTGGGCCGAGGGCTGCCCAGGAGCAGAGGTGAGGTAAAGCCGAGCTCTCCGGCTGGAAACGTGGTTTTGTCCACGCAGGTCCCCGAAACAGGGCGATCCCGCTAAGCACGGGTGTTTTTGCTGAAAGCCAAAATGGAAACTGCACGTGGATTTGGGGCATTTCTCGTGATAGGTGGTTTTCAGGGTTTTTAAAAGTCTGTGAAGGGTAAGGATGTTAAGTTTTATTTGGAATATTTTAGAATGTTCTGGAAGTCTTTAGGAATATTTGAGTGACCCTGAAGTTTTTATAATACTGCACAAAACCACGTAAAGAAAAATTGCCGAATGAAACCAATAAGACTTGCCTGGAGTTGGTGAGATTTTTGATTCTGTCCCCATGGTGGGCTTAACATCTCACTGTGTAAAACAGGTGACTGTTTTTGGGACGTAAAAAGTAAAAATCAGACACGGTGGCTGCAGTCCCAGGTCTGGATTATGCCCTAGGAGGAGGATAATCGCCACGGTGGGCTCATATTGTGCTCATAACCTTATGCTCGTAACCATCTGCACCGCTGCGAGAGCATCGTGGCATCTGCCTGCTCTGTGTGCCCTGAAAAATTAAGGGGAGACGTTACTGAGTCTGGGGATTCCTCTTTGTCCCGAGGCTTGTGCTTCGGAAGCAGTCGGAGCCCAGCATTGTGCATGAGGAGCTTCACTTTGCAGTCGTTCAGCACATTTTCTGTTGCTAGTCCCTGGAAAATAGAGGTAGGTCCGAATTTGGTGCTTTGTCCGTTCAGTTTTGATGGCTGCCGGACAACCGTGGGTGAATCTGATGGATCTGATGATCCATGTGCTCCGTGCTGACCGCTCGGGAGAGGGAGCTTCTTGCTTGTGGAAGTGTCTCCCTTGGAGAGAAGCCAGCCTACCAAATTTGTTGTCAAATACTGTATTTTGTTGGATGCCTGAGAGGGGCTGTGTGCTCCTGAAAGTTGTCCCATCTCCAAGATTCCCATTCTGCTCAATGTGATGGTGAGATTGATAAACCCCAACCAGACGTGGCATCAGCAGATAGTCTGGATATTGATCTATGCAACTTTCCAGTTTGTGTCACTATTATGCTGTTATGTCTCATAGACGTTCTGGTGTTATAATAGTTAAGTACATTTATTTAATGAAGTGATTTGATTCCGCCTGGACCTCCCAAACATAAGACTGATACTTACTGGAAAAATGATTCATTTTGAAGAACTACAGGAGATGTCTTGATGCTTGACCAAAAGCACTTTGCTCTCCCTGGACTGGTCAACATTAAAGCCATTTATTCCCTGCCCACATTTAGTGCTAATTTGGGGCTTTTATACCTGCTTTCAACAGGCCAATGGATGGTTTGAGCCATAATCATGTTAAGGACCAGTTCTTTATCAGTGAATCTTTAAGAACAAAAGCAGCACATGTGGCACTGGACAAAACGTGAGGGAACTGGACATAAATCCTCCTTGCTGAGGAGGTCTGACTGTGGCACCCATTTCCATAAGGGAGCAGGAAGATTGGATTCTGCATTTTCTTAAATACATATCTTTTTTTTTCTGGAGGAAGAGTAACTCAAATTCTATCCTACTGAGCAAGCTCTTGCCTGTTGTCACAATGATAGGCCAAAAAAAAAAAAAAAAAGTATCTGAAGCTGCAACTTTATTTTGCCTTGAAGACTAAATTCTGACAGCCTGAATTCCCCTCAAGACCCTCTTCCAGTCTATGGAGATGTCTAGGTGTTTTTGGAGAGTAAGTCGGAGTTTACATAAGGTGCTGAACGGGGAGCTGCCTGGAAGCCAGCTAATAAGAAATAGTAGGCAGAAGGATTTATGTGGAATTTAGGCCATCTGAATATGGCCCTAAGATGCGACTTAGTACGACTAAGTAAGGTGTATTAACACTAAGAAGTCTTGGCTTCGATTTCTATCCATTTTGTGCGCCGCTGATTACTAAGCAAATTTGCCATTTGAATTCAAGCTGTGGGGGTCGGGGCTGCTGGCCGTGTTTTTGGGCAGAGCGTCCGTGCAGTGGGGCCGGGGGTCCCGGGGTGCAGAGTGCGGCGTCCAGCTGTGCTGCCCCCAGCAGCCGCCGCAGGACAGATGTTGGTATCGGCGGGGAGTTGGGCAGCGAGTTGTCTGAGCGGGTTTTGGAGCTGGAGCGCCTGCCCTCAGAGGGAGCTGGGCCTGTTCTGCTGTGCTCAGAGGCTGTGGGGCTTTGGGATTGTAGCATTTTGCGGGGAACCTAAGAGCAGCCTTCTAATATCCATGGGGCGACTGTTGGAGTGGAGCCGGGCTGTTGAGTGGTGGTAGGACAGAGGCAGGAGGCAGATACTGAAATGAGAGGTTCTTGGATGTAAGGAGGACAGTCATCCAGAACAGTTGTGTTGTTTCCATCCGTGTTGATTTTCAAGACCTAACTGGATCTGATGTCAGAGCTGACCGTATTCAGAGCACGAATTTGCACTGGAGACCTTGTGAGGTCCTTCCCACTGGAATTATTCTGTTGTTCTGTTTGGATGCCGCGCACGGAGTTTTCACATTGCCTGGAAGTTTCTGAGACAGCTAATTTGGAACTGAGTGCAGTGCAGCAGTTGCAAGATGGAGTTTAAGGCAGGTTGATTGATCATACTTGGAGGAATGTAGCAAGTATTTGAGCCAATCTTAAGAAGCTGTCCGATGTCAAGACTTGTTTAGTTTTGCACCTGGAGTTGAAAGAAGTTCCCTGCTTCCTGAGATCTGAGCTGCATCGTGGTTTGCAGTGTAGTAGGACCTGAAAATCTCTCTTGGAGTATTCACAAACCACCTTCATGATGCCAGTTGGGATCTATTTTGAGGACACTGAAAGAAATCCCTTACCTTAGTCAACACCCTTATCCATATCTCCTGAATGACTGTTATTAAATGCAAAACTGCAGGAAGAAAATAAAGTTCAGGTCTCCTAAAGAAGCTGAGGTTACAAACTGCAGCAGTTGTTAATATCAGATGAAGAAAATCCGACCTACTCAACCGCAATTGTTTTAGAATCAGCCTATTTTAAAACTTGCAAAGGTCTGTCCTGACCTTTGAGAAGGAGTTATTCTCACACCTTGTCATGTGCCCTAAGCAAGTCTACAGCTAAGTGGAAGCCAAGATACTGATTTTCTGCCCGTAATCTCCTGGGAAGAAGAGGAAGCAACGTGTCAATATCTGTGCATTGTGGAGCTGGGTTTCCCTGGGGTTCCCACGGGGTGTTAATTTCCAGGATGTGCTCGTTAATTACAGTGTCAGGTGTGGGCCAAGCTGCCCTCTGCCTTTCGTGGATTTCCTGAAAGGCAGGGAAGATGGCCAGGTTATCCCAGGTTACCGAATACAGTTTTTTAAAGCACCTCAGCAGCCTTTTTGGTTTCACTTGAAAATTGCAAATGGAGTGTCTCATTTTTGTTGTGCGTTGTATAAATATCATCCTTACCCTGAATGTTGGGTTCCATTAAGTGAAGGCAATGTAAGACTGAGATAAAGGGGAGATGTCACTTGCTGAAGGATAAGCAACAGAATAGCAGAACTGCTCTTTCAGCTCCTGTTCCCCATCATTTAGTATGTACTTGTAGAACATAATACTCCTCCTGGGATAAACTCGTAGGGATATTCTGAAAAGAAAACATTATCTAGCAACATTTTTCTGCATCTCTAAAGGAAAGAATTTTCTGCCTTTCCCTTTCTGTGTCCAGAATAAAAAGTGACATCTAGCGCGTTTTGCTCAGGCTGATTACTCAGAGACATATGAGAAACTTAGGCCATCCATGGGAAGATTTAATGTGGATTCACTAGATTTATGCAATATCATGCATCGTTGTACATGATGATGTAAGGTTTGTTTTCTCGGACTTATGGCATCATTTCTGGGAAGCAAAATTCAAAGGCAGTTCCTGAAAATGTTCTGTGAAACTGCAGCATGGTCTGCACTTGTTCCACAAACTCATACTAAAATTTATATGTTAATTCTGCAAGAACCTCCCAAAAAGCTGGAAAGAGAAGCATGTGTGGTGAATACTTCATAAATGTTTTTCAAAGATACACGTGTATGTAGTTTGTGTAAAGGGGATGCCTGCAGTCTGTATCTTAAGTGTATGTGTGAAAGATGGAAGGAAAGGGGGGAGAAGCTGGAGGTTATGAGGGCTTTTCTGGGAGCATTTTTGATGTGACTGTGTGCAAGAGATGTACAGCACATCTGCTTTCCTCCTAAAATAATTTCCCAGTTTTGCAGTGGTGGTAACTGTGTAGGTTTTCCTTGCAGAAAAAGATGCTTATGAAAGTCCTTATCTAGTTCTGTGGCAGTCTGTGTAAATAGATTAACCTAAGGAGGTTCCAGGCATCCACGAAGTACAAATGTGGTTCCCAGTCAAGGGTAGTAGGGCTGTGAACCCGTATTTGAGTGTCCCAGTCATAGACCTGTTGCCCACCCCAAGCTGTAAGTTGGTGTTGGAAGGCAGCATGAAGGTTTTGATCAGGAATGCCAACATCAAGTTCATAGAGAAACCTGAATTTTATCCTGCAAAAATCTGTAATTTACCAATAGAAGGTCATATTTAATATTTATAAATGTATTTATATATATATTATCTATAATGTCATTCACATCCTGTGCCATGAATTCAGTGTCACAGCCAGGTTCAGGATATGGTAGAATGGTGTGAGCTGATTTTTTTTATTTTCCCTCATTTTCCCTGTATATCCTTAGGAGTTTATCTAAGAGTACAATGGTTTAAATGGTGTGTATTTCATTTAAGTTACCGTCATCATTAGTGATTCTTGTGAAGTTTTTTTTTAATGAAAGACAGATAATTCATTTGTTTTTTAAAATGCTAAACTGATGAAAGATACCTAGGATATTAATCTAATCTTCCATGTAATACAGGCAAAATATTTTTTCCTGAGAATGTTCACATAATTTCTGCAAGGGTTGTTAGTTCTATAGCACTTTTCTTTCTTGATCTAAAACCTTAGTCATGGAGACTCAATCTGATACTGTTTTTTTTTTTTTTTAAATCTTTTGATACAACTGGTGTCTAAGGGTCTGTCTGTTTTCCCTTTCTTTGACAAGAACTCAGAAGATACCAGAAAACTCAAAAATATCAGAAGATATTCTGATGCAGCTGTGGAGGAAGGTTGTCTTGTTGTTCTGTTATTTTAAGGTTAGAAAATAGAAAGTAATTTCCAGTGAACAGGTTGGGCAACCTTGTACCTTGCACAGGGAGATTTCAGTGCTTGATTTTGAACAAAGGAGAGTCCTTTCCCCAATCCGTAGGTGTAAATAGGTGTAAAACCTAAATAAAGTAGCTCTTTAGGAAAACATTGAATTTCCTGATTTCCTTTATTTTGCAGTATTGTAAGGTTAATAGCTTGTTCCAGCTACCCTTAGAATTCCAGAGCAGCCAAGAAATGTCTGTATGAAGTGGGCTGCAGCAACGTCGCCCTACTACTAGTTAGTCATTCTGTAATTGAAGCTTTTGTGTGTGCTTCTCCTCCCCACCCTCCTCCACCTCCATGCCCAGTGTTTTCCTGCAAAGAAAGGACTTTGTCTGCTCTGAAAAATACATGGGCTTAGGGCCTGGAGAAAGAGGGGGAAACAGTGTAGCAATGAAAACCTCTTCTGTGGTGGCCTTGTAGCAGGTGTGGTGAGGTGCTTAATTAGGAACTGCTTTTAGGCACCAGGATGCTGCTGAGAACAGGGATGTGCAGCTGGGACAGGCAGCGGGGTTCCTAACGGGGCTCCAGGTGTGTTTGGGGTGCCCAAATAGTGTCTATAAAACACGTTGTTTGCCTAGGCCCTATTTCTCCTCCTTAGCTATGTGCAGCCTTGTAAGCGTCTTGCAAAACAGTTGGGTTTATTTTGACAAAGGCTTGCTTCATGCTGAAAATCTTTTTATGGAATTTTGAGTTAAATAAGCCAAGTGGTTTTTTTAATATAGGGCCTGAAAAATGGGATATAAGCAGTTTTTATGACTTGCAGTATAATCCACGTGTATGTTCTCAATATTCAAATATAAGTGAATTCTGTCTGTAAAAGCACAACTTAGGAGTCGAGGGTAACCATCATTAACACTGTACCTTGATGTTTCGGATGTGTTTTTTCAGAAATTACGTTAAAATTAGCAGTCTAATAAGCAGAAGAGTAAGTTTTCGAGAAAAGTTTTAAGAAACTAAAGCCTCTCTGAAGACTTGGACAAAATCCTTTGATCTTTCCTCTGAAATCTGCAAAATCTTCTTGTTTGGGGACTATTTGGGGGAACCATTTGCTTTATTTTTTAACTCAAATATTTTCATTTGCTGCTTATTCTTTAAAGGGGCTCTAGTTTGAAGTTATCCCTAGCAAAAGCTAACCAAAATAAAGAAGTCTTTCAGAAAGAGAGAAAAGACATAATGTCAATGCATGGAGCTACCAGATGTTGGAGTAGGGCGCCTGGCATTTTAAAAATGAATATAGGGTAGTGAGTAATAATTCTTACTGCCACTACATGAATTGTAATTCATCTAAAACTACATGAGAACATTTTTATGCTTATATAACTTCTACTGGAGAAAAGACAGGAAACACCTTTTTCGCTAAGAATTTTTTTGTCTTTGTTTTGATTTAACAAATAGATATCTAAAATACAGTATACAACTAGACTGAAAATGCAATTTGGATTTTAAAGAGGAGAGAAAAAAGCACAGCAAACCTGTTTTTTTTTTATATTTAGCAGTTCAGATTTCCCTGAAATTAGAAAACTCATTCAAGGATGTGTTTTGTAGTAGAAAATGGCACATAAAGCCATTCTGGTAGTTTCTTTCTGTTCAGATGAAAGCAGAGCGTGCCTCCCAGTGGAAGTGTTCCGAAGGGTTGTCTCAAAGGTTTATAAAAATGACTTTAGAAATTCAGAGCACTGAACTGAAAGTGAGAGCTGAGCTCCTGTTTGCTTCTCTAGGAGCTGCACATTATGAATAAGGATGAACCTTGTGTTATTTTATTCGTTTATTTTTATGCATAAATTTTGCACGTTGGAAATTCACTTGTATCAGTGGTCTTGTACTGCCGTGTTTGGTTTGTAGTTGTGTTTAAAGCAGGGCAGTACCCTTGAAGAAACTTGGTTTCATTTGTTAGGGTCTCTTTCCATATTCCAAAGCTTTAGTGGGGAAGTCTCTCCTTAGAATCCAGGCTTTTTAATGCTGCTGCAACTCTTGCCCTTACAGTGTTTTTATGCCTTAAGTGCCTGCTGTATCTCTGCTAATAGCACGGCTTCTGGCCACCTCCTGAGGAAAGGGAAACCAGGGTGTACAGCTGGAACAGAGGTGTCAGTGCCATCAATTAAAACCTCTTGTGTTAATAGGAGGCTTTATTGCTTAGGTCTGAAGTTTAAAGGTATTTAGGCTCCAGCACCTGCAACCCTAAAGGGTGGGATCCCAGGAAAAGTAACGTTCCTGGTTGGTGTTGGGAGCGTGAGGCAGTCCTACACACGAGATCCCGCTCACAGCAGGGCTGCATCTCCCTCCTTGCCAGCTCTGTGCTCCCTGCCCCACGCTGGGGTTATCCTGTTTAGATGGCGGAAAAATTCCTTTGTGTAGTGTTAATTTCTGTTGATTTAGGTGCCTGAAATGATTCACCCCAGGCTCAAGGGAGCACCAAAGTTGATAAAAGAAAAAACTAACCCTCCATGCTCAAGAAAGAGAAGGCTTAAACTGGGTAAACAAGTTAATGTGACTCATTCCTAGCCATGCAAGCATGAGTGGATCAGTGCAACCCAGGGAAAGTGCAGGATTAGGTTGCAGAGGTGGGCGGCCTCTTTAATGGCAGCAGAGTGTTAAATCTGCCGCAGAAACTGGGCCCTCGAGCCATGTACTTGGAGAACCACCCTGGCTGGCCCAAACAGGCTGTCAAATACCTCTCCTCTAAGCCGTTTTGTTTCATGTTACAGGCAACATGTGCCTGAGTTGCCATCGGAAATGGAGTTTAGTTTGGGGTTTGCTTATGTTTGAGCCTTGCAAAGAGGCTTAGTTGTGTACAGAGGAGTGGGAGCGCGTAGGGAATCTGTTCAGTATCGCAAACACTAGCACCCAGAGAGGAATAGAAATATTTAGAGAATCTGAGTAATTCGTCCAGGGCTGTGTGTGAGATACGTAGAGAGCTGGAATCTCTCGGCGGGGTCTGAGCAAGGTAGTTCAAAATGAGCCTAGATGTGTTTACAAAGAGGAGTCGTAGCTTCTCCGTGCTTGCTACCCATCTGGGAGAAAATCTGTGTCTTTTTGAGAGAATAAATGCAATGAGTAGTATTTTTCATCTCTTTCTACAGCTTTTTTTTCTTTGCACACTAATAGAATTCTACAGCACGTGGAGGCAAGGAGGGCAAAGTCCAAGGAGAGATTGAAAATCTCATGTTCAGCATTTAGAATGGAAAATGAAGGAGCAGAGATGATGTGGGAGTTGATTTTGTTCCTGCTCTACCTACCTTGAAAGATGAGCAAACCTCCACAGTAGTAAGATTATTACAGCTGCACAACCCTGCTCTTACTCATCTTTCTGTAGCAAAGGCTTTTTAATAACCTTAAGAAGCCACATCTGGTCACGCAGAGATGTCCGAGCATGTGCTGCTGACAGAGAGCTGCTGCGGTAGGTTTGTGATTCCCGGCGTCTGCTGATAACTCGGGATGGGAGCAGCACGAGCAGGGATCATTCCATTTTTCCTTTTCATTTATTTCTTATTAGCAAGCAAAACTCCTTTGGTGCGGCCCTGCCACGGGCTTGTTACTGAAGTGAAGGTGGGTGCTGGCCTCGTGAGGGCCATGAGGGCCGTGAGGCCGGCGGAGCGGGCCGGGCTGGGCCACGGAGCCCCGTGTCGCCTCACAGAGCGGCCCGGTCGCCGCGGCGGCAGCCCCCGCGGCCCCGCCTGTCCCTCGGGGCCCCCACGCACGCGGTGCCACTCGGCCAGGCCCGCGGCGGCATGGGGTGACTCGCGGGGGCTGCGGGCTGCCCGGGCAGGAAGGCCGCTCCAAAGCGACCAAAGGGCTGGTTCCTGCCTCCTTGGAAACCGTTTGGCGCCTCTTTTGTTTTTGAGGCCTCGTGATGCTGCCGGATTCTATGCTTTGTTACTGGTAATAAACATCCACCTTGCAAATTATTTATCTTCATTAACACCAATACCTTCCTTGGTTTTCTTCATGCTGCAAACTGTTTTTCCTTGTTCTAAGTAATTACTTGGTCTACACTAACTTCAGATATCTGCTAGGTTTTATTTTGAAAAACATTTGTCTACTGAACTTTTTTTCATTCCTGCCTGTGAAGCATTTGCAGAACATCATATGTGAAGGATTGATTAGCTCAGTAGTTCGTTGACGATGGCCAACAGTCAACCATTAGGCCAAACAGCTGAAGAGGTTTTTCACGTGCTTCTCCCTTCCCTTTTTACAATATATTTCTCTTTTTTTCTGATGATGCCATATGGAAGCAAATGTGAACAAATTGGTTCATCATTTTGCTTCTATTTAATAGGTGGTTAGTGACAGGGTGACTCGTGAGCACGTTCTGTTGGGCAAAGCCTCCCCGTGGTCAGCTCACGGGAACACGATGGTACCACAGAGGATGCAGCAGGTAGAAATGGTACCGTTTCTCTTAGCAGCAGTACATCTTCATGCACTTGTAATTGGTTCATACTCCTAACAAGTTATCTGAGGGTTTTTTCTTTTTAAAAGGTTACAGCATCATCTTTTTTAGGAATATCCATTATTGGGAGTGGTTCTGTGCAGGTGAGCATTGGTCACCGCTTTGTAACGCTCCTGTTAGCCCTGTATTCCTGTAGTGGTGGAGCCCAACATACCATATCCAGTGGTATTAGCTTGTTTGTTTGTCCCAGCAAATAAACAGCAGGAATATGTGGCCAAGATTTGGCTGTTCAGTAGTTTCACTGTTCAGAAACTTTGTTTTTACAGCTGCCCAGTGAACTTGGAAAGACCACAGAATCACAAAGGTTTGAGTTAATTGCAGTAGAAGTAGCAGAATTAGTTAATTAAAAGTGATTTTTTTTCTCCATAGTTTTATTCATGAAAATATCCAGAGTTCACATGCCTTTTGAGCATATGATGGAGACCATGTATGTATGGGCAGCCGTAGATTAAATGCATCTTGCGATTTTGTTTGTGTAATTTAATGCAGCTATGAGCTGTATGCTCGTGAGATGTATGTTATGGGCAGGTGTGTTACCTGCAGCCTAGGACTGACTCCTCAAGGCCGGGCTGGCTCCGTGAAAGGCTGCAGCCGACGTGTCCCGCTTCCTGCCCCCTCCAACTGTGCCCATGTTATTAGGGTTATCACGTTATCTAGGTGCTAGTACAACAGTCAATGAAGCAGCAACCTGCAAAACACCTTAGATTTTTTTATCTTGTCCCTTATTGCAATGGACTGTTGCTATGTTGAGCTAGATAAGAGAGTTTTTATGTATTTTGTGATTACTATAATTGAATACATATAGATTTCTTGGAAGGGAAAAGTCTTATTAATCAGTTGGTTTTTATGTGATATGTATGCAGTCTTGTGGAGAGAAAAAAATGCTGTATTTATTAGACGGAGAGAAAAAAATGCTGTATTTATTAGACAGGTGAAAGCACAGAGGATGTATATTATAGTTGCTCTGTATAACTGGGATTTTCCCTTTTAGATTTCAGCACAGTTACCTGTGACAGCTCCTGTTGAGTAAACTGAGAGAACTTCTTGTATCAGCTCTTGCACCCGTACCTGCCACAATGAGAAGTTGCATAAGGTTTCTTTTTCTTGTTAATTTATTCTTCTATTGTAAAGTGCTTGTTATAAGCAGGTCAATTAGCAAACACATTCCTATAAGGATTTTTTCCTTTCTCATTTAACAAAAGTTTGTTTCTAAAACTGAAGAGCAGAGCAGTATTAGTCTAAGAAGTATACAGGGCTAAATCACTGATTATGTCCTAAGTAAGATTAGTGCTGAAAACTACCGGTTTACTTCTCCCAAGCTCTTGAGTGTGTGTGTGCTGCTTTCTCTTTGCCCTTGTGGGGTGAGTTTTTACTTGGGCTTTTACTGCTTCCCATTTAGTGACTGCTTCATGAAACGCAATTGCAAATTGAACAGGTATTATTCATATGCAGAACGCATCCATTTCTCTGGTGTGTATATATATATTTTATAAATGAGGGATGTTCTTGCATGAATTAGCAGCTCTTTCATCCAGGATTTATTTTAATCTGCTAACCTTTCTTGCATCACCACTCAGGGTTTGAACGCTGATTCCTCAAAAACCCTAACACTACTATGTGAAAGGTTATCAAAATGGATACATATTTTAAAACCTAGAGCATTTCCCGCTAACCTGATGCAGACTGCACCGGGTAGCTAAAGATATTTTCATGTCATGTGTGGTTTTATGTTTTTATTTGTTATTAATTGGTTTGGAGAAAATGTGAAAGCAAGAACAAACTTGTGCAGGCTATGGGCTTTCTCACTTAATACATGGTAAAGCTGTAGGATCCCTTTCCCCTCTAGCTTGTGTTCTGTAACCCAAAAATTAGGCTTACTTATTCTCTTTTTAAGATCAAAAGTCATCAGCTACTTCCAAAACTAATAAAGTGGCCAGAAGTTGTAATGTCAATGAAATATAAGCCTAGATAATATATTTTGTTCAGTCTGGTAGTTTTAAAAGTGAAATATATTAAACAGTGTATCCCTTCCAAGCCTTTAAAAATTGAAGTAACTTTGAAAGTTTGGGAATTTCTATGAAACCTTTTCATTTTCTTTGAGTAGCTTTGCTAATTGAATGTTATATCTTCTTGCTGAGTTTTTAGGATCGCTTTGACAGGATAGAAATATCAACTACTACAGACAAACACAGATGTCATCATATTTGCTTAGAAGAATGCTAGCCTTCTATGCTTGATTTGGGGTTGAGTTCTCCTTTTACATTGTCATCAGGAGTTGAATCTTTATTCCACTTGCAGAAAACACAAGAAATATGTCCTGGTATCAGGTTAAAACAGAGTGATGTGTGCTCTGAAAATGTTCAGGCTTTCTGTCTCCTCTTTTGGTTTAGATGACCGGTTAGGCCATGGCATTTTCCATTGCATCTTGTTTGGGTGGCAGCTTCCTAGGCGTGTGATGAAGCACATCCCTGTTTTCTCTTAGCTTAGAAAGTAGGCAGGCAGCTCAGTAAGAGCCACTTGCTGTACCTTGCACTTGAGATTGAGGAAATATCAAGTATTTCCTCTTTGGGAAACCATAAATACCTGTGCGCCTCACTGTGAATGCAAGGGACCCATGCTGGAGAAACGTGGATTGCAGGCCAACTTTCTGGAAAAATGGGTAAATTTTTTATGTGAGCTCTGGATTCAGCTTCAAAACATCATGTTCTGTGTCACTGTCAAAAGTAGCTTATTGACCAGCATATGATTATTTTTATTAAGTATCTTCCAGTGACAGACTAAGAACATAAGTCTCTTCAACTGATTATTGAATTTGCTTGTTAACCTACTTAAGTTTTTTTTCTTTAATTTACCATTGCTTCTTTGCTTTTGATTTGAATATTAAAATTTAGACAGTTCCGTTTTTATTTCCTTTTTTTCCTGTGCTGCCTGATCCAGTAATTCCCTTCACGGAAGAGCTCACAGGCTTTATTTAGATATGTCTGTGGGTACTTTGCAGAACAGGTCTTGACATTGGTTGGTTCATTCAAGTCCTTCCATGTGGCTCTCATGATCGAGTGTTACAAAGAGTCCTTTGGTTACAGCAACTTTTTTAGCAAGGGGTTGAAACCAAGACACCTTTGTTTGGAGTTTTTTTAAAAATTGGTGATTTAGACAAGGATGGAATTAATCTGGTCGTACAAATATGAAGTATGTATTTGTTCTGAAAAGGATGTAGAGTTCTAAAATTAAAGAAGAAAGGTCTCTTTCCATCACGAATAAAGGAGCTTAAAGTTTTAAACACATTTTTTCCTATTAAAAATCTTTTTGTTAGGTTTTTAAAAAATAAATTAATGTTGTAAAATAAGAATATTGTAACTGCATGAAATACTCTGATATTGACACCATATATGCAATAGCTGTACAGCTGATTTCTAACTTTTTGTTTCTTTTTCCAGATCTTTTTGGATCTCCATCTAATTGACACATGTTTTCAAACTCGCTTCCGAAAGCTTCACAAGAAGCCAAAATGAAGTTGAAGCATGACATCAACCCCATTCTTCTACAGTTTATAAACTTTATAATCTTGGTGTACTCCTTCATAACATATATTCCATGGTACCTACTCTCAGGATCAAGGGAGGCTATAGCAAAATCCAAGCAGGTTAAGGCTAAACCTGTGAATAACAAGCCTGGGGGTGCATACAGGTCTGTTAACAGTCAACACTGCTTAGCTTCAGTTTTATATCCTGGATGTGATACACTTGACAAAGTTTTTAAGTATGCTAAAACTAAATATAAGGACAAAAAACTCTTGGGAACACGTGAAATATTAAAAGAGGAGGATGAAATCCAGCCATCAGGAAAAATTTTTAAAAAGGTAAGTCTACCTGCTAGATTTCTCTCTCCCTCTTTCTCCATATATATATATATATATATATATATATATGTATATAAAAAGTCTGTGTGTGTATATATACACACTATATATATAGATACAAGGGTTCAATTCAGCAAAAAAAAAAAACTGGACACAAAGTAAATTGCTTAATTTAAATAGTCATGCAAAGAATGAGAATTAGAGCATTTAACTCATCAACCAGCATTTAAAACAAATTGTAATGTTCGTTTTGCATTCTTGGGTATGTATTCTTTGTTACAGTGGGGAAATAAGTATTTATTTATATATATACACACAAATATTATTTATTTATAAATACTTTCTAGATAGGCAAGCAGATACAAAGTTTTATTTTCATTTTGGATGAATAAAATACTCTCTATTACTGTGAGCTGTAATATATGTGGAAAAAAGAATGAGTGGATGCTTATACTTAAATGTGCTTTTCTAGTGAACTTACCAGTAAATCAGTGATTTACAATTTCAACATAGTCCTTCAATCTAGGACATGTTCTGGTTTGAAATAAAGATTGCAGAAACTTTCATTGGAAGATTTTTTTCTATCCTTGTTTAAGGCAAACTACATCTTCTAAAATCTATGATCATAAGGGGCAGAAGTAATTTAAACAATAAAAAAATTTATGTTGTTTTGAGGATTGAGACTCTTTTAAGTTCAGGTCTGTGTTGTTGGTTGATGATTTATATCTGTTCAGAGGCACTTAGTAATGTAGTTTTGCCTGAAGGAGCAAATCAGATTTCATTAAGAGAATATACGTGCAGATGTGTGTTAAAGTTCAGCCCTTCTCTATTAGAAGAGCTTGCTGTCTTCATGTTAAAATAATTTTTGGATAAAATCAATTTTCCTGCAAGAGAAGCACTTCTTCATATAATAAGAATTCCTTAAATAATACAAATTTTAATTCTGGTATTTTGAGTGTTATTTTTAAAGTAGAATTGGGTTAGCATCACGATTAGGTTTAATATGAGAGAGATTTGTTCTGTTAAAATCTTTATAGCAACTTCAGTTTTTAGTTAAGATTCCTGCTAGTTCTGGAGTTAATTTCTCGGTGAAAATGAATTTCTGCTCAGAACCGCATGTCTTTGGGAGAGAGAAAGGGATATTCAGACTTTTTTGATGCACATTTTGCTGTCTCGTTGACCTGAAAAGAAATAAAACTAAGGTGATGTTGAACACAAACTAGGTTTTCCTTTTTTGTTGTTTGTTTGGCTGCCAGTAAACTTTGTTCTGTTTTTTCTAATTAGTGGTATAAAGCTTAAGCACTTAGGAGTCTTAGCCTCTTGCATAATGCAAGTAAAGTATTTTGAATGATGAAAAGCTGGAGAATGTTGATTTTCTTGAATTGCTTGTTTCTAAGTCTTCAGTTAGGTAATTCTGACTAAGCTTGACAAAACAGTTCATTATGGTTGATTGCCGTAATTGCCGGTGTATTATTTGGTTCCAGCTGGTGGCATCGTTGTGTAAATTTACTTTTGAAATTTACTTTTGAATTTTTTTCTCCATTAAGGAATGCGATGTTTTATCAATATCTCACAAAATATTGTAGCAAGTGAATAAATCTGAAGGTTTTCAAGATTCCTTGTTGATTAAAAATGTCAGGATTCTGTGAATTTATACATTTTCTACCATGCGTCTTTTATTGCTTGTAAAGTCAACCAGCCAAGGTTTGTTTGGTGAAACTTCTTAAAAAGCTATATGATAGTTCCAAATCTTTACATATAATTTGCATACCTCAAAGATATAAGCAAGACTTGTTAATTATTTTTTCCATTTCATAACTTGAACACACAGTAATGAGAATGATTGATATATTTTCAAGGTCACCTGCAAGTTCGTGGCAGGTCTGACTGTAGATCGTGGGTCTGTGTATTCAGTTGCATTACTGACTAGAAGAGGTCTGTTGTGCAGACTCCATTGGGCTAGATTAACTAATAGATCATTAACATATTGATAGGTTAAATCAATATCCATCAAAGGTGAGCCCTGTAGTGCTTAGCAGAGCTAAGGGTAGTCACAAGTCTAGATAGATTTGTTTAAAGCCAGATGATTAAGATCACACATTTAAGATCAGATACTACTATAATTTACTGTCAGTTAAAAACTACTGATGAGCCAAAAAATCTGTAATTTCTTTTTTTAAATGCTGCTGTATTGTTTGAAAGATCTGTTCTGTTGTAGTTGTCGAGTTTAATTTACCAAAGTAACAGAAATTAGTAGACATTTAGTAAAAATACTTATTTTTGCTTCCTTCTTTGCATTTTATAGTATTTCTTACGTAGCTCTTTCTGTCTTAATGACCTTTAATATTTGGATGAGAGAGCATAATTGCTATTAGTTTTATGAAATCAATGTTGAAAGTATTCCACAATGTAAGACTTAATTGGAAAAAAGGAAGTGCATAAAGAAGGGCATAAAGTTCATTCAGAAGAACATACATTTTTTAATGGAAATTAGTATAAAAAATGAAATAGCCTTTGTCTCCCTTTGCCCAGAAGGTGAACTTGATTTTGCGAGTTGCTTTGTGTGATGTTAGCTATAGATTATATTTTTATGTGTTTGTTTAATATGTGGATTTTGCTTTGTTGTTGCCATTCTGTGGGGTTTTGTTTGTTTGTTTTAAGGTTTTAAAAGCAAGAATAGAATTAGTCGAGACACTGGAGAAAAATATACATGGGGAAACGTGGGGAAAAGTAGATATAATTTTGATAGGCAAAAATGATCTTTTCAGGTCTGTTATTTTGGAAGGCTATGACCAGGAATAAAATAAGTAATTCAAATGCTTTTCGTAAATTGGAGTTTTAAGTATGTTGAAAGCTAATACACTAGAGGGCAGTATTTATCTGAATTTATTTATTAAGAAAAAATATTTCTAGGTTCTCCTCTTTCCTGATTCACTGCTTGATTTTTAGGCGTCTGTTTAATTCTCTATCTTGGGCCCTTCTCCAGCAAACATTTGGACTTTTCCCAGACTTTACACATAGGAGTAGTTATCTAGAAGGAGGATGTTGTTCAAATCATAAAATTATGCATGTATAGGACAGTTTAAAAGATTATGACACTTCAAATGAAGTTTAATGACTGCTTTTAGTAGAAAACTGCATACTAGGAACTGTATTTTTGAAAAGCTGCTGAGAGAATGGCCAAAAAGGGAAATGGGTTAGGAGACAGCTACTAAAACCTGCAAACTTCTGCAATTTGGACATGCTTTGATAGCAGAAATTGCTAGAATTTTCTATTCTGTTAAAACTTGAGAGAGGTTTTTGAAATCCATTTTGTTGACAAAATTACCCTCAAAATGTGTAATCGTTAGAAATGTAGTTATGTACCTACCAAAAAGTTTTTATGACCCACAAATTTGAAACTCATTTAAACTAGGTAAATGATGTCTGGAAAACAGAGTGGGGGAAGTGAGAGGACTTTTTTCCTTTTTTTTCCCTTTAGTTTTAGCTTACATTTATAAATAAAGTTGTGTAGACAGAGGAAAGCTTTGAGATATTTGGCCAATAAGACTGTTTGCTTTTCAAATTTGTCAAGGTGCTTGTATAACTACACAGGTAAGGTATAATAATTTAGGATCTGAATTTTCAGTGTAAAAGCTTTTGCTGATCTGCATATGAATTTGTCAAATAATCTTCAAAGAAATAGCTTATCAGTTAAAAAAAACAGTAATGTAAGGTACAAGTGTATACATGGAAATCTATGATAAGGTAGATAGTGAACAGTAAATTCACATCCATGTTTATTGTGCACAGCTTCCACTTGTGGAAGAAAAGTGAGATTGTTTAACTTTTTCCATGTGACTCTTCAGAGACGGGAATTGATCAGTAAATTCTGTTCAGGTTTTCTGTCTTGCTTTTGTCTATCAGTAAAATATGGCAAAAAGATTGTTCTGAGAAACAAATGTCGAAGGAGGAAGAACAAACAAAGGAAAGGGAATTTCCTAAGTTTTGATGGAGAAGCCATTCACTTAATGCTGTCTGGACTCCCCTTTTCTCAGTATTTTTCATAGGAATGAGCACCTAACAACATTTATATTGCATGCTAAGTCCAAGAAAGCAGATACAAAGGTTGTTTTGTACCAGCTAGCTTTTTTCATCCTTCATTCAAAATAAAATAAATGTTTGTAAAAAAATAAAAGCATATGAGTCAGGGCTTTTTAGCGTGCTTCCAAAGTCGAAAAGTGTGGTGGGAATGGTGTGTGTCCCTGATGTGAGAACAGAAAATGAAGTGGTAACATGTTGGAAATGATGATGGGGTGTGTGTGTTGTGTAACTTCCATACTTTGTGATACTACTTATTTTCTTGAATAAACTGTTAAAACTAAAGTGAGTTTAATTTCAAACTTCTGTATTTTGCTCACATACTTAGAGAGGTAGTATGGCATGCATTGAGGCTTTCTGTTTTCTAAACTGAATTCATTATCCTTTTTAGGTTATCCTGGGCAAGTACACCTGGCTTTCATATGAGGATGTATACATTAAAGCTGTTAATTTTGGAAATGGCTTAGCAGTATTGGGTCAGCAACCAAAGACTAACATTGCTATCTTCTGTGAGACTAGAGCTGAGTGGATGATTGCAGCACAGGCTTGCTTCATGTGCAACTACCAGCGTAAGTATGCATCCTTTCTTCAAGTTTGATGACTTTTATAGTGCAATCTGAAAAAAGGCCTTTTTCTTCATTTTAGGCAGTAGGAAAAGTGCATATGAATTGGAATCAGGATATAAAACATATAAAATTGCCAATCCTTATTGCACAAGGTAGTGACTCCGTACATTGTGATATTTCACAGAAAATCCTGTGTCTGTTTGCAGCTGGCTTCAGTAAATGTATCTTGCTCAATGAGTTTGTGACAGGGCACTTTACTTTCTCATTACTCTTACATCAGTACAGATTACCAGGTCTCTAAAACCAAACAAAAATCACGCATGAATTCATTGATTCAATTTAAGGAGTTGACATCAAACCTTCATCTATGTCTCCAAGTTTTATTTTAAGTGGAAATTGTGTCAGTTCTTCAATTTTGATTGGAATTAGAGTTTATCATACTCAAAATGAAGAAGATTGAGCAAGTCCTGGACTCTTTCTGTATAGCATTGTTCAGTAACTCCTGCTCTGCCAGAACCCTAAGCTGTTCCTTAACCCAAACCTTAGTCTGGTCCTGATTTATTTGCTTATTTATTCATCCTCCTCCACTGAGAAATCTATGGATTCTCTTCTTACTGCCAGGAATATGTTCACATGTCAGTGCCATTAGTGCTTCTTGGTGGCTGACTACCTACCGCGTTTAGGTTGGGTGAACTGTCAGTAGGCAGTTTCCCAGTGATGCACAGTGTCTAGGTCATCATACATTAATTGAATCTTTAACCCTAGCAGTGGACTGAGGTGGGATTTTCTTGATATCTGCTGGAATGATACTCATTTTCTTATGGATTGACTATAAAAGAAATGTGTCATTTTTTTCTAATGACACCCTTAATCCCATGAAGTCTAACTCTTCAGAACAAGAGACAGACAAATGCAGGACCAAACCCACTCCTTTTCCTTAATTGAGTAATGTAGATTGACCTGACTGTCCAGGGTGCATCTCAGTGGTGGTGAGAAAGCTTGCTGTGTCTCTTACCTAGGCTGATCTTATGCACAAGTATGTGCATAGGAGCCCTAAGCCTAATTTGTCCCTTGAGAAACCTTCTGAGTGATGGTCTCAGTGCTGTAGGGGGATGTATTTTTAAATACCCATCTCATTTTCACTTCCTGATTTCTAATTCACTTCTCTATGAGCCCATCCTGTTTAAATGAGCTAATAGAAACCTGATGAAGTTCAACCAAAGCAGATGGAGATTGCTGTGTGTGCTCTGGGATAACCCCTTGCACCAGTACAGGCTGGGAGATAGGTAGATGGAGAGCAGCTCTGCAGCAAGGGAGTCAGGACTTGTTGGTGGACAGAAAGTTAAACGTGTGTCAGCAGTGCCCCCATGCAGTGGAGGTGACCAGCAGAGTCCTGGGCTGTAGTGGCATGACTGCAGCAAGGTAGGTTCAGGGAAGCCATCCTTCCCCTCTGGCTGGGTGCTGGTGAGACCACGTCTGGAGCCGTGTGTCCAGTTTGGGTCTTAAGAGTTCGAGATGGTTCATGCTGGAGAGAGTCCAGCGGAGGCCTGCTGGGAAGGACAGGCGGTTGGAGAACATGAGGTACGTGTTTGGTAGGACAGGAGGTAACTGACCCAAGTTCAAATGCAGGAAAATCTGCATGGTTATTAGGAGGACTTTTTTCCCTGTGAGGGTAATTAAATTCCAGAGCCTAGAGTTTTTACGGAATTTCTGTCCTTGGAGATGCACAGAGCTTGACATGGCCCTGAACTGGTGGCCTGCTTTGAGCAGAGGGGAGGGCTATGTGGCTTCCATAGGTGCTTTCCAGCCTAAATTCACTTGTAGTTTTTGCCCTTTATTCTGTGAGCGACTTTTCTCCTGGAACAGAGATTTGCACAAGCTGTTCTCAGATGAGATGTCTGCCTTGTCTTTTAATTACAATTCTCACAATATATTTCTGTCAGTTCCCTGTTATCACTTTTGGGTTCTCTTAAATTCCTAGTGATTTATTCCTGGGAATAAAACAAAAATGCCTCATTTATTTTATCTTTGGAAGTGAACGATACTTGCAAATTCTAGGAATATTTCGTAATTTGAAAACATCTGACATAGTGATTGCATGGATATCGTGTTTAGAACGGTATGCATGTGTTTCTGGTTTAGCTGGACTAATGTTTTAAATTCCCTTTTTGAGACGTGCTTCAGCGCACTGCCTGACGTGATAGTTAGTGTCTTAGCTGTATGTGATCTTACATGAACTTGGCTGACTCGTGTGTTGGCAGCTGATGAGACTATCATCAGTGTTCCCGTAGCCATCTTGCCGAGCAAATTACAAAATTCGCCTTTATTTTTCTTTTAATGGAGTAGCGTGGCCAAGCATTGCTAAGTAGCTTATTAATATTAGCTTTTTTCAGTTTTCAAGCTTTGTGAGAGCAAACTGTTCTGATAGTGTTGTGACGTTCTTTCAGAATGTGGAACGTATTACATTTTATTGTAGGCGTGCAGAACTTATGCCAACATAAGCTACAGAGGCTTCATACCTTGCTTTGGAAAGAAGGCCTTTTGTACTGTAGTATTAACCTGGGGAAAATCATTTTTGTGGTAGGTACCATGTGTGCAGATAAATGAAATAGCTGTGAGCACCGCAGTCCTGCGCACATGGTTGGAAGCTAAGAAAGCCTTGCAGGAAGGACTGATGGTCTCCGAGACAGGCGAAGGAGCAGGGATAGGGGAAGACTGACAGAGACATTGCGTCCAAAGTGTCTCGTCTTCCCCTGTGTGAATTGTTGCACCAGCGTGAGCAACTAGAACCCCTGAGAACGTAATTAAATCATGGAATAACTTGGGAAGGGTTTGGGTCTGTTGTCCAATGACTGCAGCCTCAGCAGAAGGGCTGTTCTCAGGATGGAATACACCGAGACCTTCAGCAGTTTGCTTCCCCTCTCCTGGTTGATACGTGAGGCAGGATGAAATACTCGTGTTTTGTTTTCAGCTTTTCTTTTTGCAGGGCAAGGCTTTGTTCTTGCATAATTTCTTAGCAGATTTCTTTAAGAAATTCCCTGGAGCAGTATTCCTAGCATGAATTCAAATTTTGAATTTACATCTTATTCATAATATTGCTTTTGTAAAGACAAAGAAAAGAAATCCTACTCAGTATGACCGCAGTAGTAAAGGGGGGGGGGGGGGGGAAGTAATTACCTAGCCCCCTCTCAGACCTTTTCAGTACCAAGAGGGTTTTAGGTGTTAGAGAAAAGAGGGTTCCCCAGGTCAGAATGATTGCTCACTTTTCTCTCTCCCTCTGCATGACATCAGTACACTGTTTTATAGATGGTGTCTCTCCCAATTCCTCTGTTCCTATCGTGTAACTGTGAGTTGTTTTTGATGTATTTATCTTGCAGACGAGTAATTATATAAGCGGTTATTTGCGATATTAGCCTGGCGTGGCTAACGTGGTGTCTCGGGGGCGCTTGCCGGCCGGGGGAGCTGGGTTTCTGCGAGCTGCTTGTGTAGCAGAGGTCACCCCAGCAAGTCGCGGCAGCTCGTGGGAACTGCTCGAGGCGCTCCGCTCCGCTCGGCTCCCGCCGACGCAAAGCAGACACTGGGCGTGTGTCTTTGCCCTGCCACAGTTCTGAACCGTCACAGGCTGCTTGAACAAGGGGAGAAAATAAAGTAGAGGTCGACTGTTTGCTTCTTCGTGCAAGGAAACTGGCTGCTGCGTTTGCCGCCCTGAGTTAGTAGCTCTTTGGATTTTGAGTCGTTGCCCACAATGGGCTATTATCTTTCTCTGCAGTAAAGGTACTGCAGCCAAAGCTCTAACTTTCAGTAGGGTCTTTTGTTTTAATCATTGTCATGCTTAAATCTTCAGTGAACTGTGCGGATTGAAGTACAAAAGAAGTGCAGATATTTTGTGAGACAGAATTTCCAGCATTGCTGTTATAATTTTTAATGATTATAGTAATTAATCTCAACTCCCTCAAGATGTGAGCTATACTAAATTGCTATAGTCTTATTTTGTGTTGTGCTTGGAAAGTGGATAAGTACCTTCGTTTTTAAGATATCTCCCTTCCTTAACTGCTTGCTTTCTTCAGTCCTGTGTGCAACTTCCTCTCTTTCCTCGTGCAGTTCTCATAAGAATAGCAGGAAATGGAATTTGGGTTTAAAATGGTTAATATAAAAGAATACAAAGTTTTTAAGGAATAGACTGTTAGAAAAAAAATATTTACTTTCCTTGTGAGATTGTTTCCACAATGTTAGTTCTGTCTCTAGTGGTTGTGGTGATTAAACCTTTATTAACTCACTTTAAATAGATAAGAGAATGTGGCAGTCAAAGATGTATTACTGAGTGTGGGAATTCATCTCTTGATAACATGTATTGCAGTGTTTTAATAGCTTCTTACATGGAATTGTTTCTAAGCAGTGTGAAACAAAATGAATTCTAAAAAGAGAAATCAAGAAATCAGGCTCTTTTTCCTGTGGAGAAGAGGGTTGTTAAGCAGGTGAAGTATGTATTAAATTGAGAACAGATACTTGCATTTAAAATAAAGGCCATGAAGATAAGAGAGTAGGTTCAGAAGAGAATTACAGAGAATAATGTGGGTTTCAACGGATAGTAAATGATCATAGGGACAATATATGTTATTTGTTTTGTGAGCAATTGAAAAAACAATTTTCCTTTTTTTCCTTACCTTTCTTTCAGTTGTTACACTGTACGCTACGCTGGGAGGCCCAGCAATAGTACATGGGTTAAATGAAACGGAGGTGACCACCATCATTACCAGTAAAGAGCTGATGCAAACAAAACTGAAGGTCAGAAAAATGTTATTTATTTGTGAATCTTTCTCTAGTGTACCTGATTCATTGCTGTTAAATGGTCTGTGTAGCTGTAGGGAGCAGTGTAGGGAGCAGTGTAGGGAGCAGTGTAGGGAGCAGTGTAGGGAGCTGTAGGGAGCAATGACTTTCTTGCCCTTTTATAGTGCAGGCACTTAAAACAAGTTTTATATAGTCTAGTCTTCACGTACCAAAGGCATCATTAGGCTTCAGTTGGATTTGGGCTCCTGAAAGCCTCCTGAGAGCAGGTTGGAGTGGTTGCACTGTTGAAGAAATGCAGCACTGTCTGGAACAAGGCATATAAACTGCATATGAACAGCTAACCGTGGTAATACTCTTGACTGATTGTTGGGTGTCTTCCTGGCAGAAAAGTAATTCTTAAATCTGAAGACTGATGCTTGAATAGGTAGTACTGTTCTCCAGCATTGAGGATAGCTTATTAAATACTTTCATTGAAGTAGTTTAAAGACCTTCCTGTTTTATTATTGGTATGCATATTACACATAGCATGTTAGTTAAAAAGAAAATAGAATAAAGTAGTCAAAAATGTGTTTAAAAAATAAATAAAAATAAATTTGCATTATGAGAAACTGTGTTTCCTCTACCAGAGGCAATAACTGCCTTTGACTTGAGTGTCCATAGTTGTTTTAGAAGTTATGTTTTGCTCATAATGCTTAACTGCGCCTTAAGTGATCATTTTCTGTATTAACTGCTGCATATTTTAAACAGCCCAGTAATCAAGAAGCCACATAGGCATTATGGGAGCTCAGGGTTGCCCAGGACATCTTTTGTCCGTGTTGTACAAAAGTGGAAGGTCAATCACCTCTACAAATCTTGCCTGTCTTATTTGTAGGTGTTTCTTGAAGTAAACCTCAGATTGGTAAATACTTGGGGAAAAAAAACTTCAGGAATTCTAAGTGCTGAGTTCAGCTAGTCTCGCACACCTAAGGGCAGAAAGCTTCCAACCTGACAACTGTCTGACCTAGATGAGGTTGTTACCCAGTATTTTAAATCCACTGACGTTTCAAATCAGCGTTTTGGTTGCATGCAGTAGAGATACCGTTTTTCTTGATGGCCCCACCTTCATGTGCTTTCTGAATAAACGCTCCTTTCTGCAGGAAATCGTTTCCCAAGTTCCGCGGCTGCGACACATCATCACGGTGGACGGGAAGCCAACCACGTGGGCCGAGTTCCCCAAGGGCGTCATCGTTCACACCATGGCTTCTGTGCAAGCCATGGGCGCCAAAGCTGACAGCGGTGCGTCCCCTGCTTCCCAAGGGGATCATCATCATCATCATCATCATCTCTCTCTGACCCTGTTGAGTAGATCTGGGGAGATTGCAGGGCTTGGAAAACTGTGCAATGATTGACCCTTTCTGATATACTTTATTTATAGTTTACAAAAAACAAACAAACAAACAAAAAAACCCAGTAAACTGGAGTCATGATTTAATGAAAACTGACTTCTCTATAAACAAGCTTGAAAAATAATTTTTAGGATAAGCTTTGGGTTGGGATAGACATTTACAGTTCTGTGGTGAATGACATGAGTAATTTGCAGCTGTTTTAGATCTTGTTAAATTCACAAAGAAAATGTAAAATAGCTATTTAAATCTAGATAGATTCAGAACTCACTTTCTTTTATTACATTTCTGAAAATATCATTGCTATGTAAAATTATTTAATTCTATTTTCAATTGATCAAACTTTTTAGAATTAGAAATTAATTGTCAGTAAGAATTTAATTTTGTCTCTAAAGTTGCTAAAACTAGTGTTTTAAGATTTAGTTTTATTCAGGGGTTGCTTTCTTGTTCTATGTGTTTTCAGAATCTTTTAATCACTGAAGGCATGTAAATATCCCATGTAATTCTCTTGTAGAAGCTGGTGGGGGGTTAATCCATCTATTGATTTCAGGGAAAAGTCCACATGTTCCCCACATGGGGGTTCTTTAGCTCTCTGCTTCTTTAGAAGATTGTCTTCCCCTTTTTGATGTGCCAGTTCTCTGTACTTATAAAACTCTTTCAGACAAAAGCCGAAGAACAAATTACCACTCTAATTTATGAGTAGCTCAAGATTTGTTGATCCGAGTGCTGTGTAAAATGAGATATAATTCTTCTTCAGCCTTTTAAATATTGCACACTCTAAACTGTAATAAAGGAACATTACATTTGTCAAGTCACCCATTTTTTGGAATGCCATAATTTGGAATATGTGTATTTTGGAAATTACGGAGTACTACAGTTAAAATTGCTCATGGTCAAATATTTTCAGTTAGTATTATAATAAGTAAATGTGATCATTTTATACTTCCCCCTCCCCTTATTTTTTATATGGAATTTCGTGGCTCAGTGAGTGGGAAACTATTAGCAGTATTTTCTCTGTTCTCCTTTAGTGGGTATGTTGTGCCACAAGCATTGCACATGGTGTATGGCCAGAGGAGAGTTTGCATAATGATTCTCTTATTTTCTTCCTCTTGGTGTAAGAATGAAAAGAAAAAAAAGCACTTTATAGTTATTTTTACATAAAGTACGTAAATGCTTTAATCCCTTTTAAAGCTATTGAACTTTTCTTAAATATTTCCAGATTTGGGATCTCCAGTTGGCTCAGTAGCTCCCTGCCACGTGTGCTGTGAATGAGCCAGAGTGTTGCCACTCTGCTGGGGAAGCTCAGGATGAAATAGCTCTCTAAATGAGGATTTACCTAGAGCTTGCTGAAATTAGTGTAACCTGCCTGAAAGGTGGGAAGCTCAGTGGTTCTGGAGGAGAAGTGAAAGCTCTGTCCCATTTTCACTCTCCTCTGCAGGAACACAGGAAGCATGGAGGTCTGCAGAGACCAATTTTTCTATCCCAAGTCACTCAAAGCTAATGCAAAGAAGGCACTTAAACTCAACCATAATCTTTTAAACTGAAAGCAAAACTTAATAGCGATGGTTACATAGTTATATACCAGAACAATTGCAGTCCTAGTATTTAATATTTTCTGATTTGAAAGGTTTTCCACACATTCTCTTTTACAATAAAGATTATTGGAAATTACAGGAAACAAGCAGCCGGCGAGGCCTGTTCCTTCAGATATTGCAGTGATCATGTACACAAGTGGATCCACAGGAATTCCCAAGGGAGTTATGATCTCCCATTGCAACATAATTGCTGGTATAACTGGAATGGCTGAAAGGATTCCTAATTTGGGGTACGTACCAACAATGCTTCTGTGTACTTGGATATAATTTTAGATTATCTGTTTTATAAAGCTTTGTCTGTGACACCACACTGCTACACGCTGTCTGAGCATCTCCAAGTACTGCGTTGGATGACATCATTTTTCCATGTGCTGCTTTTTCCCTCATCTTTCTGAGTGCTTGTCTTTGGAGTGCTTTGTTTTGGATGAGTTTGCTAAGAAAACACGCAGTTGAACTCTCTATCTCCCTGCCCCTTGGTCTGGTTTACGTTCTCAGATTGCAATTTGAGGAAAATAAGTCATCCTCATAGTCTTGTCTAGTTAAGTGGCTCCTCAATGTCAGAAATGCAAGCTGTTCCCAAAGCACTCCTGCTATGAGCTCTTCCACATTTTTCAGAGGAATTACTATAGGTTACTTGCTTATCTGTAGAGTATTTTTACCTTTCAGTTGAAAATATTACCTCACTGAGAGAGAACTGAAAGACAAATGGCAATGTTCCGTTCGGAGTAACTTTGAGAATATAAGAACTAAAGCCAGTGCACAAAGGGAATTGCAAACGACTCTACATAGTACTTACATCCCTTAGTGTTAAATTATGTGATTTTTTTTTCTGTGTGTTATTTTTTTAATATCAAGTGCAATATTGAATATTTTAAAGTATTCAATATCTGCTGTTTATTTAATTTAACTCTTTACCGGTACTTGACCTAAATTCTTCAGCTCAAAGGGCATCTTTCACTTTTTCTAGTTCTTTGGTAAGCTCTGTGTGAATTCAGCACACTGACTTCCCTGAGGACTCTAATCGGTCTCTTTTTTAACAATTCTTCACAGGGAAAAAGACATCTATATTGGCTATTTGCCCCTTGCTCATGTTCTGGAGCTGAGCGCTGAGCTTGTCTGTCTGTCCCATGGGTGCTGCATCGGCTACTCGTCCCCTCAGACATTAGCTGACCAGGTATGTTGCTGATGTACGCTAAGTCCATTTAGTAAAATATTAGTCAGCTTAGAGATAATATTTCTTTCTAACTTATTATTATTATTTTACAATTTATGAAAAGGAATTTTGGTATTTATAACTATTACTGTGAACTAGTTTTAACTGCTAAAAGATAAATGTAAAGGATAACTTGCAAGATATACTGTGTAATTTTGCTTTATATGTTAATAAACTTGAATATGACCTTCTCTTAACTTATTCTTCAGTCTTCTAAAATAAAGAAAGGAAGCAAAGGTGATGTTACTACACTTAGACCAACACTGATGGCAGCTGTCCCAGTAAGTAACTTAACAATGAATCACTTTTAAAATATAATTCATAATTCAAATTCATAATTCAAACAACAAAATGAATGCAATTATCAACAAAAATGAAAAGGTAGAGTCCTGGAAGTTGTTAGCCTAGAACCATATTTTCTGCTTGAAAAAAAAAAAAATATATATATGTAGGCATAAATTGCTATGTGAATATCTAATTTGGAAAAAAAAATAGCTACAGGTTTTAGATTGACACATCAATTAAATGTTTGTGGCAGTAAACACTATGTGTGCACATATGTGTATATATGTGTAAACAGAATTTAAATGCAACCCTTGTGCCATGATGAAGATGGCTCATGGCATACACTTTCCTTCTTTTTTTGATGATTTAAGGAGCACTAGAGACAACCTGATTAGACCTTTTGCGGGAAGAGAAAATACTTTTTAAACCTCATAGCATCTTGAAGATGATAGCTATTGATTTAGCAGCAGGCAGCATTTCACAGTAATTTCAGTGGAGTGCAAAGGGCTAATTGGGAGATGTATGGACTCTCACTCATATAGTACTCCATAGGACTTTATATACTTGTTTTCCTCAGTTTCCCTGTTGATTTTGCTGTCCTTTAGCAATGGACTAAGCAGCATCTGGGAGCAATTTGTCATTTGAAATATACAGAATTTGTAGGTCGTGTTCCCTTTTTGTTATATTGAATTTAAGATTACTGATGCTTTAAGTTGAAATTAATCCTTTTATGTAACTAGGAAATTATGGACCGAATCTACAAAAATGTCATGAATAAAGTGAACGAAATGACTACTTTCCAGCGGAATCTATTTATATTGGCCTACAATTACAAAATGGAACAGATTTCCAAAGGCTACACTACCCCACTCTGTGATAGGTAACTTAAATTTTATATTTTAATGGCACAAAAAAAAGGAAAAAAGATCTAAGCCTTACCGCATGATCAGAGCCTGTATTTTTGAAAGCTTCCAGGTTTTCCTTAAATGTCATAAAGTTTATCTGAGGTTGGTGAGAACTTTCAGTTCGGATGTGAAATTAGCTTGCCTCTTGTTTTGATTTTAAGCCACAAATGCACATTCTTTTCTTTGTGTTTTAGCCTTATTTTCCGGAAAGTCCGAATGCTGCTGGGTGGAAAAATCCGTATCCTGCTCTGCGGAGGAGCTCCACTGTCTGCAGCAACTCAGCGATTTATGAACATTTGTTTCTGCTGCCCTGTGGGACAGGGCTACGGACTGACCGAGTCGGCTGGAGCCGGAACGATCACTGATGGTTGGTGCTGCTGCATCCTGCTGAGTGCTGTCATCTGTGCTCAGTGCTCTGCTGGCAGAAACTTTGCTCTATTTGCTTTGTTTGTCACCAAAATAATTAGGAAGTCATGGGAAGTTGTTGTAATCGTAAATTTACATATCTGTAGGAGAGCTGATTTTGACACGTTGTGCTAGATCCGGTGATCTGCATGTAAGACAATTTTCACGTTTGAGGTGGAGAAATTTGTAATGGGATTTTGGCATTCTTGTACTTAGGAAATAAACTGAAAATTTAATTTGGATAAGTATACTAGTGTGTATATATATATATATATTTTTTTAGTGTATATGACAAAAATAGGGCATAATTTCCTTCGTTTGTGGTGGAATGAAAAACTTTACCGTTGAGGAAGCATTCTTCATCCCACCACTTCCTGCTTTACAGTATAAATAAAACCAGAATGTGTTTACATTTGAGGATTTCTCTCTTTTTTTTTTTTCCCTCTCCCTGTCCATCTGCAATGTGTGCAGGGAATCTGAGTGACATTTTGCGCTGTTTCAGTAGTATCAATGAAAACTGGTCACAATGAAATACAGCACGAAATACTGAAGCTCCAGGTTTAAAAACACAGATTTTAAGGATTAGCTAATTCAATTATGTTCTTAAAAATGAGCTCCATTCTGCATATAAGGAAAAGTCTTTCATAACCACAGAACTGTGATCACTTAGTTTTCATTATTCTTTGGATAATGGGAAACTTAAAGCAGACAATTTTTATGTGTCTCTCTTGGTAGGATGGAATTATTTTGCTCAGTAGTGGAACTATTAAATATTCCCTCATTTATTTTTTTTCTCCATGCTAAGTTATATTAAAATATAGGACGTAGACATGAGAAGGTGAACTAAAATACAGAATCATTGTATCATATTAAAATATTGCTCCTAGCTTTATAAGATACAGACTTAATCTGCATTATTTTGGTAAATCACTTTTATTTACTTTGAAAGATGTGTGGGAAGAATTAAACTAAAGTAAATAGTAGTTAGCTTTTGCTAGATGAAATGCATGATAATAAAGATTTTTCTAATCAGTTTCGGTAAAGTTTTTTTCTGAAAAAAATTTCCTTTTGAATTCTAGTTTGGGACTACACTACAGGGAGAGTGGGAGCACCTTTAGTCTGCTGTGAAATCAAATTAATGAATTGGGAAGAAGGTGAGAATTTCTATATGCAATTACATTCCAGTGTGTTTGCAAGAACTTTATAGAGCCTTTTACTGGGCTTTGCTCTCTTAATGGCTTTGTCTAATGTGTAAATTAAAATTGCTGCTTGTGATGTTAGTTTGTGATGCATCTTAGGTCCAGGAAGGAACAGCTAGCTGATGTTAAGGTAAGTGGAAGACTTACTTCAGAAAGCTTAAGCCTTCTGTTTATTGAAAAAGAAGTGGCTAGGTTGTCTAGATAACTTCAGATCTGAAGACAGAAAACTGATACACGTGCTTTAGGCGGAGATGATAAAAAGATGACGGGGTTGGTTCAATTCTGTTTTGCTGTTCCGCCATAGAATAAAGTTAATCTGCTGCATTTCAGTAGTACTAATTGAAAGACTATTTTAAACCCCGTCTTTTACCTATGCAAGTTTGATGTGAGATGGGCTGGTGAGCATAAAATCAATTTCTCAGCAATTTTTAAATTTGTATATAATTAGGCAGAAGGTATCAACACACACATGACATTTTGAATAGGTTATTATGACTTTTTTGCTGTATTGTTTCTTTCAAGTCACACTGTCATTGTATATGCACGTACATGTAAAGAGCATCCTCCCCATTCTGATCCAGGCTAGTATTCCTGTAGGAGGGGATGTGATGACTCTTGTCTATTTGGATTTTCTACAAAACTGTTTGATTAGGTTTGAAATGTCTTTAGATAATTTCTTTTCCTTGAGACTTTCATGTTTTGGAGAGTAGAACTACATAAAGCTTAGAGGAGTTTGGGGCTAATTGCAAAATATAGAGTTTTGTTTTGTTTTATTTTTTTCCCTAAATGTATGAAGTAAAGTTATTCTTTATATTCAAGCTGCATGACTTCGATACAGAATGTTAATCTTGGTAGAAAGATTGCACAGATGTTGTATTTGACCTGTGTGTGTGAGAGAGAAATTCACTGTTAGTAAACACACATGTTAAATCTCTATATGCTGAAAGGAATTAGACCTTTCTTTGCTTTTACTGAACTATTTTATGTAGTATTTTCAAGCAGTACAATTGACAAAGGACTCCTTGAAGTGGTTTATTTTTATTATTTAAATATGTAAATAACAGGAATTCTGGCTTTGGACTATGTTTTTAGCTTTTATTAACTTAAACCTGTATTTTTAGGTGGATATTACAACACTGATAAACCGTATCCTAGAGGTGAGATTCTTATTGGAGGGCAAAATGTAACTGTGGGCTACTACAAAGATGAAGAAAGAACCAGAAAAGATTTCTTTGTTGATGAGAATGGACAGAGGTGGCTCCATACTGGAGACGTTGGAGAGTTTCATCAAGATGGATGTCTAAAAATTATTGGTGAGTTATGGGAAATTCAGATATGTGTGTGTTTGTGTGTGCATGTGTTTATTTTAAAGTATACATGCACATGTGCAAACATGCACATTTCTGAGATATTAATGTTAATATCCAGAAATGTACATATGTTGACATGCAGTCAGAAGCTTTACTATATCTTCCCATGAAAATACTGATATCTTAACGTAATCTCAGTTGTTTTTTGAAGATAATTGCCCTAACTGCTTTCTTATAAGACAGCTCTAACCCTGACTCAAATATTTAGTGAGATTAATAATTAGAAAGTTAAGAAATGTAGGCAGACTTGAATTAGATGAGGTGTATTTAATTTTTATAGTTTATATATATAAAAACTATATGCTTATATATATATAAGCTACATGTTTATATATATATATATATATAAACTATATAGTTTATATAGTTAAGCTCCTAATACTCTGACATTTGTAGACACAAAAAAATAGATATCCTAATAACTACTGTGTGCCTTTCTTGAAGTCAGTGGGTAATTCAGGGTGATCATTAATCTTGAAAATAGACCTGCAACTAAAATTTTTAGTCCTAAGCTTTTCTGTTTTGTTTAATGGGCCAGATTTTAGGTGTGGTTATAGCTGCCTTGTGCTGGTCTAAAAGATAGGACAATCGCAAAACTACCTTGCCTAGCTGCAGGGAGAAGCAAGCAGTGTTAGAGCCGAGGGAGAGGTAGACCAGTTGCCATCACAGCGGGTTGGATAAAGCCCTGTGCTTTTGTTTGTGCATAGCCCCCTGAAAAGCAATAAACTCAAGTAATTCAAGCTTAATTTTCAAATTTGGCCGCTGTTTCAGATAACAGATGGATAGATGCTCTTTAAATAGGGTTTTAACATAAGAGTAAATAATAAAATGTCACCAGATGCTGTGTCTCCTGTATTAAGTATCTGAGCTAAACATCACAAAATTTATGTTTCCAAACAAACACTGCCTTTTACATAATCCTAGTTGAATTTTATTGATATACTAGAGTTATCATATGGAAGATGCTGTTCTAAAGTCAGAAATACATGTAAATCAAATGTGGATCATGTATCCCTTACCTAGGGGACAGATTGTTGGAATTTGATATTAAATTTGCTTGATGTAAGATGACCCATGTTTGGGAAATATATTTTGGTGATTTTCAGAAAAGGATAAAGTCAATGTCTCTATTCTGAAATTAACATAAAAACTTTTTTTCCTTTTTTTTTTTCCCCCCCCCTCCCCCATAGATCGTAAGAAAGACCTTGTAAAACTCCAGGCAGGAGAATATGTTTCTCTTGGCAAAGTAGAAGCAGCTTTGAAGAATCTTCCACTGGTAGATAATATTTGTGTCTATGCAAGCAGGTAAGAGACAGCTGATGTTTTGAGGCAGCTGTATTCTTTTGTCTGTCCTACTGAAGCCATAAAATATTTTACCAATCAATTTGGAAGAATATTTTTTACCGATTGAAAAATTATTTATAATACAGTGAAACAAATTTTTGGTAAAAGTAAAGCAATTGGAATCTTACTTACTTTTCCTTTCCAACTTTTCCTTCATCCTTTATAAAATGCTCACAATGAGTCTCCCTCACTGGCATTTCCCCAATTTAAAAAATATTTTAGCTTTGATTGTGCTTGTAAGAGACATCTCTCGAGCACTTTAAGAATGATATTATCTTTAGAACTGCAAGCACACTTTGTTTGTTGCTTGATCACATTTTAGCTGTGATCTGCTCTTGAGGAAGTACTTTTGAGGAGATAGGAGCAAAATTTTCAACAGTCCAGAAGCTGGATTGTGTATTAAAAGTATTTTAGCAGCAGGAGCAATGAAGCTTGATATAAAACACAGTCAAAATGCTATGTAAATACTAATACTAAACACAATTAATAACAGCAATCAAATGTCCTTTAAATTTCCTGATTATGCTAACATGCAAACATGTGTTTTATTTCTAGAATTTCCTAGCTTGCTATACAGAGAGATATGACAGTAACTTATTGTATAAATATATTTTAAAAACTATTGTTTCCTTGCTGTCCTGTTTAGAATGTCATTTTTTAGCTTCCAAATTATCAGAAATATTCTAATTGATAGGGTGTCCAAAATACCATCCACTTAACTCTGAAGGCCAGGAGTCATAATAAGGAGAAAAGTAACTTTTTGTTCACCTGGTTCTCTGTGTTTTATTTTAGTTGTTAGTAGTCACCATACAAGCTTACAGTTCTGACAGTTTCAGGAGATGCACTGGACATTCTGCTGCTCAGAACGTTTTAACTTTCATTAAATTTGTTTTTCATTGTCGTTTACCCTGTATTATTAGTGGAGAGAGCTTTTGCTGCATACCGTGATTTCTGCTACTCTAGAATTCAAATTCTGGTACACGTGTCAATTTTTTTGATTCGCTTCTCAACATAACTTGGAGAAATAAATTGGCTATTCAAGAGCTGGGTATTAATTTAGAGTAAGCAGGAGAATTCAGCTCTTTTAGTGGCTTTACTCTGCAGAGTAGCACTTAATAGCGCTTAAATATTATTGAGAGTTGTATTTGCCTTTGCAAAACTTTAAGTGTTTGTTGTTTATATATGTATATATATGTATTTCATACAAAAAAAAAATTATTATATTACTTGCACAGTCAACTCCACATATTTGGAGTATGTGCCTGTTGAGAGCTTGAAAACTTAAAACAAGTCAACCACTTACTGAATGAACAGCTCCTTCTCAATAACAAAGATAATGAATTTGTGGCTTAATCTGGTTCTGCATTACTGCAAATATCCCACTAACTTGTATCTGGTACACTGAGTGTCTGAAGTGAAGAGTCTTCTGATCCATCTTCCAGTAGAAATTAGGAGAGAAAACTGTTCTGCATTGTGGAGACTTTTAAAAGGCTATTTTTATTTTTGGACTTACCCTACCTTTAAAATGAACTACTACTTTGTAGGTATTTTTATTTTCTCTAGTGTGTGGTCAAAAGATACAGAAGGAGGACCCTGCAGATCGGGGTTCTTCCTACTTACGCAGCTGGGTGTACACACAGTGCCCTGGCCAAGTTTGTCCTCTTGTCTCAGTACTGTCATGGTGATGGTCCAGTATTTGGAAAGACTTGGAGATTAAAATGTACTCATCAGAGATGCTCATCTTTGATAGTCCATGTCTTGCATATTAATTAAAAATAGGAAAACCTTTAGACATTTTTGAGGTAATTTAAAAACAGAGCCCAAATGCATTCATGATGATTTCTCTGCTGCTGCTTTATTTATTTTTAATACTTTCATGTGTATAATCTGGTATAAGTGACTGAGTAATATATGTTCTCTGAATGATGGTCCATATGCACACTTCATTGTGGGTATATATTTACCTCAGCAATGTGAGCCAAGAGACTTTGGGTTAGCAGTGCCTACAATCTCTCCTGTATCCCGTCTCTCCTTGTACTTTGCCTGGATGAATCTTTCGTACAGGAGGAGTAGTTCATTTGTACATCTTAGGTGTTTTACTCCCGCAAGCAAAAGGAGCAGACTGCTCTTCTACTTGTGGGTTAAATCTGTGACTTGACCTTAGAAGTCAAGTCAAGCTTGACCAGAGCTTGGCTTGGGGTGCCAAGTTCGGCTGAGCATGGAAGCAGCAAAGCAAAGGTGTCTGTGCAGTATCACTGCTCCAGAAGTTACCTGTGTTGACTGCTTCAGGCAAAGCACTTGAAGAAGAAAATGCTTCCTAATAAAAGGGCATAACTCTATTTCAGAAGAGATTCCTGCAACTTTATCCGCTATTTCTCCTATGCAAGACATGCTCACATGATCTCAAGCATCACCTCCGGAAACTTAGATTGGTTACTTAGGGAATGAGTAAATGCAGGATGAAAAGCAAGGAAATTTGAAGTGGGAGGGTCACAAAGCGTTGAGGATTAGGCTTTACAGAATAAATAATACCTGCACGCAGGGTCACCCTAGATCTCTCTTATGCCAGTCTGAGGGCTGCGCTTGGGTAGGTTTCCAGGAACAGCAAGGGAAGGTTGTTCAGTGGATGTCTTCTGCAGGAGAAATTTTTTACTGAAGTTTCTTTGTATGGAGAAGATAACTAAGAACCAAAATGATGAAGATTGCCTCCCTCATGCTGTTGTTAAGACTTCAAAGGTTGGAGAAGCGATGAAGTTCAAGATCTGCAGCAGCAACAGCAGCAGGGAGGACTTAGAGTCCTTTCTGTTCTTTATACAGATGAGTCAGGATCAGATACGCTCTGGAGGTAAATATAAGGTTGCAGAGATAGTGATACCAAGACTTCTTAGGAAAAAAAATAGAAAACAGAAAAAATAGATTAAAAATAATATAAAAATTAGAAAAATAGTAGAAAAAAATTAGAGAAGCAAAGACCGAAGAGTAAGATGCAAGTAGTAAGCAATACTGAGGCTAATATGAAGATCTTTCTGTAAGTTTATTAATAGCAAGAGGAAGGCCGGGAGCTAGGAAAGGGGCCAGGCCTGTCCAAAGGTGGTATGAAGAAAGCCTATATTTGTAACGGACTTTTGTTCAAGCAAAACAATGTTCTCAGATGCCATTGCAATTAATACAACTGACACTGAAGAAAACTTCACTGAAGAAAATTGCAGTGTAACCTAGAGAGTATGTAGAGTTAATATTTTAGAATCGTACTGGAAACTTTAAAGAATGAGCTAAAGTAATCTTCATCAACATCTGATTGTTGACTATATGAAAAGTCCCCTGACTTAAACTGCAGAGAGCGTGAGCCACAGCCCTGAGGAACACCCACTGCAGCGAAGCATCAACATTAGCCTTTGTCTGACGGTGGGTGGAATGTCAGAAGGCCATCTGTTAGATGTAGCTCATCCAGCTTCAGGGCAGCTGAATGATTTAGGTTATTATCCGAGATCCCTTTCAGCTCTCCAAATTATGATCTGCATCGTTAATACGTGTAGAGTTTCCATGGGAGATTCTGTTTAGTTTTCCCCTGAACTTTATGCCATTTGACAAATTTTGAATATGTGCTTCAGGGTGAATTATCCTTCAGTTTTGCAAAGGCTTTGAGATCACACCTCCATCTATTCTAGCCATATGAGGCCAAGATTATGAACAGCTGAATGAGTGTATGCACGTTCACTTGAAAGGGAAAGGGAGAGAGAGAGAAGTTGCTTGCCTTACAGAAAGAGGCTTGCTTTAAGATGCGCTGTACATATGCTCATTCCACAACCTGCTTTCCAACTCCTCTTCGCTGCAGTGCACTATTCCTCTACAGTAATTGAATTCTGCAGTTGAGAGGAAACTGAGGTAGGGAAGCTGCACCCCAGTCTTCATACCAGGATGCAAAGCATGAGCAGAGGCAGGGCCTGTTGCCATCGTGTGGGCAAAAGCTTTCCCCAAAGCTTTGAGCATGAGGCACAGTGGAATATGCATATGGACAGCACACCTTGCAGCAATCCAGGTGCTGTAAGGTAAGTAACTTGTCTTTCCACTTAATTTTAAGCAGGCAAAAGTGATTTTTGTGAGAGATTTTTGGAGAGAGTACCAGGTGAACAAAAGACAGCTGCTAAAGAGTAGTATCTCTGTGCGAAATGCAAACCCTCCAATTTATGTTGGATAATAACATATTATTACTGAAGTTTTGTTAATTTTGCAAAATTCATACTAAAGTACATTATACTTCTCAGTTTCCATTCTTATGTCATTGGATTTGTTGTGCCAAATCAAAAGGAGCTTGTAGAACTAGCTCGAAAGAAAGGATTTAAAGGAACTTGGGAAGAGATCTGTAACAGTCCCGAGATGGAGAAGGAGGTACTGAAGGTGCTAGCTGAGGCCGCCATGGCAGGTGAGTAGCCAAGTGGCTGGTGTTTGCCTTGTAGTGAGTACTGTGTGGGAAGCACGTGCTCTAAAAAATGGCCTGATGCATGTATATTTCCTTACACGTTCATAGCCTATATGTGAAGTGAATTTTCTCATTAAAAACAGTCATCCCTAAGTCTTTTCGAGATCTGTGGTGTACCTACCAGTACCCTGAGGATGCTCTGGGTGCCATGCAGAATTAAACTTGTGCATGGAAAAAATTAAGGCATGGTTTGAATATCTGTATAGATAGATAGATGACAATATAAATAGGAGCAACATAAATACCTAAACCTCTGTGATTTATTTTAGTAGTTCTGTGGGAACTGGAGAATAATTGCTGATAGATTCTGTGTCTACTTGTGGCAAAACTGTAGTTTTTGGAGCTCGCCATGGGGGATTTGCAGAGCCCCCTCAATCCATTGGTGGTGTTAACATTGTTAACATAACATGTATTTTTTTTGTGTGAGAATATAATTCCTACTCTTTATGGTTATTTATGGAAAAAAAATTATTACATTCTAAGCCTTTTGTTCAAAATGTTTGTTTTTACAGCTAATCTGGAAAAATTTGAAATACCCGTGAAAATTCGTTTGAGCCCTGAACCTTGGACCCCAGAGACTGGTCTAGTGACAGACGCGTTCAAACTAAAACGCAAAGAGCTCACAGCGTACTACCAAGTGGACATTGATCGAATGTATGGGAAAAATGTAAAATAATTCCTTTTCTGCACCACTTTGCTACAGTGAGCTTGGATCAAATAGGAAATACTTGAATCATCTGTCTCAACACTTGAGATCAACACAGAAAACCACCATTCCTCATTTGCAGCTTAAACTGTTATTTCTGATAACACCACCATTATGACTGACAAGTTTAGTAAAATGTTACGGCAGCAAACTTGTGTCTGTCTCCTTTTTTTCCCCATTTTTCTCTGCTATCTTGTCAGTCTGTGGGTTTTCCTAAGTCTTTTTGGGAAGCTATGATTTTGAAGCCTCAAGTTTTTAAACGTTTATAAATCCTGTATAATGTTTTGTTTGTATCTTTAAAGTTTGGATGTATATATAGAGAACTTGGCTATAGAAAAAAATGGTTATACTGGGGGCGTTTTTACCTATTATTAAAATATAAGAAGGTATAAATGTTGTGAAATTATGTAAATTGAACATGCTTATAAATTTGATCACTGAACAGAGGACCAGGTTGTTTGCTGCTGTGCCATTGTTCTGTAGAAAATGGAGTAAAGAAAATGTGTGACATTCCAGCTTGAGTAATACACCCTCATTATGTGCCTAGTGGTTGGTTTTGCTTTCATCTGAAATGAAAAGATGGTCAAGGCACAGCTCTGCATGAAAGGCAGGTACTCTTGCAGGTGAGCAAGCTTATTTAATGCGAAAGATGCTATTAACACAGCAGAAGTTACACCTTGGAGGACAGAATACAGAAATCTTTGAACTTTTCTAAGACCATTTCATATAGTTGTTGAATTTTTCAGAGCTAGTAAAAACTCTGAAGTTTGGCAATGTCTTTTTAGCAGAGGAACTGTGACAAATTGCCTCTTTTTCACGAGATTTAGACATCACACCAATTTCGTAGTTGTTTCCAAAACTGTGATAAGAATCCTGTTCTAGCTGCAACCCAAATGCTTTGGAGGGGATTTTTAAAGTCATAATGACAGTTATGTTCTTAGCTTCCACAGTGCCTAGCTGCCCTTTGTGCCTTTAAAAATCTCCCTCTTTTGTGTTTTGTCCAGCATTTTTTGCTTTAAAAACCTATTTGAATTATTTGTTAACCAGTCATATTTAAGTTTCTTGGTTTATCTGTTAATTACTTTCTTTGGGGAGCCGTCTCTATTTCTGTTTTACCATAGATATGTGAATGTTGTTTCAAGAGCTATGGAGCCTCTTCAGGTCTTAAGTGAGAGCCTTTAGATTTGTTTCAGATGTGAATTTTACTTTCAAAATACGTGTAGAAAGAATAATCAGGGTGACACGAGAATGTGAAAAGGAATATATCAGTGAACTTTGGAGTAAATGTAAAGGGCTTTAATTTGGACAGACTGTCATGTGTAATATACTTACTGGCAGTACTAAGAATCAAGGTCTTAATGCTAGACCATGATAACATACAGTAATTCCAAATAGCGCAGAAGCTTTAGCTGTAGGAAGTAATTGCTACTGTTAACGTTTGTGAAGCTTGGACATGGGAATTTCGGGAGGTGCTTTTGTAAGGAAATTCTTATTAAAATACAGATGCTGAAATATCACTTAAATTATTGATGATAGAAAGCAGTTCTGTTGGAAATGAAAGTTATATCAAGTAGGTTCCCTATGTTTACTTTTTTTGTGGCAAAATAATGAGAGGGTTTTTGCTGTCTTTTACGTTAAATTGTCATTGAACCTACTGTTTGTGCATTTCTTCTGCAGCTGTCTATGGAAAACCTATTACCGTTTGAGGAACCTGTGCTTAATTTGTCAAATGGCATTTAAACAATGAACAGAATTCAGAACCACATTTATGAGATTAATGGCTTCAAATATTTAGATCATGAACATAACCTTCTGTCTGGCAAGTAGAGATAAAACTAACGTTGGAAAATAACTGAAGGATCAGTAGGTGGAAACTGCCAAGTCTGTAGGGAGGTGTCATCACACAGTGTGCTAGGCATTGATAATGCTTAAATATTTATCTGCACTCCATCAATTCTGATAAATGTTTTGCACTCAGCACTGGATGTGCATGGTTATGTTTCTTGTAATTTTCGTGAAAATTAGTAAATTGCTGTGTATGTCACCTGGTGCATTTTGCTGCAGATTTGAAAGAAATCTGCCCTAAATTTGGAAGGAATCTGAAATTAATATTCTATTCTGCTAAGGATGTAGATGAATTTTTGGATGAATTACATAAAAGATAGGTATTTTAAAATGTTTTGGAAATACTTTTCATTTTCCTTCTGACCCAATTTCAAGATAGAATTGCAGTCTAACTGTGCATTTGTAGGGTTTTTTTTTTTATTTTTTAGCTCAGTTTTTGATGTATTTAGAATTGATATTTCCTCCTTTAGCCCTCAGATGCATTTGGGCATGTATTTCTCCTACATGATGTGAAAATCAAGCAAGCTTAGTATTTCTAGCCTCACCGCTGGAGATAAGAAGAGCTTTAAAATATAGGTATGGACTTTAAAGCATTTTTGAAAGTATTTATTTCTCTCAAAATACAACAAAACATGGAATTGAATCTTGTTAGATTGTAGGTACTTTCAAGTCCTGTTGAGGCTGCTTGTCCAGCGGGTGTCCGTGCTTTTCCGAAGAGGAAAGTTTTTCCGGCAGCCTTATCCCTGTGGGCTCTTATGCCTATTCGGTACCTTGGCCCTGTGTTCTCACGTCGTGCTCTTGCAAGGTTGCTGCTGCTAGAAGTCCATATTCGAGTTCTAGTCTGCTCTGGAAAAAAGCACAAATTCCAAAACTCAGGAAAGTGCAAAATCCTAGAGTGCCCCATGGATGCGTGACGGGATAGCCAGGAATTGGCCAGTTATCTTTGTTTGTGTCTTCCCAGTTTTCTTCTCATCTTCCAGTGTAAAAAGAACAAAAAAGTCTCATGGTATTTTGTGTCCCCCAAATGCTGTGGGCAGCTGTATACTGAATTATAAGAAGTGCATGGTTAGAAGTAGCAGTCTCCATCATGTGGTGACTTCCGTAATGGAAAGAGCTGTGGCTTTTAAACAGACTTTCCAAGTATAAGAGTAAAGGTTATATACTGTACCCCGAAGGGGAGGGTGCTTTTTGACAAGACACTTGTAAATATGACTTCCTGGGATTCGGAATCGTTGGGAATTGTAGCTCCTGAATCTGTTGTGAAAATTTATAGCATTAAAATGTATTCCACTATATAAAAAAAAAAAAACTGACCTGAAATTCCAAGGATGCACTGAATCTCTTTTTAATTTGTAGGATTATTTTTAAAAATATTCCAAAATGTTCAAGCAACTTCAAGCGGGATGTCATATAAGTTTTCAGAGAGTAGTATTTCTGGAATATGTCAGGAAATCAATAATTACAATCCAGAAAAACCTTGCAAGTTTACTGATGCTCCTACTGCTGCAGTTTACATACAGGAGAAAGGCTGTACCTCAATGGGAACCTGTAAAATATTTACTGTTCTCAGCAGTCAAATGCTGGTTTTATAGATAGGATGCAAAGAAATGTACAGAATTGAAACTACACATAAAAATGTCCGAAAAAGCTTGTAAATTTGTGTAGAAATTGCTATAGGACGTGAAACTCCTTTGCAATGACCTGTATTCTGCTAAAATTCACAAGTTTTTATTCTTTACTAAAATTGCATTTAGACTGTGTGATGCAGCATTTTTACTTTTTATTAACGTGATGTATTAAATACTTTGACTTGTTATAAAATCGTGTACATCTGTATCTTTACTGGTAAGAGGAACAATCATCTTCAAATAATACACAGCTTGGACCAGGCTCAAAAGTTGATTGAATGACCAGTTGTTTCTTATTGTAATTGGTTATTTAACATAAACTACTTTTTGGTGCAAACTCGGTTGTTGTTATGACCTGCCTGAGCATTGTATATCATAATTCAGTTATACTGTATGAATTATTTATTTGTAATTTGACATCTTGTTTCAAAAATAAAATTAATTTCACAAATTGGGCCCTAACCTTCATTTTAAATGGTGTTTCTTAGCAATCTGAATTTAGATAATTTACACTTGTCAATTAGTAAGTTTCTGTAGACTTGAACTTATATGTAGCTATTCGTATGATTCCATTTTTAAGAATGATCATGGATTAATGTTATTCAAGGTACTATGTTATCATAGGAATCATTTTGGCAGAACTTGCCCTTATGTTGCTTTCTGTCTCACTTTACTGGGACACTTTTTGCAAATGGCTCCAATCCTGCACTGTGTGTGTCTGATGCACCAAAACACAAAGGCAATAAAGGTCTGAAGGCAATTAGCTATGCTAATAGTAATAATAGTAATAAGTAGTAATAAAATAGTAATAAGTAGTAATAGTAATAATAATAGTGCTAATAGTAATAATAATGGTTTGTGTGATCCAGGTCCTCAACATGCCACTTGGCCGCTTGTGTTATGTCAATCCTGCTATGGGGATGTTGCTTCTGTATGTTAATGCTGTTGATAGTGAGTTCATATATTCAGATTAGATAATAGTCACCTTTGCATGTAAGGCTCCTCAATTCACATGTTTTAAGAAGAGAAAAAATTGTCTAGTATAGTGGGAAATTAATCAATTTATTTCTCTGACATTTCTCGGAAATTATGATGTCAAATCTTGTCAAATCAAGATAAATGTGCCAATTTAAGGATGAATGTGGGAAAGTTGATATATGATGGGTCTAGTTTTCAACTACAGTAGAGTTTATGGTTTTTTTTCCTTTGTTTATTTTTTTCATATTTAACCTACTATTTACTCTTTTTAAAGGTACCGACTATGGCAACATCTTGCTTAAAGCTATAAGTTTTTTTTTTTTTTTTTTAATTTTTATTTATTTTTATCTATCGGAGTATACTACCGCAGGCATTCAGCATTAGATTTTCATGGAGCTTGTAGGACGAGAGGTAAGATCTCAACTAATGCTATATGTGTGTAATTCGGCTTTTTAATATCTTGGGCACTTCAATTCAAGGTTGTGGTTACAAACCCACAAACTTGTTCATAGCAACCCAACCTGCTGACATCTCTTGTTTACTAGATATGTCCCCTTTATTTTTATTTACAAGCTCCCTGGATCCATACAGTTTAGTGCTGGCTGCCTTCCCTGCTCAATAGCCGGTCTTTATTTTTATATCCGTAACCAGTCATGAGAAGGCTTCAGCTTCCTCCTGTTCTTTGGTTGGGTCCAAAGTTACTCGATTTTCTTGCTTCTAAGACAGAAGCAAGAAAATCATTTTCAAAGTCTGAAAATGGTTTTTTTTTGAATCCTTTTAGGATAATATGGCACATTATACTTGATTTGTCCTAAGGCACCCACAGCTGGGTGGCTCCTAAATTCCCTTTAGGAGACTTTGGATAAAATAAAGAGAAGTTCTAAACTATTGCAGTGCTAATTTCAGAATGAATATGTAACTCTTTTAGGAATGTTAGTTTTCAGAAAATGATTTTGCGGATTGGGTCCGAATAGCAGCTGCACGAAAACTGTGGCTAAATGTTGAAGACCTGCATAGCTGTGGTTATCAACACCTGAAGAATGGAGGTTTTTCCTTTTCCTGCTGTCTCCTCTAAGGAGCTGAAAAACAGTGAGTACCTTTGTTTCTTAAAAGAGTATTTCTGAAAGCCTTAACAGAAATTGTTTATACACCAAAATACAATGGCAGTAAAAATTAAACTAGGAAAGACATGTATTATATGTTTAGAACTATTGCTGTATTTTATATGCCAAACCTATATTAGTGATTTGGAAATTGCTGTGGAAAGTTACTTCTGTTTTCTCCCAGACATCTTGTGCATAGATGGGTAAATCTGCACGTGGCAAACTGTGGGAATAGGTGATGCTCAGCCTTTCCTGGGGGCTGGAGGAGTAGTGAATGGAATTCTTTGGGTTCAGGAGGAAAGGAATGAGCAGTTTCCACCTAACTTCTGGGGTGCCAGGGATAACTGACAACCCAAACTATAGAGAAGAAAGCGCTGGGACGCCAAAGTCTGATCCTTGTTCTGTTTCTGAAGGGTTGTGCTAGTCCAGGGGGAGCCAGACAAAGCTAAGTTATAGATGCAGCAGGAAGGAGCCAGCTCAGGGCTCTGCAGCATAAAGCCTGGAATTTACAATAGACTTGACCGTGTTTGCAGCAAAACCAAAAAATCTGAAGTCCTCTCTTTAATTTTATAAACAAAGCTTAGCCTGTGTGTGTGCGCGCTCACTTCTATCAAAGATCAAGTGGAATGATGGTGTTAAATCTGATGTTTTAGCAGGCTTTGCAAAAGAGATTTGTCCCAGGCAAAGACTAATGAAGACTGAAAAGATCCAATTTATTCCATCAAATACAATGTGAGGGTTACTGGAAAAGGTCCACCAAAAGGTTGTGGTGTCTCCATCCTTGGGGATATTCCAACTGGACATAGGCAGATTTACTCTAGATGACCTGTCAGTTGAAACCTTCCAATGTTTGCTTCCAGCATATTTCTTGCTGAAATTAAATTTCTTGCTGAAGTTCAATCTTGACAGAGTTAGCTCTCAGAATTACATAGAGCAAAGCAATGCAAGTTTAGAGCGCAGCCTAAAGCCTGGGTTTTCTCATCTATTTTGCCCTAGAGCTGGCCCTTCTCCAAGAGAAGCATCTGCTAATAATTGTGCGCTCCCGCTCCTGCCCGAGGAGAGGAGAGGTTTATTTGAGGGCAGGGAATACAAGTCGGGAACAAGCAGAACATGGGCAGGAAAGAAGCCCAGAGCTTTTTCTCTCCCTGCTCATTTAAAAAAAAAAAAAAAAAAAAAAAAAGTGCAAGTTGGCTGTGTGAAATCCATGTGATCCTTTCCTAGCTGCCTCAGCTGCTTTTTTTTCCCACAAGTCTATGCTTAGAAAACAGGAAAAGGAAAACAAAACTAACCTTAGAGGAAGACTAGTTGGGATCCTTGTGAAGGGATCTTCTAGTAATAACTTCCGTAATTCTCTTGATTGTTGTTATTGTTTTGGTTTTGAGAGGAATACAGTAAGGGAGAAAACGTTGATGGAATTGTGAGCTTTAGAGAACACAACTGCAGTTTGCCTGATCTTTGCAAAGCAGCTCTTCCTTGGTCACCTGCTCTCCTCCACAGCTGCCTCTTTACAGCACCATCTTGGAAGCCGATTTGCAAATATTATCTTGAACATAAGGAGCAGGTGGCAGAAGGGAGCTGCTGGAAAGGGAGCTCCCCCTCAGTCAAGGAGTGGCTCTTAGGATCTTATGTCTTATCTCTGAGACTTCCAGCTTCTTGCATCTCCAGCCTAGACCCCCCTCCAAGGAGGAAAAATAACTCCCAGCTGTTCCTGCATCATTTGTGGTGGGGAAGAGAGAAGCCCTTTGAGGAAGCGAGAGTAGCAATTGCTGCTTTTGATTTCTGCAGGCAAGGCAGGTCTCAGGGAGCTGGGCTTCCGTTAAAACAGCCCCTTGGATAAAGCAGCAAGATGCAGGGAGAGGCTGCTAATCAAACGAGCTGCCTTTCCCAGGACTGTGTAATAAATAGTTGCCTGGCGAACATCTATGCCTGCAACATCGTATGTTTGATAACAGCTCAGTATTTTAACCTATATAGCGTTTTTCTTAGATATTTATGTCATTACTTTGTCCTTCTAACCTGTGTCACTCTTCTGCTCAGGCATCTTAAGACGACTGTCCTCGTTTTCTGTCCAGTTTTCTTCAGTGGGAAATGTCTGCTAAATCTTGCTGGCGACTTACGGAGATAATGTCAGAGATGACAAGTGGAGAGCTGAGGATGACTGTATTGGCAGGCCTTTTTTGGTAAAGCACTGAGCGTTACCAGGAAATGGCTTTAGCGTTTGGCTAATTCAAACCAGCTTTCTGGGGCAGCCTTGGTCTGCAGGGGCCTGTGTACGTGCTCCTCCGCGCGCCGCGCCCGCAGGCAAGGTGCTTTAAGGTAGCCCCTTTTCCAAAGAGCATCAAAAACATCTGCTTTACCATTTGAGAGGAATTAGAGGAAATATCGGTCATTTTCAGCAGGAAAGGTCTGTGAGATTTGAACCCCAGATTTCATAATGTATTGCTTTGAATTAAGGGTTTAATTGCTCCTGTAAGTGGAAAAGCCTGCTCAGCCCTCACCTCTCCATAACGTTTGGCTTTTTTAAGGCTCCGGGTTAATGCAGCAACCCTTACACAAGTTTAGCAAGTTTAGTTTTTGTCCAAAAGTGTAACACTATTGTTATTTCTGTGTATTTGGAATGCCATTTTTTTTTTATTATAAATGTATTTAACAGAAAACTTCACATTTCTTTCTGCTGAGCTGTGATCGTAGTAACTGCTTGTTGGAAAAGGCCCTACAGACAGTGACTGTAATTCGTGTGAAACAAAAAGATTTTGTTCTGAATCCCACTCCAGTACAAAGTTGTGGATGAAAGAAGAGGGGAGGTCATAGCTTGCATTTACCTTGCATTACTATGGGCGTTGTTTTAGAGACTTTCCTTAGCGACGCTGATCAGATGCAGTTCAGTGTTTTTCTGCATAAGAATGACATCAGAGATCTTGCTGCAAAATTCTTATTTTTGATGCTATTTATTTATTTATTTCCCCCCTAGCTGAAGTGTTTAACTGATAAGGTCTAAAATGATTTGCAAAGAATAGAGTCCAAAGCAAATAGCAAAATGTAAAGGAACCAGTTGCTGAAAATCATAATGAAATTTATGTCCAGTGGTTTGGTTTCTCTTGATTCTCACCCGGGTTTACTGAGCGCTGCTGCCAGCGCTCTTGGGGATTTAATCTTTTTGCTTTGTTTTGTTGCGACTTGTGGCTTAACCAGTCTGTTCCAGCTGCAGTTGTGTAACAAAAATATCAGGAAGACTCATAAATAAATAAATAAGGACCTGAGAACTCCAGCGAGCAATCTGGCCTGCTCAGAAGTCTTCCCCTTTCCTCCTTGAGTTGCATGTGAGTCACGTACAAAAATAAATAAATAAAAGTCAAGACTAATTTCCACATTAAAAAACAGGTTAAAATAGGCTGATAAATGGGTGACTGAGACCACTGGTATAGTGACCGAGACCACCTCTATCTATGCACAATGTCTATTGTGAATTAAACTTTTGATACTTCACTCTGAGACTTCTTTTTTTGTCTGAAGCCCTGATATGTGGTTTTCTTTGGGAATATCTCCCGTGTAATTATCCCTCTGACTCCCTAATCTTACTAGTATCATTAGATTACGGCACACGCGGCAGGGTGTTGGCAGTGGCTTTTCCATGAGTAACTCCCTCTAGATCCCAAACCGAAGGAACCATCGTGGACGCGGACGCTGCTGACGTTCCCAGCTTGCAGCTTTCTGTGTGGGTTGGTTTTTTTTTTTTGTGCTGGTGGCTTTTCCCCTAGGGACCAGCCTTGCTCCCATTGCTCTCAGAATCTCTTAGAGTGCAGGACTGATCTGCTTCCTTTTTTCCCCCGCCTCGTCTGCCTCCTTAAGCGGAGATTTCCAAGGCCGAGTTGTTTGGCGTTTTCCGATGCTGCTTCCCGTTTCTGAGCGGAGCTCCGGCCTTGTTGCAGGAGCGGAGCGTGCTGATGATCTGCCCTGAGCATCTGCCTCACCCCACGTTCCCTGCACAGACTTTGCCACCGCGTTTTGCTCTAAAATATGTAACTAGGTTTCTAGCAAGTAGAGGGCAGTCTAACTGTATCACTTTGAGTCCGTTTGTTGAATTTGGGCATTCTGCAGGATTGCTTCACTCTTTCCCAGCACAGGCTTGGGAAGAGCAGTTTTGGTGTGAAAATGCAAAGACTTTTCCCTCTTTCCTGCAGCAACCAGCACTCGATCTCATTCCCGCAGTTTCTGGACTGCACTGGCAACATGTGCTGCCAGTTTAGTCACCTTCCTGACTTGCTTCCCACCGTAGCAAGCAGGGACAGTCCGTGCGCTGGAAACGGAGCCTTTGCAGGGTGTGTGATGGACCAGGAGCGGTGCTCACATGGGAAGGCTTCACTTGTTGAAACCCCTTCCCTTCTCCACCAGTAGCTCCCGTCCCTCCACCAGTGGTGCTGGTGTGGGCAGCAGCGAGAGCATCTGCCTGAACGGTGAGTCTGGCAGCCAGGCAGGCTCCTCCGTGAATCACACGTGCTGGGAAGAAGGAGTTGCTGACGTGCGCCACATGAGCAGCATTGCTGCATTTCCATATCGATTTTTTTAAAAAAAATTGCTCTCCTTTCCCAAAATGGTACGTACAGAAAATTGCCATGCTCTGGATAGGTGGCTCTGGTGTCACATGGATCCAGTTCATTTAAATTTCTGTAATATGAGGGGCTCTTGCAGAAGCATGGCTTGGACTAACTGGAAAACCTAAGGTAGGTGGAAAATGCTAAATTATTAAATTGCAGTGAGCAATCTGTGTTTGGTGGGAATCCATCTCCCTGTCCTTTCACAGGTTCTCTGACTTTTTTCTTCTTTCTAAAAGAGAAAATGCCACATTAGAAAATATGCCAAAATAAGCCTTTCAATTCAATTTTTTAATGATTAGATCAGCCCTGATTTTTTTTTTTTTTGAGAAACCGTAGAATTTCCAGAAGATACAGACTTATCAGTTCTGAAATGTCCTGGAAGGCACACTACCTGGCAGAGCCTTTTTAAGGAAGAGTTTGCCAAGGTGTATGAAGAACTATGCGTTGCATCAGCTGCGCTTCCTGCAGGGAAGAAGCAGCCGAGGTGCTCCAAGCGCATGGACAATTGGGGTAATCGTGTAGGTGAGGATGCATGTCGGGGCACTTGGGGGCACCTTGGACACCGAGACACAACTCGGGATATTACGAATTGCTTAATTTCTAGTTAAGAAAGTCATAGGTTTTATGTATGCTCAGTAGAAGCTGTGGCTCTCAGTGTTTTATAAAGATTCAAAACCAGTACTGTTTAAAAACATAATTAAGCGCTAGCATTATGCATAATCGCTGGAATTAATACATTGTATAGCTTGTACTATACCTCGTGCATCTTGCTCTCCAGAGAGGTACATTTTATTTCCAGGAGTTTTCAAGATGAACTTTCTTTAACCAGGTGAAGATGATGAACCTTAATACCAGAGCGCTCCTGCAGTCGTGTGTCCAGTGACCTGCTTGTCTTTGGTTCCCTTGGGCTGCGTAGGGTAAAAAGCCCATGGGGAACAAGTTCAAGTCCATTGGATGTTGTGATGCTACTTGGAGGCTCTGTACACCTTCTTTGCATTAATCTAGCTGTTCCTTTATATTTTCCTTTTGTTTCTTCACGTAAGACCATGCTAATGGGTTTCTCTCCTGTGACTGGACCCATCAAAGATTAGCTTTAAGTTCTGCTCTTAACGTTACAGATGCGTTTGCCATCCAAGCCATGCCCGTAGCTGTGGGAACACGCTTGTTACGTGGTGCTTGTGCCTCCTTTGCAGCTTGCAGCGCTCCTGGCTGATTCAGCTGCAGCCTCTCTTCTCTGGTCTGTTCTTTAGCAGCAGCTCGGCCGAGAGCTCTTGTTAGAGCCAACAGGTCCTGAAATTGCCTGATGGTTTTCTTTCTCATTCCAAGGCACATGTGGAACGGCCGGGTATAATGAAGCAACGTTAGTTTCATTATTACTTACTAAAGAACAACAGTTCTTTGCATTTGCTTGGAAGAAGCGTAATTATCCCACATTCATCATATAGCTGAGGACATGGGAAAAAAACAGGAGAATATTGTAGAAGAAAACATCCAGGAGCACTTAGAGCAAGCCCTCTGAGGAGTCTAGATTGCACGGCACCTCTCCCTGCCTTACCTTTTTCCAGAGGAATTCCCTGCGTTTCCCGTTTTCCCTGCGTGCGGGTGGCCTTGCTGCGAGTCCCCGGTGGCGGGGCGCTGGGGGTGCTGCTCGGGACCCCTCGGGGAGCGCGGCCGGTGCCACATGCCGTGAGCCGGCGGCGTTCCCGAGCGCGCGATGCCGAGCGGAGCCGGGAGGCAGCGGCGGGAAGGCCCCGCCGGGCAGCTCCCCTGGGAGCCCTGGTGCCTCAGCAGGGCGCTCCGCTCAGTCCTGCTCAGGGCCGGACCCTGAACTCGGCTCTCCGCTTCCCAGGCCAGTCAGCTCAAGTCTCGGTAGTTTCAAAGCGTGCTGTCCCCGCTGGTTTTAGGGGCTGGTCCAAGCGACGCTCTCGGATGGGCACTGTCTGGATAACGCGGGGCTCGCTCTGAGCATGCTGCATCCTGGAGCTAAAGCAGCTGCACGCGGCCCTGGCGTAGGGGGCTGGCAGTAGATGTTTGTCCTAGGCGTTTAGGCACTATTTGGGGTGTTGGGCAGGCAGCGGTGCCACGCGGTGCAGGTGGCCGTTGGGACGTCCCGCGCCGCCCCCGGGAGAGCGCTCGCTGCCGCCATCCGCTCCTCTGCGCAGCGCTAAATATTTGTCTCCAGGCTTGTTTGTTCTGGCCTGGTGTTCTCCCGAGGACACAGCCCGTCCTCCCTTCGCCTGGCGGGACTTGCTGCAGAGCCCTGCGTTCGGCCGAGCGGGACCGCGGAGCGGGGCTCCCGCCTTCCCTCGTCACAGGGAACCATCTACCCTGCCGTTCTGGAACTAGGAAGCCAAAAATATCGAGTTACAGATATTCTCAAATTCCTCTTAAAGACAAAGTTGTGTTTCCTGTATTTTTAGTTTTGAAAAGGACAGGATATAAGTTACCTTTGAATTAGAGTCCAAACGTAGCTCTGTCATAAAGGTTCTGGGAGCCTCCTGGGGTTTTTCAAGCTTTTTCTTTTCTTTTCTCACCCTTATTCTCTCCTGGATCAGGAGCTGCTGTCTGTAAAGTCATATAGATGCAGAGGGAACCATTAACCTCTCCTTCTCTAGCTCTCTTTACGTCCCTAAAGAAATACCTCTACGTATTGTAAATATTGCAAAGACAAAATCAAAATGTCTCCTCTTCTCTCTTCTCTTCTCTTCTCTCCTCTCCTCTTCTCTTCTCTTCTCTTCTCTTCTCTTCTCTTCTCTTCTCTTCTCTTCTCTTCTCTTCTCTTCTCTTCTCTTCTCTTCTCTTCTCTTCTCTT
>NW_020455477.1:2506833-2577293 GCF_003342845.1 Nothoprocta perdicaria
CTCTTCTCTTCTCTTCTCTTCTCTTCTCTTCTCTTCTCTTCTCTTCTCTTCTCTTCTCTTCTCTTCTCTTCTCTTCTCTTCTCTTCTCTTCTCTTTCCCTTTTTTTCCCCCCCATCCCTTGCAGTTTTCCTGGCTTAGCCAGGGGCTCCTCAGCTCCCAGCCGCTCGTCTCCCCTGGGAGCAGGGGTGACTCGGAGCGCTCTGCCCGCACTGCGATGGGACTTGTGTGGAGGCAGCAGGAGCTGCTCTGCTCGGAAATCTGCCCTTCTCGAGCCCATGCACCTTCGTACCAGCTCCAAAGCAAAGTGCACCGCCCAGGGACTTCACCTCTTTTTCTTCATTTATCTGCAATACTGCTTTCATAGAAGAAAGGATTAAAAAAGAAATGCTTTCAAGGCTAGTATCAGGTTAACCTGAAACAAGAACTAAAAGAAACCTTTACCTGGTGGGGAAGGATGGCCTTGTTGCTACTCTTCAGCTTTAGAAAGGCAGCACCGTCTATTTAAAATAAATGCAAGGGATCCTTGGGGTGGTTTTCATCTATGTTTGGTGCAAATCGATAGTTTAGTATTTTTTTTCACCTTATCAAGGTTTATTGATATAAAACTTGTTTATATCAATAGAAATCTATTATATTTAGTCTGTAATTTGTATTTGCTTCAGATCTTCTGTTTTACTACCTGTTTTAAAAGTTATATTGAAGCTTATCCTTAGAAGAAATGCCATTGAAGCTGTGCTTGGCATGTGGCAGTGTCCACAGTCTATTTCCTCATTAATTAAGAAGTCGCCCAATATCCTGTGTGGGTAACGTTCGGCTGCCTCCGCTCCATGGCAGTCTAATTTCCATCACAGCATTTCTTCCCGTGCATTGCTCGTAGCTATGGCGACGTCCAGCCTGGCCCTTGTTAGGGATCTATCAGCTTATTCCTGTAATAGTTATTATTTTTAAGGACACTAACGAAGTCTACAGTGCTAGAGTCTCGCATGGATTTTTCCATGCGATAATGAGCCTATTTGGTTTAAAATTGGCTGGTTAAGAAATGAAGGGTCATGTAAGACAATGGAGATGAGATGGAAGTGCTGATAAATTAGAGGGCAAAGGCTGGGCTCATATTACTCAAAAGATTTCAAAAATCTTTAATTTAGTAAATTGAATACTTTCTTGAGCTAAATTATAGAGAGGAGCCACGCATGGTACATGCAGGGTGAAAGAAATGGATAGCTGAATCAGTGCCTGTAATTTTCTTTTCAGACGCAGCAGACCATGAAGCTATTCAAGAGAAAAAAAAGAAAAAAAAAACTAAAGCAGAACTCAATATTTTGGCAATAACCTGGGCTTCCCCATGTTGTGAGCTGACTACCAGTGTGATTTCTTTGTGAGGTGGGTTGCGAACTTTTCGAATGTGTGAGACAGGATCTGCTGCAACTTCCTACTGTGCAAAGTTAGAAGCTGTTGTGCTTGGGGTGGGAACCTCCACCTGTTTTGCTATATACCCAAGAAGGTCTGTGGTCCATGGCACAAACATCACTGGTGTTTGAGGGAGGTGGTGTAGGGTTGTACTGGAGACCAGCAAAACATTAAGTGTGAAACTTGGAGGTGCTCCAGCAATGTCCTTGGAGGGATGAACCAGTAGGTAATACCAAAGTGGTGTTTTGGGGGCACTATGGCCTGTAGATCACCCTTTATTGCTGTTGACATTGATGGGATAAGAGTCTAATGACTGGTGGCTTACAGAACCAAGTCAGTGGGAGTTTTATCTAAGGATTTAAGTATTAAGCCCAAAGGGCAGAACGTGATTCACCTTATAGAAAAACAAACAAATCCCAGCGGCTTCGGTGGGAAACGGCTCCTGTGAGGGGTTGTTGAGTCTAACGGAGATGGGAAGTTCACAGGCTGAGCCGGTGCTCGTTCATTAGCCGTGATTTAGCAGATATTTTCTTTCCTTGAAACGAAGCGTGATGGGAGACTGTGGGAGAGTCCTCCCTGGGCCGCGGGGCAGCCGTGAACTTCCTCTTGCGAGACCCAACCGGGTCACCAGAGGGTCCTGAGAGCCTCACAGGAGCCCACGGCTCGGCCTCGGCACACACACGGCAGAGCCAGAGGGGCGAAGGCTCCTCTGCATTGACCGTCGTACTCATGGGTGCCCAAGCACCGAGCTCCTGCTTTGGCAGGGTGATTTCTAGCAAGAGGAGTCTGATCCCTGCAGGATTTCTAGAAGCTGCTGCTCAAAAAGTAGCATGGCATCCTCTGGGTTTTCAGTGTTTTCTCTATTTGGAATCATTTTGTAGCTGCTTTTTGTCCTTTTCAAAACAAAAAGGGATTCTTCTTGCTTTACTGCAACTTCTGTGCCATGCAGGAGACCAGAGGAAGGTTCTTCTGCCCTCACAGCCTCATAGTGGTATCCTGCAAGGTTCATCATCCAGCTTCTTAGCGACTTTGTGCTGTATACTTTTCAGTTTTTCTCCACAGAGAGTTAACTTGATATTTGAAAGAAGCCTTCATAAGAGACTGAAACATTTATAGGAATTTGTTTGATTTTTATCTTATTAGTTCTTGGGTTGAGGAAAAAAATGGAGGGTCAGTTTTATTTTTCAAATCACAAAGTTTAATCATCAAGACTTCTTCCTTCCAGAGAACTCATTTTTTTCTGGCTTGTGCTCATAACTGATCCTGGTGCTGAGTTTATATCCACAGCAATTAAATCTTAATGTAGTTTTCCATCTTTAGCTGTTTACAAACATTAGGGATGTTGGATGAACCTTTCCTGGGTTTGGGCTCCAGCCCAAGGAAGATCTACCAGGCAATGAATACTTGGGCAGCAAACTTGCCAGGCCATGCACCATCTCTGCTGGAGAATTGGTGACCACTAAGAATTGGGGCAGAAGATGCTCGACCCTTAGAGATGGGAGGAGAGGGGAGCCACAGGCCTGGCTTAGGCATCCTAGGAATGTGCCTTGCACCAGCCTCAAATCCACAGGGGACATAGTTGACATTGACCATTAGGGACGTGCAGGAAGGAAAGTATTTCTTTGGTGAGAAGGGAGGAACCATTTCTGGCAGCTTTCAGAGGGAGATATTTGCAAAGACTCAGAGCTTTGCAATGAGAAGCTGTCCCAGGTGACCCGGCGTCGTGAATGCCTGGTGGCTTATTACTATTTCAGTGCTCAGAAGTATGCAATGGAAATCACTAGAGACAGATGCAGGCGTGACCCACAGGAAAACACACATGGTAGAAATTTGATGTGACGTAATAAGTATGTTCATAAACAGAGATGTCAGAAAAAAAAAATAGAGGACAGACAAGTGCTATGAATGTGTGATGTTGAGCAGTATATGTGCGTGTGATTGGGCGTTTTGCTTTGACTTTAAGTTCTGCTTAGACTTCCCTGAAAATCTGTTTCCTATCTCCCATTCCCCCTATCCTTATAGGCAAGCAAGAGGTTTTTGGAGGGTTTTGAGAGATGCTTTGGTAACCTGTCTTTTCAGGGATGCTGAAATTGTAAACTGGAGCTAACATGGGAGAAAACTGGAGTGAAGGACAGGGGTCACTGATGGAGAAGGCAGGAGAAGCCTTTCAGTAGAAGGCAAAACCTGAAACGCAAGGAAGGACTACATGGTTTGCAATATTCAAGGCAAAGACTTTCAAGTTGCAAGTTCAGTTTAGAGCTAAAGGAGTTGATATGAGAATTGTCTGTGTTCCTCTACCAGTGCTACATGGAGCAGCAAAGTGGGCAGCAAAGCCATTAGAGCAGAAGGAGTCAGAGAAATTGCATGGAGGCAGCAGCCAAGGAGAGACATGGAGAGACATGGTCTTCTGCTCGGCTGGCCTGGACGGCTTGGCCAGGTGGGAACAAGGACGAGAACATGAGTGGTAGCGTGCAGGTGAACACTATTGCTGTTGATGTGAGCAATTGCTATGCAGCATGACCTGTATGTACCAAAAATATGCAGTTACGTTACTTTTGGGAACTGTTCTAACGTTTCTATTTGAGGGTGGATTAGTAATCTATTAATGCTTGAACATTCAGTCATTCATGAAAGTCGGAAAGTCTTGTGAATATGGCTGATTCAAAGTTCTTTAGCTATGTTATTCAAAGAAATATTAATTCCTTTATGTTTCTAAACATATTTTTTTCTGTATCTTCCATCTGGAGTAGAAAACATGTTTTTTTTTTTTTTTTTTTTTTTTTTCCCCAAATGCTTCATTTCAAGAGCTTGTTGAGAAAACGTAGAATCTCCCATTTCTACACAGAATTCCCCACTTCCTGTCACTACTTATATTTGAGTGAAATACTAGTCTGTGCTATCATAAAGAGCAAAAAGACCACACAAGACCACATGTTGTTTACTTTGGGCTGATTATTCACATGTTACTAGCAGCCAAGACAGAGGACTGTTTTCCCCTATGCTCTAAAAGCAGAACAGCATCAAACTGATAGTTGTCTACATTTTAACAAAATATATGCAAGAAGGGCTTGCATCTCTCCCCTGAGTTATAAACGCCTGTACTTGAAAAATATGTTCCTTCTGGATTATTTTATCATTGGCATTTTTTTATCATTTATTTTTATCATTGGTAAGTAAGTTAACATCATGTTTCCGTAGAACAAAGGGGAAATCCATGGAGCAGACAGTAAATTTCCAACGGGCTCATCCTTTGGGAGTGTGAGTTCAGCTATGAGGGCCCATTTTGTGCTGCCCTTTTTCACCTCATGGTATGCTTCCCACCTGAAAATATGCATCTTTCACTACCACTTTTTTATTCCTTTTCCTCTTTTATGTTTTTTTTTTCTGTTAGCTACAAACCTGATTTCATCCTATCGATGGTATTTGTACCCAAGCTTGATATTTTATGTCTTTTGTTGTTTCCAAAGCAGACTTTTGGAATAAGAATTCAAGTAGCTGTCCTGAATATTTTTGTGCTCTGAAAGTGAGTATGGTCAAAGGATGCCAAGAGGTAATAAATAAGACCCAAGTGCTATCTTAATTGCCTCATCTTGAAAGGGAATTGCAGTAGGAAAGGGCAATGGTGAAATCTGAACTGCATTTGCAATCCCATGAAGATATAGGTCAGCAGAGTCAGTCAAAAACTGAAAGGCAGCATTGCAAACTTGCATAAAACCAAGTGCCTGATGTTATGCAAAGTTGGAGGGCCTTGAACATCAGAGAGAGAGTCCAACATCTGGTATCCATGTGAAAGTGAAAAATATGGAATGCAGTGAAGGTCACAGTGACCTGGGATGCTGCACTGACACTGTTCCGAAGCAGCACGGACTGCTATTTACTTGGTGAAAAAATATTTCCAGGATTGGAAAAAATAATAATTAAGAGAATGTGTCATGTTCCTCTCAGACCATGCACCAGCTTTCACTTCAGCTGGATTTGATATGCAGAACTGAGAAAGTAGGATCTGTCCTTTCATGTTGGCTACGCTCCCATGTACAGAAGAGACTGAACTTAGTTCTCTGTGTTTTGTTCCTTGGGAGAGAGAGAGATCACTGTGACACCTGCCTTGTAGTCCTTCTTCTATGCTGTTGTGAGTGCCTGAACGAGTAGAATTGTTTTTATATGCATGTTGTCATCTTCACCATTTTTCAATGTACAGAAACTAAAGCTGAGCTGCCAAGGTTTAGTGAAACCAAGCAACAACTTCCTTTACTTCAGAGTCTGTGGTTGTTTCCTTTCAACTTCTTCTAGATGTGGTTGCCCTTGGAGTGTTGTACTGCTGAGTCTGAACTTATGGGGTCTGTGCTCCTTACCCTCTTCATTCCATGAGAGTGTGTCCTGGTGCCCTGCTGCTCTTGGCTTCTATGTATTTTTTAACAAAGCAAGATGAACTAACCATCCTAGGATTACTAATTTAGGATGCTAATCCTAGTCAGCAGAACTGAAAAGCAGAAAGAATTAGAATTCTTGGATGAATGAATTGTGACAGTAGAAGGTGGGTAGTGGGTAGTTACTTTTTTTGGAAAAAAAAGCAGAAAAGTCCTAACAAGAATAAATGCAGCCTAAGAAAATGTTTTCTGGCATGAGGGAGTGCATGTTTTCCATCTGAGTATCAGTTTATGTAACCGGCAGCTGAGCATTTATCAATATATTTATATACTTGCCTCTCTTAGTTGTGGAGGCCTGTCTTAACTTCTTCCAGAAATTTCCTCAAATTTCTTATCTGCAGTCAGGTGAAGATTTGAGTCAAAAATCTGACTATTTTGAGCACCTCTGTCAATTTTATTTCATATACTTCTCAGTTACTGGCATGTGCTAGATTTCTCAGATCATGAAACAACTCTCCCAGCCTTATTTTTCTCCCCCAAATTTCCAACCATTACTTCCATTAACCCTTCTGTTAAACCTCCATATGCACGAGGGAAAAAACACCATGCTCTATATCTCTCTGTTCTCTCTCTCTCTCTCTCTCTCTCTCTCTCTCTCTCTCTCTCTCTTTCTCTCTCTCTCTCTCTCTCTTTTTTTTTCCTATTGTACTGATTTTCAGGTGATTATTTCCAAGAAGTAGCACAATTGAAATACTCTGAGGAGTCATACTATCAGCACACGCTTATAAAATGCATAGCTTCCTATAAGAGCTAGTCCTTTAGTGGTTATGTCTTGTATCTTTAATCTTACTAACTTGCTACAAGGAAAAAGAAAGAGGAATAAGGCATTGGGATTGTAGATTATGCCAGTAAAGGAGGATTAGACGTTTATTTTCCATGTCAGCCTGAAGAGTGTCATCTGAGTCTCTGAGGACGTCTCATGTTGGCCTCATGATGGATTTTCTTGTTCCTTTTTTTTTGCTCACTCTCAGATTTTTATTTGTAGAAAGAGTTCACATTGTACTTTTTCTCAAGCCATATCATGAAGAATTTCTATCCGTTGGATGCCTTGAGTTACACTTTTCGCATGCTTTGGTGATGCAGGCTGTTGCATGAAAGTCTCTAGGAGACAAGGATCTAGAGGAAAAAAATAATTTGGCATTATCAACTACATTGTGATCTTTGAATCATTGCAATGCCTAGCTCTTCCTCTGCTTTATGAGTCTGAAAGGCTTCCAAAGGGGGATCTGGAAGGCGGGAGCAACAGCATGAGAATTATTCTTAACTTTTATTGCCTAGATTGGGAGTGACGTAAAGAAGGTGAAGGGGAACAGACAGCAGGCAATATCTAGAAGTGTAAGAAACTTGGAAGTGACGTTTCAGGGAAAATTCTTTACTTTTGGGAAAAAGAATGGTTTAGAAGAGAAAAAGGAAACCTCAAGACTTAGCTGGTAAATTTTACTCTAAAAAATAACAGCGATTAGGCAATGTAAAATATATATAGAAACAAAAAACATTTTGAAATAGAAAATTAAAAGGCAGCAATTTTGTAGTCTTTTTAAAGGATAAAGATGTGTTTTCTACAGGGCACAAACTGAGAAAGCTGACTTGTGTCATCTATGCACTAGCAGCATATGCTATTCAGATGGTTATTCCCCAGTGTATTCCCGTCTCTCCTCTGCATTTCTTCAAGAAAGAATAGGGAACCCTTTCAGGACCTTTAAAATTAAACTGTCTTTCAGCATTAAAGGCTAAGAGATGGGGAAAAGTTGTAGTCATCAACTAGCTAAAATAAATGCAATTGCAAAGCGTTTTCAGCAGTATTTACATGTGATTATCCAATTAATTCATTTTTCAGTAAAATTTCAGGGGATTGACTAAATGTATGGATCATTTAGAAGGACCAGGGGATACTAAATGTATGGATGGTTTAGACCTGATCAGTCTCCCTGCGCACTTGTTGGGTGTTGAGGTTTGTCTTGGTATCTTCACACAGTTCCACCACATGAGGAATAGGAGGCTGTGGAGCAAACAGAAGGGCAGCTATGGTAGAGCTGATCTCCTCACAGGGACCTCATCTCGCTGGTGGGAGCTGCAAGGCACCAGTCCCTCCGGATGTTTAAGGCTTCTTCTGATCAAGGTGGGTGATGAGCTGGGGGACAGGGTAGGCTTTAGGTCTTCTTCAGTATCAAGCACTTTCAAATCTATTTTTGGGGTCTTCTGAGCGCAGAGAAGGGCTTTCTCCTTGTACTCAGCCAAATTTCATTCACTCAGCTCTCCTGAGTGTCTCCTCTTCACTTGGTGAATGTCTTGCATGAAGAGGTGTGACACCTTCTGAGGAACGCTTCACATTCCAAATTTATGGAGCTGAATGGGGGAGCAAATGGCCAATGTGATGTTCAACAAAGTGTTTTGTTGTGGAGCTGAGAAAGGTGTTAAAGAAATATCCCCAAAGTCAGCGCAGAAGCTTGCTCAGCCTACCCCTTAATATGCTCATGCTGCCTGCTCAGTAATTTGTAGGGAATGGGGAGGAAGAATCCAGGCTTGGCAAGCTGGTGCTGCAGAGAGATTTTTTAGATGAAATCCCAATATAATTCCCAACATCAACAGCTCCTGAGCTATCGTATGGGAATATGAAAGGAAAAGATAAAATTAACAACCTAGGGTTTTTAAATTAACAACCTAGAGTGCATCATCTGTTTTAAGAGACAGAGAAGGGAATCTGTCTAAAATATATATTTTTTTTCTTGTGGAGTTGTTCAGAGAAACAATGGGAAATGTTGGTTCCAACAGATGCAATTCTGTCCTTTCTTCATTTTTGAACCTCCATTTAAGTTGCTCAATCTTTCTTCCTCTTGCCTTTACTTGTGAACAGAGGTTTATCTTATCTACCAAAACCTCAGTGGAATTGTGAGGGCAGAATTTGGGAAAGAATTTGCTATCTGTGCAAAAAATCCACAAGTGACTGTGGAAAAAAAAAAACCCTCAAACCCCAGACCTACTGTAAGAAAACTCCAGCACCAGTCAAGTATTTTCTGGAAGTGTCCTGTTACATAAACATCCTTGAAGCTTTGCAGAAGGGGTGACGTTCACATCACATACATGGGGCCTGACTAATTGGGCTTTGTGTGCGAGGAGTGGGGATGGAGAGGACGAGGAAGTGAAATTCCCGAGGTGCAAGCAGGGCTGCTGCTTCCCATGGCCTGTAGTGTGGCTTACGTGTTGCAAAGGGGTCTTGGAGCCCCCGGTACCACAGTGCTGACCATGGGGAATGTTGCAGGCATCGCTGATGAGCCTCGGCCCTCCAAACTGGCCTGGAGGAGCCTGGCTTAGTGGTGCCCATTGGGAGAACATGACTGCCCTGAGATGGCCATCATCTCATCTCAGTTTAGTGGTCTATCTACACATAAAGGGGGTGCAGACCATGCAGCTACTGGGTTCTTCTACAAATAGTGGGAGAAGGGGCTCCTAAATGCAGTTGTTCTCCATCGCCCCTCTGGAGGAGCTGGTATCTTCTCCTGGCAGCCTGGGGAACCGAAATCCCACAGTTGCCTTTGATGCCTGAAGTTAGACGACACGAACACCCTTGCATGCAGAACTCGCTGGAGATCCAGGAGCCGAATCTCCACTGCCCTGCACCTTGTGCAAAGCAGTGCTGCAGCACAAGTCTAGGGGCACCGCGTTGTTTTGTGGATGCCAGGAAGCTCTGTCACCACTCCCAGGCAAAGCGAATGCATTTTCCTCCCCCATCTCTCCAGGGAAAACGATGTATAGCAGGCATGCAAGTAACACAGCAGTGTCAACTATAAAATTCTCACGTATATTTTTCTATATTTTATGGCAAATGATTTGCAGACTTTTCTGCACTGCAGCTCTCAGGGTAGCAGTTCAGATTTAGCAACTGGGATAGCAGAGAAAAGAACAGATTTACAAGCTGAAAGAGCCAATGCTGAACCGGTTAGGAAAGAGTAAATCTGAATTCCCAACTCTCTTTCTTTTCACAGCTGTTAAGAGTTCAGTGGGTTGAACTGCAATCCTTCAAGTTCATCTGTTGACTCCAACACAAAACTATTATAAACTGTGCCTCTAAAACACGTGATGATACATTTCTTGAGAGCTATTTATTCCAGCTGCAGCAGAGGAAAATTTTCAGAACAACCGGCATTTCGTAGAAGAAAGGTCTCCAGAGCTTTGCAAAGGGAGGAATTATTTGCAAACCGACGTAAGTTGCTTTTTATTTTTTTTTCTCTATTCTTTAAAACTCCGTTTAAATATCTAGTGGTTTATTTCTATATGATATTCTTCTTTATTCATGAGGACCGAGGGTTTTATACTTAGAATAGAATTTGGCATGGTTTAATATTAAGCATTTCCTTGTCCTTTAATGTTCTCTATGATTACATTTTGTTCAGTTACAATAGCAATGCAGAAGTATGATAGACTGTGCAAGCTTCTATCGGAAGTCTTGCAAGCTTGCAAATTAGTCTGGAGCTTTTAAAAGTGGGTACTTTCTGGAGTTGTTTCTTTTAAATATTTGGTAGAAAGTTTGTTATCTTAAATACACATATGAATTTTCCTCTAGGCATCACTGTTGTAAAGCAGTTTCAATGCTGAAGATGGATCATGCAAACATGACCCAAACCATGCTCAATGCTGCATCCCGCAATGTGGAGAAGAGCAACGGCAATGAGTATTTTTACATCCTAATTGTTATGTCTTTCTACGGGATCTTCCTGATAGGGATCATGTTGGGCTACATGAAATCCAAAAGAAAAGAAAAGAAGTCCAACTTGCTCCTGCTCTACAAAGATGAGGAGAGAGAATGGGGTGAAGCTGTGAAGCCTCTCCCAACCATCTCAGGGCTGAAAGCTGGGCAGATCCCCATGATGCTGAACATGCTGCAGGAGAGCATGGTGCCTCCTCTGTCCTGTGCCATCTGCTCGATGGAAGGCAGCAGCGTGAGCTCCGAGTCCTCTTCCCCAGATGTGCACTTCACCATTCAGGAAGAAGTGCTGGATGCCGAAATGGGGGAAGTGTCGGAAACGCTGCTCAACGAGAGCAGCGAGGGCTCTGCAGAAAACATCCACAAGAACTCCTAGCAGTGGCAGAGGCCACCGAGTCAGCCGGCAGAAGCGTGAGTGGAGCTCCCACGAGGAATCTGTGATCCTGCTTTCCTGCTCTCCAATGGACTCTCAGCTGCTATCTCTGCCCCGAGCCTGACATGTTCCTGAGAGCTAGGAGGAAAAGGAAGAAGTATCGCCCAAATCCAAAGTGTGATTTTGCACATAATTGGGATGCTAATATTTTACATTACTGTTTTTTTCCATAAGAGCTAAGAGTAAGGAGAATGTATATATATAGTTTTCTGATGAGGTAACTCCTAGTGGTAGTGCCTCTGCATATTTCAGAATCTGGTAAATATCTGGGAAACGTTCAGAGAAGTTACCCTAGCACAAGTGTCCCGTTGTTAAAGACTGTGGGTACTGCTCATTCACGTAAACGATAGATAAACTGTGATAGACAAGAAGCACATCTAACATTTTTCTTATGTATATACACACACATATATATATATATATAAAAGACAGACAACGGATTTGCTCAATGAGACCTCAAAGGCTGAAGTTTTGTCTATGCTATGGTTGAAGGGAGGTTGCACCCTGACTGGAGACTGACCTAACCTGAATTTAAGTACCACAGAAACAATGAAAGAAAAAGGACAAAGGAATAAAGAAAAAGAAAGAGAAGAAAGAAAGAATAGAAAAAGAAAAAGAAAAAGGAGGAGACCCAGGTTTCCAGGAGGTTTGTAAAGCTGGAGTTCAGATCTGTGCCGCTATGTCTTGCTCTGATTGTACCTGTGCTGGCTGGGTCAGGCATGCCAACTTCTTGCATGCACTCCAGCCTTTGACAGAGTCACTATTAGAAAAGTGGTTTTGCTTTTTGCTTTTGTATTTTTTTTAAGATGTGTATATTTGCTCACTAAAGGCAAAGATCTACAAGTGTATAAAAAAAAAAAAAAAGGATTTTTTTACAAGGTGTAAGAACTAGAAAGGCTTGAACAAATGCTGCTCTGTTACTCTCTTGAAAAAATGGGTGAAGTTCAGAATGGGATTTAACCTAGCAAGGTTGAAATCCTGGCCCCGTTGAAGCCAACAACTAAGTGCTACTGACTTCAGGGTATATGCATGAGATTTTGTGCTTCTCTGCTGGAGTCAAATGCTCCATTTGAAGTCAGTTAAACTCTACCCATTAATATCACTAAAGAATGTGGTCTTTCTGCCCTATTTAAGCCAGTGTAGATAAACGCTATATTACTTCTATTTTATATTATATCAGCCTGCATGTGACACATGCACTTCTATAAAGTCAAGAGTAGCTACCTGTTAAAACCACCACAAACTTCTCTACTTCAATACTTCAATGGTACTGTGTTTTTTTTTTTAATGCTTGTGATTTTAATTACTAAATTATTGCACTGTTAAAAGAATTAATGTTAATATTTTAGCTAGGTATGATTATTTCAATCATACGTTATTATATTTTATAATAACTTATTGCAATGTTTGGATTAGTTCTGAAGCATGAGGGCTAAGGAGCCTGAACCTAAAGCATTGCATGGGAAAACGCTCTCAAATGTCTCCACATATTCCCTGTGTTAAAATAGCTCTGTGATTTATCCACTGGCATTAAGGCTGGAGAGACAGCTTGAAAAATAAGAACGTTAAACACGTTGAACTCTGTTTTTTTGGCTTAAAGGGTTAATGTAGTTGTGCACCCTGCAGAGGTATCATTGCATGGCAGAACAAAAGTCCCACTGTGCTCACAAAGGGCTTGATTCAGTTCCTATCGTAGGCAGTGGGAGTCTTGCCGTTGATTTCAGTGAACTTTGGATCAGACTGCATAAAGCTTTTCGGTAGATTTACTCCAAAAAGGGCTGTTTCAACTTTGAAAGAAGCCAAATGAAGTTTGGCACTTTGCCTGGAATCACTTGAATCCTGAAACTTTCCAAACGAGACTGACATGCGTGAGTTGTCACATTTTCCACTGCTTTCCTCTTTTTCCTTTTTCTTGGTATAAATGTATTTGTAACTGTAAATGATGTATATAATTCCTATCGCTAAGTTGTATATAATTGTCTCATGTATTTAAAATTTATTGTTTCTATTGGCACTATTTTTTATTTAAATAAAGAAACACATTTTCTGGAAAAGATTCTGAGCTTGTTCACTGCTTCAAATAGTTTCCCAGGAATGATTCTGGGCAAATTTTCCACAGAATCTTCTTCTTAGACCCTTTTTGAAATGTTCCCCAGTGTTTGACCGTGGTGCCACGTCATGGGCTCTGTCCTGGCTCTTGAGCACTGGGCAGCTTCTTCTTGATGATAGTTTCACTGTGCTGTTCTCTTGATTACCAGCATTAGGAGTGGGGAAGATATAAAGATTCTGGATCCCAGTAGACCTCCAGAGTTGCTTAGAGGCTACCTTGCCCATCTACGTGTCCTTCAAGCTGATTGTACGTATGAGGGTGCAGGTGATGGCAGAGACTTGCCTGATGGGGCTATTTTAGTTGTTTCAAAAATCAGGTTGCTCTAGAAGTAGATCTTTGAGCTTTGTATTCTAGGTGCAAGTCCCCACAAAACCTGTTCCTCTATGCTCTGTTCTCATTCCTGGTTAAATAATCCTGAATCTATCCAAAAACTTCCGTGGACCTAAAGCTACTCATCAGCAAGTCTGCTTTTCCCTCTGGAAGTGCAACCCTCATGGGACATCCACAGACTCCTGGAACAACTGGTCAGTCATGTTGCTTCTTCCTTGTTAATGGAGTTGCTCTCTCAGTGTTTCCATTGCCACAACAATGAATCAAGTGACTTCTGACAGGGTTAATGATCAGAAGGAAAAACAGAACAAAACGTAAATTACGGCTCTGCTCTGTGGATCAAAATGCTGGCTTGTTCCAGCAGTTTCTAGCGTTAAATTGAGCCACCATCCAGGGAAACACTGTGTGCTTTGGGGTCTATTTACAGTGAAGTGATCTAGTAAGCATGCAAATGTGACCACAAGCAAGAGGGAAGCATCCTTGCCGTGTGGGGAGACACTGGGCTGGGGAAAGTATACTTGATAGTTCAGCACATATGCATTTTCTGGGGCATTTCTCTTTGGGCACATTAATGTATGAGTGGCACCAGGAGAAAAAGATGCAGAAGTGTATTTTAGCTTAGGCAGTTAACTGGAAGTGTCACTGAATGCAATGTTGTCTCAAAGACAGTCTGGTAATTATTGTTCCAAATGGAAGAGGTGCTATTAGCCTTTAAATATTCTGAATGGAAGAAAGAAACTTGCCCCCACTTAGTTAGTTTTAAATCCTGTTGACTACTTAGGAGATACAGAAACTATTGGCTTATTTAAGGTTTTTCAACAAGGTGAAATTTCCGGTGTGCTTCAGTAACTGAATTAAATCAGATTCACAACTAATACATCTTGAAAGCGAAGATAATGGATAGTAATTTGAATTAAGATGATTTTATTTTTACAAATCCATGGTTTTCTTAAAAAAAACCCACAGAAATTAGGCTCCCATTTCCTGGCAATACTCTATATGTTTGCTGAAATAACTAATATGTGTCTCCTTTGACAGAGCAGGAAAAGATAGTTGCATGTCTACATGCTCCAGCTCCTGGACCTGCTGTAAATACAAATGCTGTCTCTCAAGACTGTCAGGTGGGGATATATGATAGGAGGTGTCAGCTCTGCAGCCTCAGGCCTACTATTAGTAGTAAGTATGTCTGTGAAGTCATTCAACAGACTGAATCTGCTGAATAACTGAAGTGGAAGCACAGAAAATGTCTCGGGTCAAGCACTTGACAGGACAACGGGCAGTAGAAGGTGACAGGAAAAAGATTACTCCAGGAGGACTGCTCTTGATCAGGTGCATTTCTTGGCCAGGTACAGGTCATAGCACTTTTCCTGTCTTTTTTCTCTGGGTGCTAATTCTGGTGAAGTCTTGACAGACCTGGATGAAGATTTTCTTTGATAGGATGAATGTGGAAGAAGACCTGGCATGCACTGCCTTACTATTTTACTGCGCTATGTATGGGGGCACATTCTTGTCACCCTTGAGCCTTAGGGCTTGCCTATTGAGGCAATTTTGTCTGTGTAGCTATTGATGTGCTCCATCCTAATTACTAGCCTGCCTTGTTGATAGGGGACATCCATAATTTCTGAACTTTTCCAGTTATGAAATTTCCATAATGATGTTCTTCCCTCACAGGAAGTGGTCCCTGTCCTAGTGGAAAAGGTCCTTCATGAGACTGGCACCAGATACCTGAAAACTTGTTCCTTCCTCTTATAGGATCTCTTAGGTACAGCCATGATCTGGATGAGTGGAAGCGTTAACCAGGGAGGGGAAGACTAAAGAGTAGGGGAGCCCCAGCTTTCCCAGGCTGGGACCCAAGTCACAGATTGGTGAGTAAGGCCAGGAGGCTCCACTCTAAATTTCTCCTGCTTGGTGGACTCATGATGGGTTCCCTGGATCTGCCCCTTTTTTAGATATGTGCCCACACCCACCCAAGAAATCAAAGAATTTCTCCCTGGGTTGGAAAGCAAGTAAATAGAGAGAAAGGGACTATTTTGTCATTTCTATTTCTAGGTCCTCAGTATTCATCTGTTGGACAAGATCAGGAAAAGGAGCGTTAAGGTCCTCTGCACAGACGGTATGAAACTTTTATTACAGCCATTTCAGCCAAGGTAAGATGAAACCATCTGCCTTTAATTTAAATTTCAGAATTTAAATACCATACAAACAACAAAGAAAGCCCTATCATATGGTAGGTAAGTGGCTAGACAAGTATAGATACAGATGGTCAGCGGGATGCAGAGCAGTATACAGGATTGCTCCAGACAGTAGGATGCAACTGTGCCAAAGCTGGACCAAGCTTTCCTGTATTTGCTGATCCTGACAGGTTTGTGTTCCAGTCTGTTCACACCTAATTGTTCTAGTGGAAAGCTGTTATTTCTTCTTTAGATCAGCACTCTATTTTTGGTTCATAACATAATTTTTGGATGTAAGAGTCATACAAATTAATACAATTGTTTAAGCTACTGTTTTTATAAGCATTCACATTGCCACTGTGTATTTGGTTGATTAACGTTAGCAGCCTTTCCATTTTCATATGCGTCTTTATTTCTGAGTGCGTGAAACTAAAAATAGCTGCAGGATCAGCCTCTTTTTCAGTGTACTGACACTTCTATATCCATCTCATGGATATAGATGGATATAGAAAATGGATGAAGAAAATGGAAAACAATATGAAATCAATGAGTACTGTAGTTTTTCAAAGCTTGATTTTGGTTTAATTTGTGCTTAGTTAGGTTTTTTGTTTTCGCCATGGTTGGGTTAGACTGAGGCTGTGCCATCCCACAGAACAATAGCAAAGGCCACTGACCAGTGCGTTCCCAGCTAGGCTCCATCTCCCTCCTGGCTCATATGTGTTCCTGGGAAGTCTGCTTAGCTGCTCTGCACTTCACTTCCTTGTCTCTGTGCTGCTTATATTCTGGACTGCAAGAAGTTGATGCCTTCTTGACCAAAGTGAAATAGGCATGATTCTCTGATGAAAGGCATGGTAGACATGCAAAGCATTTACCAGCCTAGGAACAGTGAGCTCTTTTGACTTCCTTGACACCACTAGATGCTAAAGTAGCCACTAGAAACAAGCAATACTTGTTGTCATCGGCGGTGGTCTGGAAGGTTGCAGCTCATCCTACCAGACATCTTCAGACCAGTGTGAGGTATGAGAGGGACGTTTTTGCCCAACTGATAGGAGAGAGGAGGTGCCAGGGAGCAGGGCAGTAGACCTAGGGTGTGGGAGGCTAAATTTCCTGCTGCACTGCTTTGGAAAACCTCTTGCCCTGGCCAAGATCCTCATTTATAAGCAGGAAAGAGGAATACATCTTCAGTGCATGTGGTTGAATGGAGAATAAATGCCCTTGGAAGCTCAGGGTGCTGAGTTCTACAGGAAGGCAGTGAGGAAAGACAGATGAGTTGCTACTCTTCGCGCTCTGAAAAGGAATCACAGACTCCCAAGGACATCCCCTGGGTTGGACTCCAGCTGCTGACACCAGCACGTGCCCTCTCTGGCCCCTGCAGCTCAGCAGCCCGGGAGCCAGCCTGCCGTGGAGCGGGTCTGCAGCCTGGGACAGCTGGGTCTCATCCCAGCAATGCAAATGTTAGCCGAGCACTGCAGGCAGGAGGATGTGAGAGACAAAATGTTCACAGGAGGTTCTGAATTGCTTCCTAGAAAATACACAAAAGCCCAGTCTTTCCTTCTCATCAGGAGGAAATGTAAACCGGGTGCCTCTGAGGACGTGTATCCTCTTTCTCCCCCTTCAGACTATGATAAACTGACCAAGCAGTGTTTCCTGTAAGGGGGAAGGGAGGAGCAGAGTCGGAGAGGAAAAGGCTGTTTGTGTTTTTTAGTTTTAGGAATGGAGTTATGCAGTAGCAGATAGAGGACTTACGAATTTTACACAGTCAAGCCCCACTGACGTCTCTCTCAGGTTTTTAATAGAGCATCATCTCATCATGGTCCTTACAGATGCCTGATGACCCACTGGTATTGCTGATCCTGTCAGCAACAGCTGGCTAATGAGCACCATTAATTGCTCTGCAGGGTGCTCCTGCTGTACTCCTGCTGCCATGGCAAGCAGAGGACTCTTGACACGTGTAGGAGCTGGGAATGGTGCTGGGACTCCTGGAGAGCATTGCCGGGACACATCTCCAGGTGGCCTCTTCCACACACAGCACTGCACAAAAGCACTGTGGGATGCCTGGGGTTGTGTTAATTTTTATCAGCTGCATGGGATTTCATACCAAAGGATGCTAGTAATGATCTTTATATCACTGTAGACTTGGGTTAGAAGGGTGAGTGTTATCTGAGAAATGACAGTGATGCACAGGGGTGATGTGATGGTAGCACCTCCTGTAGTTATGGAGGAGCTGCTGTGCTTGCATCAAAGTAGGTAGCAACAAGTGCTCTGTGACATGCCCCCACTCCTGCCCTAGCTGCTTGGTATTAAGCTTAATTAACTTCGGTCACATCTAATTAACTCCTATTTGTCCAGAGCTGGAATCTCCAATGGGTTCTTACTGTGAGTTTTCTTGTCCTATATTTATATAGCTGCTAAAAATGTAACATGAATGAAACACCAGCATGAAGAGTGTGATTTGTCTCTGCTGGGATTCACTGTTAAAAAGATGAAAGCAGGGCAGAGCATCCTTGGTACTTGCTGGCCTTCAATGGCAAGCAAAAAGGATGGCTTTGGGCTGTGTACTCAAGTTTTTACCACTTTAGATGAGCTATAGTTACCCTGTATAGCATTTGGGGAGTTATCTGCATATTAATTTATGTGTTATTGTTACTATTATATGACTCATGAAGGACATTCAAGGAATTATAGGATTCCTTTTGTTAGTGAAAGGAATTTTTTCCATAGCTTCACTTCCCTGGTCTTTTGTCTTGTGAAGAACTGGCATCAGTAAAAACGTGAACATAATAATTCATAGGGAATAGAGAGAGCTTGGGATTAAGTGTGTCCTGTAGAGGAATATTTGTGAGATACACACGTGCCAGGGAGAGATTGCAGAGCCAGGACTTTAGAGTAAAGTACTAGGCTCTTTGTGTCTTTGTATTTATAATGTCTAGACAGTGAATTTTCTGTTTTCTTCTTCTGAGAACGGTGCCAGTCTGAACAGAGCAAGGCCAGTAAATTGACTTCTGCATGTGTGTTCCTTCTGTAGCTTTTTCTTCCCCATCAGTACCATTTTTTCCACAGGAAAATCCAGGGAATTTATATTTTGAGGCTCCTCCCTACATTTCTTCTCTCTTTCCCTCTACCTAACAAAAAAGGCAGAGTTTAAGGCACTTCAGTCAGGTTTATATTTCTTGGTACTTCCAGTGCTAACTTCCACCTCTCTTCAATAGCTCTATACATTTCCTGTATAAAGTTTACAGGCTGAGAAGTGGTTAACCTCAGTTTTTTAGGGGCCTGGAAGCACGAGGGACTGTTAATTTTACTGGTTACAAGCGGGAGGCCGAGGTGGTCACCTCCATGGCAGGTCACCAGCCCCTGCAAGCTGGGACAGGCCTCGCATGGGGCTGTGGCGGCCCCGGGGGCCCAGAGGTGCCCTCAGGACACAGAAGGGACATCTGGTGATTACGTGTCCTGCTTCTCCACAAGCAGTTGTCCTTTCCAGAGCACAACCCCGCTCCGGTCCCACATGGCAGCCTGGAGGCTCATGCGAGGGTGACAACCAACCCAGGCCTCGCTCCCATGGGCACCACTGTGGTGGGGACGGGAGCTGCAAGTCGGGCCTGGGGGCGATCACGCTGCCTGGCCTGGCCTCACCAGCCAGGAAATTGTCCTTTAACAGCAATGCCACTCCCTTTCATTTTGTTTTGTTTCCCCCAGCTCTGGAAACGTTCACTTTATCCGTATGCAGCAACTTCCCCGAAGCTGATGCGGGAGATTGATGGTTTGCCGAAGAACAGGCAGGATTTAGGCTGTCATCGGGAGACCCATAAAAGCAAGCATGCAAAACATGAGACGGAGAGGGAGAGCAGCCCCTCGGTGCTGCGGGGCTGTTTCCAGCAGCATTGCGAGCTCCGCCGTCCCGGAGCGCTGCGAGCCCCTCGCTGTGCCCTCGGCGTGCAGTTTGCTCTAAGGGCACCTTTGTGCACGGGACAATTTCTTGTTGTTTTACTGAGCGAGCGGCTGCTGCGTGAGCGGTGTGTGTCACTGGGAACGCGCTGATGGCAGCCGGGAACATTTCTCCTGGAGCCCGCGCAGATATCCCGAGTGATCCAACTTGAAGCACTGCCTGGAAAGTGATTAACTCCTCTCAGCCCTGCTCGAAGAGGGACAGTGGTGCCCAGACAGGCTCAAAGGGGTCCCACATACCAGTGCCATGTCCCCAGGCTGCAGCTCTCCATCCCAGCACTGTTCCGTCAAGGCGGCTTTGTTGCAGCAGCAAAAACAGCACCTTTTCCCTGCCTCTGTCATCAAAAGCTCCATTATTGGTGTTTTTTGCCTGTGTGGAAATAATGACTCCATGCAAACCCTCTGTGCCAACTTGCTGACTTGGCATGTGCAGAGCTGCTGTCTGTGCTCCCCGTCTTCTTCTAAATTGGCCCATTTTTCCCATGCAGGTGCTGGCCTCGCCTGTTAGCACCAGTCAGAGTACTGGAAAATGACCACTGAGCTGTTGTACTGTAGCTGGCTTGTTTGCGAGTGGGTTTCTTTGGCTTAGGGTTTAAAATAGCTGCTCTGCTCATCTCGCACTTTCATCCTTTGCCCCATTACCTTCGGCCCAAGGTCTTCCTCCTCCTTCCTCCCTTCCCAGGAGTAGGTCTATTTATCTGTGTGTAAAAGCAGAAGTAAAAAACAGGCAGTAAAAGAATTAAATATAGATATCTTTCTAGCTCTGTATATTTCTTTCCAAGCTGATACTGGAGGGGTTTGTACTGGGCTCTTCCCACAAGAGGCAGCTCCCCATTTCCCTCTGACAGGCCCTGGAACCTAGTACTCTTTCCATGGGCAAGTCAGATAAACATCCTCCTGCACAGTCCTCCTTTCCTGCACTTTTTTACCACCTTCTTGCAAACAGAAAATAAACCTTGTGAACCTCTGTGTGAGGGCACCTCCTGGGTACAGCCACTGATGGTGTTACACCTTTTGACACCGCCTGGGGCACGATGCTCCTGCTGCCCAGCAAGCCTGGCACAGCAGGCTTACTGCCTAATTCCCTATCAAAAACTGGAACGATGTTCTCCATTGCAAATGTCAAATCCTCTCTAAGTGATGCTCTATACTGATTACAGTTTTTCTCTCTGCTGCATCTTTAATGTGAGCAGCTCTGAGAGCGAGCCATACCTGGCGCATCTCCTTTTAGAAGCTAGGAAGGGATGGAGCAGGCTCTGGTGCATGTGTCCCAGGTGATTTGGGTTATTTTGTGGCCACAGGGGCAGAGGGAAGAAGTCACCTCATGTGCAGTGGCAATGGCAGCAGTGATTTGCAGCATGTGGCCACCCAAAGTGAATCTTTCTGGCGGGCAGGGGTTGGCTTTGGTGAACCTCAACCAAGGTGCCCTTTTGGGTGGCTCTGTGTGTGAGGATGGTGCCGTCTCATCCGCTCTTCCCAGGGGTTCCCCATTTCCAGTGACTTATGAAAAGGGCAGTTCTGTTGGGCATTTTGTGACCTTTAATTTGAGGAGCGCTTTTCCAGAGGACGACTCCGGTCTGCTGCATTGCTCGCAGTGATAATGCAATGATGGGCACCCTGGAAAGCCAAAGCACAGCTCTGTAACCGCAGACTGATGAAACCCACAGTGAGCTCCTTCTTATCCAGCCTGTCTGAAAAGAGCACCTTGTCTTCTTACATTACTGTTGTTTAATACCTACAGAGAGATACTTCCAATGAGTCACCTGGCCTGCCAAAATGAGACACAAATTCTGGAGAGTAATAAATCTGTTGAGAAAATGATGTTTAGGTCATCCTAAAACTACTTATGAATTTATATCTAATTCTGTAACTTATTTTTCCTGGATTTTTTTCACCAGAAGTGAATGTATGGGACAGTCAATGTTCCCTTTTATGCAGTAACTCAGTGAATAATGCCTTTGCCCACAAATGATCAACTCCTTGATCAGTTCCAGTCTGCACGTGGGTGAAGTTGGGTTATTCAGTTCTACTGGACAACCAGTGCTTTTAAGCATCTTAGGAAAAAAAGGGCAACATGCTCACCATTTCCCCCATTGAATCATTGTCTTCCCAGTGTAAAATAAGTAGTTTCTGAACCAGAGAACAAGGAAATGGTAAATACTCTCTAGCTTGGCTGTTAGCACATACACAGAGACAAAAAGACACTGTATTTTGTTCAGTACTCTGGTGATTGCTTAGAAATTGGTATTAAATGCAATGATAATATCATGGATTGGCTCTCCTGTAGTCTGGAGGGTAGAGAGCTCTTTGTAAGTCATGTTTTTGGTGGCACAGAATAGTTACTGGCATGAATCCATCAAGATGGGTTCTCCTTTGATAACTTTTCAAGAAAGTTTTCTTTAGAAATCCACTAGAGAAGGTAATGAATGTGCACGTACTTGGGGAAGAAGGGGTAAGGTGCTTCCTAACTAGCAGGGGAGACTTATAAGAAGCTACAGTGGGCAGAAAATGGTAAATACCTTAAGCAGCTGTATGCAGATCCATGCCTGATAGGGTGGGAAATCTGGCCTCCAACTTGGTAACATTCTTGTTCAAAAAAATACATTTTCTTCCCATGAACTCTCTGGCTCCCTTCCCCTTGAAGCTCTCTATGTTCAGTGCCTGAATTGATGATGTGGATAAGATCAAATTCAACCTGACAAAACAAGTCAGAGGATGTGAAATCCTTTCTTTCTCTGGTCTTTCCTGTGGGGAAATAAATGTCACTTCTGCTTAACAGAAAGTTATTTTGTTAGGGATTGAGACTTTTGGATTCAGTGAGATCACACAAGCACTATTTTTGTTTTCTCTTTTTGTTTTTCCTTGCATGAATCTAGTTGAGCTCCTCAAGGTGATATATTAAATAGGGGATTATTCAGTGGTAGCTGCTTATTCTTCACTTGTCAGTTGGCTGCTTCTGAACACTGGGCACTGTCAGCCATGAGATCAAGCATGGGAGTCGGACATGAAAGTGGTTTTTGCTTTGTGCTGGAGTACTCTGATATGTGGGGAACAAATACATGGGTTAAGGGATGACACCATCACTCTGATTTTTGCTTGCAGTTAGAGGACAACTCCTAGATAGGTTGTCCTCCTTGTCCTCCTTGTCCGCGCTCTGGATGTCCAAACCCCATGGAATCTGGAAGATTTTATTTAAACTTTGTGCTGTCTTTAGATATACTTGTATGAAGAAAGAATTTAAATCAAAAATAGAGGTAGGTGGAAAGAACAGGGTGACAGGAAAACTGGCTGTGGAAACAGAGTTCAAAATTACTACTTTCTTTGAAATTATCCCCATGAACTTTTTTGAGGTTACATAACTTTCATGGTCTAGAGTTTTATATTTATATTGCAATATTAACATATTTAGACCTGAAAATATGGGGTCCTTATGTTTGGCCTTGTTACTTGGTTTTATGTAACACCCAGCTCAAGCTCAGTAGCTTCTTAATAACAAAAGAAAAAAGTTGATTTTTGTTTACCTTTGAAAAGATATTATACCCAATCTCAATGTTCTGTGGTTCTTTATTCTTTTTTTTCCTAGCTGCAGGTAAGGTACTGATAGCAGGTCTTGCTAGTAGTTAACTGCAATGTTTAGTCTTGAAACTTTATAGTGCGTAAGACGAGGAAAAAGCTTCTCCAGCCAGCTGGGAACCTTCGCTTGGTGAGTTATAAATGGTGTCTGTGTTAATATTTGTGTGTGTGAGGAGATGGATCTTTGACTTTTTCCAAATATGGCGTTTACACTTCTGAGGTTAATGCTGTCTTTTAACTGCGTAATATATCATGATGGCCCAAAGCTTTCCCTCCAAATCCTTTTCTGTGGGACAATTTCTGCTCTTCCTTGCATGTGTGCTGGTGCAACGTGGTCTGATTAATTTTAACTATTTCTCACAGAGGTTTTGTGGTGCTTTGAGTTTGAGAAGTAGAAGTTTTTGGAACAAATAGATGAAAATGAGTCTTAGCAAACTGTTGAGGCTGAATGGTGCTACCCAGGAATTTTGAAGAAATTCAAATATGAAATTTTTGAGCTATTAACTATGCTGTATAATATATGACTTAAGTTGGCCTCAGTGCCAAAGGAATAGCAGTTGACAAATACCCATTCTTAAAGGATGCTGGGGAGGTTTGGGTTGATAAGTATGTCTTCAGGGAAAACTCATAGCAGTTATAATAAATAATAGAATTAATAGATGTGTAGATAAGCAGGCTGGAAGGGGAGGTCACCTGGTTTTCCCACAAAGAACCCCTTTCTCACAAGTCCATCAGATATTTTTTGAATTATATGGTTAATACTAGAGTACTCAGTTCCTCCCTGAGATTAAAAGAAGAGAAGAAATTTTGGTGTTGCTATTATTCTTTTTGTTCCCCTGTATTCTTTTGTTCCCTGTATAATGGAGGCAGGTATATTGGCTCAGATGATGGTAGTAATTAAAAGATAAATAGAATATTAGGAAAATAATCAAAACCTACTGGGAAGATTAAAGAGAAATCATCGTCATATCACTATTAGGGTCATGGTTTGCTCAGGTCTTGTGTAGCCTGTGCAGTATTTGCCCTCCTGTCTTAAGCAATATACAGTAGGTTAAGAAAAGGCGAAGTGGTGATTACAAATTCTTAAATTCAGAGGAGATATGGGAGGTGGAGGTTGGGAAAGACATATCATGGGAGCTATGGAAAAGGCGAGTAGTGAAAGTGTGTTCACTATTTCTCATAACATGTGAACTGTAAGTACGCAATCAAATAATCAGTTGGGAGGTTTAAAACAAACCCCAAAGCATACTTTTTTTCCACATAAACATAATTAAATGATGGCATGCCTCGCCACAGGATGTTTTGAAGGCAGAAGGACTCAAACCGTGAGCACACAAATCAATGGAAGAAAAAAAAAATCCACAAAGGATTACTGGGCACAAATTTGCAGATATAGTCTCTGGCTGAGGAAGTTGGGAGCTGGGAGGATACACTAGGGAACTACTGCTGCTTAGTGCTTTCTCTAGGCAACCCGGCTGCCTGAGGAAATTCAGTAGATGAGATGATCTCTGACCTAACCCTGTTCTCACAGAGCGGCTGGGGAATTTCCTTGCTATATTTCAGGGAAGCCTCTCTCCTCCAGATATTGTCCCTGTGAGGGTTTGACTCCTGTAGACGTATGTAAAGATGGGAGAGCATGAGTGCTTTGTGTTTTATCTTGCAAGAGATCTTTGGATCTTTTGAATTTTAAAAGAGATCTTTTAAGTGATGGGACAAAAGAAAAGAGCTGCTCTATCCTCTCCATTTCCTAATGTAGCATCATAAAACGGGGCCAGTTCAATGGAGTTTCCGTGAGCCCAGCAGCCACACAACCACCCATCTGTTTCCTGCTTTGCAGGTTGACTGTTGCTCTACCATAGCTGTTATGTACCCTTTAAAATCAGCTTACGAGTTTTCAGGTCATTTATCCCCAGACTGTAGATAGATATAACTTAAAAATGAGTGTCAAAATATTATTATCCATGTTTTTAACAGGATTAAACTATGAATTGAATGGTGTACAAGATATTTCTGTTATTTCTGATGCTAGGGTCATGTCCAGTATAATTTGGAAGGGGGATTTTTGGGGATTATAAGTGTGTATAGCTTTTTCTTTTTTTTTTCCTTTCCTTTTTTATTTTTTCAACAAAGGAAGCAATAATCCCACGTGTTTCAAAAACGAGTGAAAGGAGTTCGCTCACTTTCCAAAAAAAGTTCTGCTTCACTAACTGAGAATGGAAAATTTCCACAGAAAGGATTGTTTGAGAAAGTTAAGCATGAGTGAGCACAAGGATTTTTGCAATCTTCATGTAATAACTCAGATTTTTATGTATGATAACAGTGTGTAGAACAGTAGAGACTTCTAAGAACATAGTGTTTTTAATGGCTTCATGAGCACTATTAGTAATCACTTAGGCAGATGATTAATTAGACTGACTTCTTTGACTTTTGAGGAAGTTAGCTTTTATTTCCCATGTATTATTCCTAAAAAGTCCTAATAATACTCTACCATTCCAGCTTCAAACCAAACCAATCCAAATCCTGGAGTTGGAAAGCATATGGAAAATGTTTAGATTGGAGCTTAAAATTCATCTGTGCTCTAGAAAGTCAGTGAACAGCTGTGCAAATCAAAACCAGATGAGTAATTGGATCTGCTGTCTTTGGGAATAGAATCCAATAGCTGGTTTTAATCTACCATGCGCTTGAATGCTCTGCAGAATTTTGATGGGAATGCAGCTAAGAGGATGCGTACTGATGAGTGTGGTAGCCGTGCTGCTTTTCCAGGTGGGCTGTTGGTGGGACTGACAGTGGTGTCTCCTGAGTATTTCTGGATGCAGGAGCTGCTGCTGGCCTGAAGGAATCTATATCATGGCTGTTCTTTCTGAAATTCCCTGAGCACAGGGAGGGCTTCTGCTGCTGGCCCGGTACTGATTTCAAACACAAAAGAAAGATAAATGGAAAGATAACTGCTTTGTGATTTAAATTAAATGCTGGCTCTGTGAACCTGAAGAGCTTCTTCATGGCACCTGGCTTCTAAGAAACATGAAAGGCAACAAAACAGAAGCTCTCCCCTCATACATGTGTGCATGTCAAAGCATGCATGCATGAAACCTACCCAAAATTTCCAAAGGCAGAAGAGTGTGAGCTGAGAGGGGCAGAAGGTGCCTCTGGATATTCATTGGCACTACTTTGGAATAGGAATATGCCTTAAGACAGAAGCTTTGAGGGTCCCTTGCTGGGGACTGTTTTGTAGCATGTTCTTCCTACAAAAGGGAAATCAATGTGCTGCTGAATTCTTCAAAACATTTTAAAAGACTTATTGGGCATGGCTTTGTATTAGGTAAGGCCATAGATTCTTCATCATAAAGAAGATACTTGGATAACTATGGTTTAATTATTATATGTTTTACTGGTCTATATGAGCCACTGAATTAAATTCCTTACTCTCTTATTTGCAAGGACACTCTCAAGTCGTTTAAAGCTTTGTGACACTGTTGCTCTTTGCATTCCTCTGCAAGTGAGGGATATTGAAATAAGTTATATACCATAGTATAAAAATTGCCACTAGGTCCTGGCAATTATTGTGGTTCATCTCCTAGAACTGTGAAAAAAGTCCCTTTTCACTTCAGTTTGAACCTTCTCCTCAAACTCAGTCCTTGTGAAGACTAGCTTTAGTGAGTGAATCTGCTTGACCTCTTTTATTGCAATCACTTAATGGAAAGAACTCATTAGCTTTTCTGCAATGAACTGATCTTCTCAAGTTTTGTATCTTTATGATCTGTTAGCTTCAGAAACCTTTAAAGCTTTTTCTTGTTGGCTTAATATACTTTTAATTTGGCCGAATGTATTTTCTTTTCTCTGTTCAACCATGACTTCCACATTTGGAGATGTCTTTCTACTCCTAATACCTGTCTTTGCTCAGTTGTTTAGCCACATCATCCTTTTCTTACTGTAAATCTTGGATTCTCATTCCTGAACTCTCTCCTTCTCTTTTGTCAGGTGACTTGTAAGTTGAGAGCCTTTATATGATTATTTTTGAACAGCCTCTCTGATGCCTGTCAATACTCTCTTCTGGTAGCTGGTCTTATAAAGAGAGAGTTACATAAAAATAGGAATAATAGTTAAGAGAAAGTCAGACCACATTCCTGTGGTGGAATTCTGAGGTGTTTTGTGTCCCATGATGATATTAGAACTGATTATATTGTGATCACAAAACTACGTTTTTTTCTGACATTTTGCTTAAGCCAGATTTTATGCTGACTTGCTAATTTTCTGTTCTGATTTTTTTCTGACCTTTTTCCCCCCAAAATCAACTACTGATATAATCTTAAAACTCTTAATTTCTGAAGTGAGCCACCGCATGGTCTTTATCCAGCCAGCATGAGGCAAGTGGAGCTGCCCATTCTTGTTATCTGCCTCTGCAGCCTCTCTAAACGTTTCATAGCCCATTTGCCAAACTAACTGGATCTGACCTATGCTTAAGTTGGATCCCGTAAGTGAAGTCTATACAGGAATTGAATTTTAGCTGAGAGCAGTTGGAAAAAAAACATTCATTTTCTTCAGTTTCTGTAACTGTTTAAAATATATTTTGACCTTTTGTACTTGAAAGACTTATTGTTGTCTTGGAAAATGTTTGACTTAATATTATAGTCTCCTAAAGTGTGGCTGAAATATCATGGCTTTAAATATAATGGATATTTCAAATCACATTTAAAATTTTGAAGCTGCTTGACTGTATTTGCAAAGGCCAAAACCCAAAATCTCAGACTGAAAAATGTCTGATTTCTTTGAGAATGCTCAGATTTATGTATGAAAACTTACCCCACCACTGCCAGAACCGCTCTATTAGTTGGCACCAGTTAAATGAAGCAGAAATAGAGTTTCTGCAGTGGAGGAAAGGCATTTTAGAAAGGCACAATTAGCTACTTGTCTCTTGGTCTTTCACAAATGGTTTCTGTTAGAGAGGCCATTTCAGCCAAAAGGCCAATTTGCTCCTTGCACAGTGCAGAACAGCTAATTTATATCATTCAGCAGAACTGAAAGCAGCTGATGCTATTAGAAAGAAGGAGCTATAAACAATTTTGTTGTAGAAATGGATTGAACGGTGTCTTTTGCCAGGGATAACTAGCCTGACCTTCGACACTTTGCAGGCAGAACTACAGTGATGGGAAAGAAAGTTACATAATGTACTACAATGCTATAGAAAACACGAAACACATCTTGCTCTTGCGATAGATATCATATGTCTCAAGAATAAATTCATTACTACCTGGCTCAATTTGCACAAACTTGGAAAGGCAAGTGAGTTATTGTGTAAGGTATATTGACTGAAGTACATTTCAGCCCAGGTAGATATTGCCTTTCTTGATTTGCCTCACCACGATTTAAATATTAGTCTGTAGAACAGTTTGAGAGCGTAGTATAGTGATTATGTATCCAACAGGCAACAGAGATACAGAATTAAATACAGAAGTCTGAGAGGAACATTGCTTTTTTTAAAGAGTGTATGATGTCAGTAAGTAATATCTTAAGAAATAGCACATAAAGAAATAACATTCTATGAGAAATGGTCATTATGGACATAAGAAGCCCCATTTTGTAGCAAAGACACACCCTAGTCCAGTATCTGCTCTTATTTCAGTATCTGAGAACAAAAAATGGATAAATGCCCAGGGATGGATGTGAGAACAAAATGAACACATAGGATTTTCCTGGAAGTCCTCTCCCAGCCTCCAACTATTGGGTACTGGGGACTTTCCTGAGCCAGACACATCCACTCTGAAGAAGGAAAAAGACTTTGGTAAATTAGCAGAGAAGATAAGCTCAAAATTCACATTCCTCTTACCTTGAAAGCAATCCACTTTGTCTTAACCAATATCTAGTTTGAATTTGTTGGTTGATTGAATATTTGGGAGAGCTAACCAGGGCAATCTAGCACAAGTCAGCCCTTACATTTTTTCCTATAATATAGACATAACTAAACAGTAAGGAAAGGGCAGCAGAATTGTACAATTCAGCTATTTAAGGCAACTTTATTAAGGCTGTTTTTTGAAGGCAGAAGTGAGTAAAGGTATCCAACTGTCAGCATATTTCTCCAAGCCTCTGCTTGCAGTTATCTAACAAAGCCTGAACTAGCTCCGTTATCTAAATAGCCTGAAGAAGGAACAGGATTAAATAGATGGCAGGGTTAAAAATCAATAAAATTACAAAATAATGCAAAAAAAAAAATCCTCAGCTACCCTTGAAATTCTACTTATATCTTACTTATATTAGGCTGCACTTCTATTTCAACTAATGTATTTTAAGAAGAATTAAATCAGTAGCTTTGTTTTTCAGTGAAAATATGAAAAATGGATTAAACCATCAGCATGATTTAATACTTGATTTCCTGGCTGTACTTTATGACCATCTCTGAACCAAAGCATTTTATTTTATTTTATTTTATTTTATTTTATTTTATTTTATTTTATTTTATTTTATTTTATGCTTGTTTTTTAACTCAAATATTTGCAGTGAGCAAAAGAAATAAAATAAATGATATCGCTTTTCCATGTCAGAAGAGTGAAACCTCTTACTTGGTTCACAAAATTATTTCCATTATAACTAGTTCTCTTTCTACAGGAGTTCTCTTTCTCAGTCAGGCAAAGGATTTCACTGCCAAAAAGTAGCTTATTTGGAAAAGTAGTTTATTTGGAAATAAATGGAGGTACTTATGACAAGACAGAAACACTATACCATTAAAGACTGCCACGTCAAAAGCAGAAAGAATAATGGAATTTTAGGAAAGGGGAATCTTGCTGCTCCTTGTTCAAATTTCTCTCTCTCTCTCTTTTTTTTTTTTTTTTTTTTTTTTTTTTAAATTTCTAATTTCTTCTTCAGTAATGCAGCCAAGTAAGTCCTCAGTTTCCTTCAGACTTTGTTTTTGCACTTAGATATGGAACTTGAACTTCTTGAACTAATTTAAATTATTAGTGTAGAGAGAGGATCAGATTTTCAGATGGTGTAAGTAAGCCTAGCTCCATTTATTGCTACGTATTTGAACAAGCTCACAATAGCCCCATGTAGTCAAAACCTAGCCCACAGTTGTCAAATTTGTCTTGGAAGTCAAAAAGATTGACTATATAGATAAGCAGAGAGGCCTGGGAACAAACTGAGGCTTTTTGCAGAGCTAGAGGAAAGACTAATTTACTCACATTATGTAACTGCCAAAAGGACTAAGCAAGGCTTGTTTAATGCAGGCATCTGTAGTGTAACAGGAGAGTCTCAGATCCGTAAGGGGCGATTTTCACCCTCCTTTACTTTCCATGGGAGTGGAGTGTAGACAGCACAGAGCCAGTGTGAAAAAGCACTACTTAAGTTTCTCGACTTGAAAAAACTTTCATGGACATCTGATCAGATTTTTAAGTATCTTATTTTTGTTTGCCAAAATAATAACTCAAAATTTTAATTTTGAATTAAAGGGTCCCAAATGAAAATATTTGTAAATTAAGGGCCTAATTAAGACAAAATTCAATTGGTGAGTGTGTCCTTTCTCCCTGGCACCAACCAATGACCCTTGCAATGGAAGAAGGCTCAGCAGAGATGGCAAAGACGATGTACCCAACCTGTGCATAGAGCTCAGGGAATAACATAGAGCGTGATTGAGCACAGCTATGGCATAGAAAAGCTGTCATTATCTCAACACAGGGAGGACTGGAGTGTGGCCTCTGTTGTAGAGAAACAGCTTGGTGGGTTAACTATTGGTGTACACTCTTTTCCCTGATTTCATCAAAAAGGTGTGAAAGTCTCCATGGGTTTACCAGTTCAGCAGGCGAGGAGGGTATATGTGGCTTAGCTAAACATAATAAATAAAAGCAGAACAACTTACTAAATAGTTTTGAAGAGGACATTGGGCTTGAGCTGATTACCACTCACTCACATATTCCTTCCCAGAGTGTGGGGATGGGCAGCATCGTGTTGGTGATCTTGTTATAGACATCAGTAAAGGGAATCACATCTTGTGTGTAAAATTGTTCAGTGGCGTAAAAGGAAGTAAGTGTATTTAGAACTTTGTGTGTTAATTATAAAATAAAAATAACTCTTCTTTGGAAGGCAAAAAAGTGCCTATTTCCATTTTTAATGAGTGAGTCACTTGATCTTGTTCCTTAGGCTTTTTTTTTTTTTTTTTTTGACTAAGAAGACCAAATCCTAATTACTGTGCATAAACACATCTCTTCAGCTGGTAAACAATTTCTGTGAATTACTTTTAAGTGCATGTTTACCTTTAGAAATGTTCCTCTAGTCTGTGAGTTTCCCATTCTTGATTAGAGAAGGTCAAATTAGAACTATGCTGATGTATCATCTAAATGAGATTTTGCCATTCCAACCATTTGTATGTCATCTGAATGTCTTCAGTAGTATGAACATGTTACTGTTCTTGTCCTCCCAAAGAGAGGAGTCTGTGATGGGAAGTGTCTTAGTTGTGTTTGTGCTTGTGAAATACACGTCACTATTCATTTATGCAGAGAAGGAAAGATGGAAAAAGTGGTCAAAATAGGAGGTGACATGATCCTTGGGTCCTGGGGGAATTTACTTCTTTGTCTCTGACCGTCCCCAACAGACTGCTGTCTCCGAGCAGATGACCTGTAACCTTTACTGCAGAGAGCTCCATCATGCCCAAGCAAGAAACATGTTGATCACAGTCTTTCTTACAGAACTGAGTACTCCTTAGACATTTAGGGCATAAACCATGGAGAAACTAAAGGAAGATATTGAGACTTGAAGGCCTCTGATGATCAGTGCATATGTCTCCTCACAGTTACACATCAGACTAATTAATGTGTATATTCATGCAAATGCATAGATGATGATACAGTGTTGAAATACCATTTTTTTTTGTCATTGCTAACTAAGTGCCAGTGTATTTGATAGCATGTTAGTGGTTCACAAATAAAATAACATGCTCTTGCCACAAGATTTTACTTAGCTATTCAGAAATTAGTGCAATACTTATTGCAGTTATTGATAGGGAGAAACTTATATAAATGAAAAAAATAACCATTTAAAGAAGAAAAAAAAAGAGGGAGGCATAGTTCATATTAAAAAAAAAAAGTAATGTAGTAATGTTAAGTAGCTTGATGGAATTTGTATTATGAGGTCATTTATTACTAGTCCTTATTTAGGTTACCCTTATAAGTCCCTATATTTTTATAGATTATATAGTTTTTTTATTTAAAAAAAGATTCCCCCAAAATTCAAGCCTATGTTGTATGAGAGATGTGGTCTAGTAAGTCTAGTGAGAATTGTGTATTCGCTGCAGGATTTAGCTCCCTGAGCAAGAGAAGCAGTCATGAATTTTCATGCCAAATCTTCAATGGGATGACATTCTTGCTGATGAGCTTCACTGTAGTTGAGTGAAGTGTCTCCAGTGCAAAAAACTTAGAAGTAGCAAAGAAGTGCAGCCTGATCAGCAGATGTGTCCTCTGGGGTAGTTTTGGACCTGCATGGATCAGATTTGAGAACTGTCACCCCTGGAGGTCACAGAACACATGGCTGTGAGGTCTTGTCACTGGAAACAGAAGGTAATGGACGGGTTATCATTAACATTAAATCACAGAACTATTTATGAATAATAGAGGATTTCTCTGTGAAAGTTGTTGCTAACCTCTGTGCACTCTGAGATCTGTTTCATGGTTCATTTCGTTTCTCCTAAAAGCTACCCAGAAGAGAGAGTTTCATGGAATGATTTAAGGCATCCTTTTCGGGTGAAAATTTCAAAGATCTTGGATTAATAAGCAAGCGGTTTCTCCAGTCTGTATGCATATCTTATTTGAGACAGTATGTTCGTTATATTCTATAAGGCAAAATGTCAAGCACCTTAGGCTTTTTTCTGCCACAGGCCTTCACTAGATCCTCTTTCTCAGGTCAGCCTTGCAGCTACCTGTACATCTTATGAATGAGTCCAAATTGAGTTGAAATGATTTGTGTATCTGTTTTTTTTTTCCATGTCTAAAGTCTATTACAGACGCAGAGTTCAGGATGCTTACATCTTAGTAAGTTTTTTTTTCTTATGGGTCTTTCTCTTCAAAGTACTGTCAAAGATAAAATACTCTGAGGTAATATCTTGCTAAATTTGTACTTTTAAAGGTGAGTGGATATGCCCTATTTAGTTTCTTGCGTAAGCAGGCTGTTTGTAATGAGAGAGGTTGTTGATATGAGTAAACATTTACAGGAGATAGCCTGGAACAGGGGACTGGCTACAGATGGACAGTTGCAAGGGTGTGTAACACCCCTGTTTTTAAGCAGTGTGGAGGTCTTTGGTTGAACAGTTTACTTTTGCTTTATTTAATTATTAATTATTATTGCTTTATTTAATTATTATTGCTATTTTATTGCTATTTTATTGCTAATTTAATTATTATTTATTAATTATTATTGCTTTATTTAATTATTATTGCTTTATTTAATTATTTATTATTATTTATAAAGAGTAGCAGTATAGTGGGCCTTATTTCTGAGGTAGTTCAAGTGAGAAATCATTATTTTTGTCTTTTTGTATTCCCGGACATCCAAAGAGAGCAGAGTGCAGGCGCCAGGCTTTCTGCCCCTGGTTTGAACCCTGAGCCAACACTTTCCTATATGATGCAATAAGATAACTTTGTCTTGTGTTGTGTAAGTACTACAGCATTTCCCCCCCTCTCTTTCAGCCTACCATATGTGTGTGTATCAAGCTAATCTTCCTTGTCCGTAAATAAAAACGAGCATATGCACCATGTGAGAATTTGTGTGTAGCCCTTTGATGTGAACAAAAGGCTGCTTTCCCATGCCTAGTCATCCGTCTCCTATGTAAATACTTCTGATTGCCAAAAGGTTACTGGTGAATTTTATAAGTCATTTGTGAGCAGAGGGAGAATGCAGGCTTGCTGCAGAATGTTTTCCCATCATGTATTGGTTTGATACGATTTTTAAAGGAAATATTCAAATGTACAGTTTGAAAAAAAAAGTGTAAAAAATCACAAATACAATTAAAAGCTTGTAGATACAAAAATTTTAGCTGGATCTTGGTGCAGTTCTGAGTGTGTCATGCTAGATAAATTGAACAATTTGGTGTGTTTCAAGTTCTGTTCGGGATTCTTTATTTGAGCAAAATCTCTTTTAATGTGGTTTTAAAATCTTTAAATTCTTCTGTACACTTTCCATAGTAAACATCTGCCTCGAATTCGGCACAACTTCTCTGTAGCATTCTCTGATCACAGGCACATGATACTCTGCTGTAATGCACAGAAGAAAGTGGAGGTAAAATACAGTATAAATGAAATTCCAGAGGCTAAGATCTGTCTAATGACAAAGCTGTTGGAATACTTCAATGAATTCAAAACATTACTCCTCCAAAATGGGGACTGGAAACAAATCCCTCCATTTGACTCTGTTTGAATGTGTCTGGAGTGATGGCTGCATATGCTTCTCCTATCAATAATTTTCCAGTACAAAATCATTTAAACTTTCGAAATATTTTGAGTCATGGTGCAGAGGTGATGTTCCCAATATGCACGCTGCTTTGCCCTTGCTTTTTACAAACCATGCTATTACCTAAATCTCTGCCCATTGTGAGAGGAGACCACTTTTCCTTGCAGGAATATGGCCCTGTAGGGCTCTCCACCATGAATGGAGTCACAGATCTTCCCACTGCTGTTGCCCGGCTCTCCCTTGTTAATGGATACTGTGATCGCTGACTCCAAATTTGTGTTTCATTGCAGTACCAGCATCTCGATTCAATCTGATTGCTCAGATTTTTTGTTTAATCTTTTATTTATTTAAATGAGGGGCTGGTATGGTGCCGATGAACACGTCCTCAGAGATCCGTTCTCTCCAGGTCCAGTGAGCAGCACTGTGTTTCCTGTTCTGCTCATATGCATTCCTTCAATATTAGAAAATGTTGCTGAACTTTGTGCCTGATTACACTTCTTGTCAAGAAACGGGCCAGTTTTCCTGGATCCCCTTCTCTGATATTCCTTCCCATAATGAATTTTGTCAAAAGGGCTTAGATAAGGCCTAACTGCAGCATCAGGAAATTTTAGCAATGTTCTGCTTTCTATCCTGTTTTATATCTAAATTGACTAAAGCAGAGAGAACTCAGATTAAGCTACTTCCTTTAAGTCACGCAGTGAGCAGCTCCCTTCAAATAGGATCCCAGGAGGATACTTGTGGTTCCCAGCCCTCTTCTGTAACCTCCAGACCACATTGTCTCCCTAATGCGCAGGCAATGAATTCGGTCTGAACATTAAATTACAGCTTTGGCAATGCAGTAAAAGTTCCCTGGGTTCCTATATTTGCTGTAAATTGAACTTTCCAGATGTGTTTCTCACTGCTGTTTCTATAGTTTTCTTGCTTGACCATGTCCATCACAGTGGGACACAATATATCTAGAGATTTTTAAGGCCACTGCAACACTCCTGACAGTTCTCATGCTAGCTGCCCACCCAAGGGGTATTAAGTGAGGATGGCAAGATGTCATAATGTCTTACTCCGCTTACCCTGTTTTTTTTCAGTCATCAGTCACTCAACCTAGGTGGATTTGTGGTTGAATGTGGCCCTCAAAACAAAGTTTTGTGCAAGCTCCTTGAGTGGGGACTTTTGTAAACTTGCCATGGAAAAGGAGATAGCAAGAGAGAAACTTAATACCAGAAGAAGCTCTCTTGAAGGAGACTTTGCAAGTAAGTGCAAAATATCTTTGGGTATATCTATGGTTATTCAACTCTTCCTATTACATATAATTAGGTATAATAATTGAGTGTGAAAATGGAGTCCACACCTCACTTTGAATCCATACAGGCCTCTTGAAGAAAGGCTTCTTTCAATACACTGCTTTGTGGTTCCCTATTGTGAGATGGCAAGGGTTGGGAAATGCAGCCACTCTTTGTACATCCTGATTTTAAAACTCGTTTTCGGAGGCAGAAGCGGAACATTGCAAGCTGAATTTTTAAATGTTCTGAATTCCTGTAGTTCACAGACCACTGAAAAAATGATGTAAAATGGTTTATCTTAGCTGGTAGGTTATGGAATCTGGTCGGTCTTCTGGTTACTCAAAATGGTGGTATATTCAGACTAATTGGCAAAGTTTACATTTTTAGTCAATTTTGGTATTCTTTTTGATCAAATATAATGAAAGAATCATCTTCCTCTCTTTTATTGCCCCTCTTAGGGGGCAGATAAGATGCTATGTTTAAATAGTCACATAAAATCTAGTTCAGTTCTTTATTATGGAGTTAAAAGGAAAATAATCTTCAGGCTAAATGGGGATAATTTACTCCACCATTCAATGCTAAATCCTTTCCCTGAAGTGGCACCATTTTGTACTCCAACTCTGATATCTCCTAAACTTCCCTTCTGTTGTTCTTCTTTCGTTTGATGTCATCTGACTAATAGAAATTATAAAGACACATCAGAAAGAAGCCATCAAAATAACTGTGGCTAATAATATCCCCAAATGCTTCTGACAAGCAAACTGGGAGTCAGAATTAATCCCTTTATGCAAAGAAAAGAAGTTCCCACACAGAGTGCTAAGGATCATTTTTGTATCTCTGATGTTGCACCACAAACATTCCTTTTCTGTGGTCTGTGTAATTAACACATTCCTTTGCTGAACATCATCTCTTTTTCCCATCCATTAACTCTGGAGTGGCAATAAAGCAGAGCAGACCCTATGAGCTTGTTTGGCCTCATGTTTACTGACTGCTGACCCACTTGGCTTGTGTGTAGAGTACCCCTGCTCACAGGGGTCTCCCAGCCAAGTGTTAGATCTTCCAAGGTCAGACAAGATCCAGAGGATCCCGCCCAACTTGGACGAGGCCTTTCATAGCTTAATGACCACAAATACACCTTTTAAATTCATCTTCACTTAAATTTAGTCCCTATTAAACCATAGAAGGTTTAATAGGAGCAAAGCACTTTGGACATAAATATAGTTTCTTGAGCTGCTCTTTTCAGTTCCAGACTGTATTCTTTAAGGAGAGAGAAATTGTATGATTCAATTGTAGTGAGCAAAACGTGAGCTTGTCTGTTAATTGGCAGCTGGGTAGGAAAGCAATTGCATCTATTTTTCTCTCATCCATTTGATTTCAATAATTTACATATAATTTGAATGTTAGGTTACAGGAGCAGAACCAGTATTTTTTGAATCCTAGGCAATTTGAGAGTGAAATGATGAAATGGAAACATGTTCTGCTCCAGAGTTCCAGCTATCCCTGCAAAAAAGCTGAAAGATAGGTAAATTTATGTTAATAAAGAACTTGTCTCAAAGGCTGACCAGATTATAACCCACGGCACAGAAATGGATCCAGTCAAACTGGGAGCAGATAAGTTTGGAGGTGGAAGAAAAACCTTTGTAGTATCCCTAGCAATACTTTGTGTACGTATAAATAAGTTTAGTCTTCGGAGGATACATGCATCTGTCCACTGCTTTAGTCTAGGCCCATCTCCAGCTTGAGATCCCAAGTGAAGCATTATCCTAACTTGAATCATTATTTCCTGGAGGGTGCACGTTTCACACACTGTCCTGCTGGGGCCTGGAATGCCGGAGGCTTGCGTCACTGTGGAGAGCGCCTGTTATATAAGTGACATCCTAAGGAAAGGCCGTAGCAACAACATATTCCTCTTGGGGAAGATGTCTCTGAAAGCCTGTCCGTGACCTAGAAAAGTTGCTGATAGAAAGAGGTGCTCCCAATGAGTCTTCATCGAATCGGGAATCAGGATGCTGATAAAAGTTTTACAGGAGAACTAAGATTACAAGAATGCAGCAAAGGTGGGGTACTAATAATTCTTTATTTAAAAGAAAGAAATTAAAAGAAAAGACTTTGGCTCTTTAGCCAAGGCGAGGCTTAGTCTCTGGGTCTGTGAGCTCTTACAAAATCAACAGAATTAGAGCTTTGCCTGGGAGATAAATATTAGTTAGTGCTACTCAGCAGTTGGTGTAAAATACTGTAGCAGATCACAATTCAGTAACAAAACTGTTCTGAGAAAAATAAGGGGAAATGCATGCCTAGTTTATTGAATCCTACTTAATTTATAATTTTTCCCCAAATTTTGAAATTTGGAAAAAAAAGCAAGCTGTTCTGGCAAGCATTAATCAAGACTTTGATCCTGAATTTACATTGATCCAAGGAGGGTTTATGCATTAAAAACTTTTTCTCATCACAACACCTATATTCCCTGTTCCTCAAGATATCCTGTACTGCTCCTACTGAGAAAATAAGTTGTTGTCCATACTGCTTAAAGCTTTTCCTTCCTTGTATGTTTTTGACTTGAGTTTATATCATACCTACTGGTACAATTTGCTATGAGGACCAAAATTAATATGATCTGCAATAAATCTGAAGACTTTATTCTCCAATTTTATCTAGACAAATTTCTAAAAGCAAATTGATATTACCTTCAATCCGTCCCTGTTTCCTCAGACTGCTCCTGTAGTCTTTCTATGAAGTTTCATCATTAATTTCATCTTTCTTGCCTTTAGCAACAATAACTGGGGTTATTGCATGCAACCAATTCCAGGCCTTTAGTTCGAAGAGACTTATATCTTAAACCACCTTGTGCCTCCATAACATGATTTCTACAGCTTGTTCTATGACTTACCTTTTTTTCAGGTCTCAAATGTATCTTGGTAGTGTGTCTCATCTAGTGTGATATGAGATTTATGAAATGAGAGAATTACTCAAAGCTTTTTTTTTTTTTTTTTTTTTCCCTAAAACATCCTGCAGATTTAAAAATTGTGTGGCATCTTAAGCCCTGGGTAGATTGCTAAAGGAAAGAGTTCATACAGATGTTGTTTTGAGACATAATTTCAGATCTTCTAATATAAAGCAAACAAATAGCTTTCTTTTCTGCTATTTGAAAATCCTTTTTTGGCACAGTGTACACATAGTTCTTTTGAGCCAAATAGCAGTGCAGCTGAAAAAATTGTCACAAAGTTCAGCAAAGGGAAAGTGAGAGCCAGGGCTGAGTCACTGCATGTATTGGAGCAGGGAAGAGGAAGGATTGGACTGTACTGAGAGAGAGATTCAGAAAATGCTGAGGAGGAATGTATCCCAGAGGGCCCTGGCAAGATATCAAGAAACACAAGAAACAAAATAAACCACGGCTCCACAAAGGGATGGAAACCACCCCCCACAAAGTCAGCCAAAGAACTTTCCATCACAACATCAACGTCAGTCTAACTTGCTCCAGTTTTCCCAAGACGAAGTGACCGCAGCACTGACACTAGGAGCAGCTCATCTGAAATACTGATCTAGCAGATACTTGGTGCTGGACTGGCATGGGTGAAATTTTACATGTGCCAATGAGCAGCGTGGAAAGGTGTTTGGGACATGGAACAGCGGTGACCTCTGTGACAAGGGTCCAGTCCCACAGCACCTGTGCAAGAGACCAGCAGATCCAGAGTAACCAGGTTCAGCCAAGAGTTAGTGATCACCAGACCAATCTATGTTGACAAGGCAAGTCCAAGATCAACAAAAAAGTCAAGAAGGCCAAATCAAGCAAGGGTTCAGCAAGGTACAGCATATCTATGTTGCTGTTCAGAGCTGGACCGAATGTGCATGCTCAAACACAGCTCTCAGCACAATGGGTGCAAGTCTAAGTGAGACTTGTCACTATGTTGCACCTCACAGATCCACTGGTTTTTGTGGAAATTTGATCCAAGTTTCTACGACTGTACAGCATGAGTCCAGCCTTTGGGCTCAAGTAAACATGTCCTTAATACACAGAAGAAGAGACTGCAGGAGAGGGGAAGGTGGTTGCAGACTGGTCAAGGTGCTTAGAGCTTCTTGGTTCACTCAGGACCCTTAGAGGTGAGCCAGAGAAGGAAGGAGGTTGCAATGGGCCCAGCTGCAGGCCCCGGGCTGCGGGCTGGGTAGCCAGAACAGCTGGAGTTGGGGCAAGGACCTGTTCTGGTCCCTCTTCCAGTTCTGTCACTCATGATCTGGTCCATCCTTGCCAATGGAGGTAAATGGGATCTGTGCTTCTGAGAAAATAACATAAGGACAGAAAACTCCTTTTTTTCCCCTTCTTTTTCTTTCTTACTTTTTTTCTTTTTCTTTTTCTTTTTTTTTTTCCTCCTCATAAATTTTTTAACCAAGTGTGACCACAGGCAGTGTTGCCTGTGGTGACAACTCAGCCTCAGATAGGTAGCATGCCAGAGAGAGGTTAATCAAAGCAGACCTTCACTTCTTCCAAAATCCTGCTATATTATTATGTATTCTTTTTTTTTTTTTTTTTTTTAGGAGGTATTAGTGATGGTCTTCACAGTCAATTTCTTTGTTTCAGAGATACAGCAATGCTAGATTTCAAGACAATAGGGTTTCATGTACTCGATGCAAAGAGGTAACTTACTGCCTTGAGAAATTCAAGCTTTATTTCCATTATACCTTTCATGCGTTCACAGAATAAAAAAGAGAACTGTGGCTTTTTGGCCTCCTGTGTCCTTGTGAATATTCATGCTAAGGAAGCAGAAAGGTAGTAGTCTCACCTAATTAGCTACCTGTCTGAGTAAAGCTATCTGAGTGTCTTCAGAGGAAGGCAAAATATATCATATAGTTGAAGGTTATAATATAGTTTTACCCACAGAGCAAGTTCCTTTCCTTTTCAATAATTTTTGTGTAACTTTCTATAGCTCTAAAAAAACCCCTTTTTTTCTATCCTGGACCAAAATTTTTCAGATTATATGCCTGTGAGTGTTATCAATCACTTACGAAATGACCTCATTTTAGGTCCTTTCCAATTCACAGAAAGTACTTGGTAGGGTACTCCAAGTACCCAAGTACTTGGTAGGGTAGTGTTGGTAGATGACTGATCTAATGGAATACCATTTGGTATCCTCTGGCCAACCTAAATCTACAAGCAAAGAAGTTATTAGGCTTCAGGACTTGATAGGAGTGGAGAGAATCTCCCTTAATGTAGATGCTTTCTGATAATCATGTGCTTTTTAATTACTGCCTGTGATTCATGTGGAAAATTGTGACTTTTCTGGTATCTATTTTATTTACTGTTATTGTGCAGTTAAGGTAGGATTTTTCCTAACTTTTTTTTTGGTTTCTTTTCTTTCCCCTGTTGATTTCTCCCTCAGGATACTGCAGTTGGCTATAATGATGGTAGCTGTTCATTAGCAGCTCCTCTATAGCTGCTTCTCGAGCTGAGCCAAGCCAAGCTCATGAGTTTTCAGGACAAGGGTCAGAACAACCTCTCCCCTGTTTGCTCCAGAACGAGTTGTTCCAAGAATCCATCCTCCAAGGGTCAAACTTGCTGACATAAGATGAGTTTAGAAGCAAGCCATGGAAATCCTACTTTATCATTTATTAGATTTTGTTGTCCTTTCCTTCTCCTAGTATTTTTGCTCTGTAGTTTTCTTAGTTGAGGTCAGTGGCATGTAGCTCTCATAAGGTGTTGCAATTTTCTGAAAACCAAAGTCTCTAGATATTGTTGCTGGTCCTGGCTGTACAAAACTATAGTAAGATTCCATGAATCTCTTTGAAATGTTCCTTCTATATAAGGAGAAGGAACATTTCTCTCCCCAGTTATCCTTTTAGCTTCTAATGAGGAGATTTATGAAGAATAGCTTACGCCAACTGAGTGCAGAGGTTCTCTTGCAAGCTAGTCGATAGAGAATGGGTCCTTTTCTAGAAGGTAACTGTGTGACTAAGGCAGATTTTTCTGAAAAAGGTCCTTTCTTTTGTCCATAGAAGAATATTAATATTGATTTGAAAAAATTTCTGGTACAACAATGGAGCTTTTCTTGGTTGTGCTCAGATTGTGGTCTCTATGGAATAGTCATCCTGTGAGTGTGAGGTTTCACAGCCCCTGAAGAATTTGCCCTCAAACCAATTCCTTGTAACATCAGAGCAAGAAGGAACTGTCTGTGAGGTCTTGGAGAAGAAAGGAAAGGATCTAGAGTACTGGAAAAGTGTGGGCATGAAATCTTAGCTAAAGGAAGATGAAAAGGAAAAGGAGGACATGTCAGCTAAGCCACTGTATTTGAATGTGACAATGGAAGTGGCATGTACTGGCGCTAGGGAGAGCTCAACACAATTTTCGATGCAGTATGTGGCAACTTTCAGGAATATAGTGGACTATTTAACACTTCCGAGCATATATTTCAGTTGCATACTCTGAATATGATGCAAGTTAGTGGATATTTACTATATTTAACTGTGTTTAACTCCGTCACAGTAATTCTCACTATTACTTCTTTCAGTATTTCTGAATGATAAAACGTGATCTAATTACAAAACAAAGCCAGAAAGTGAAAAATTTTTAAGTGGAATAATCAAATTACATGAATTTGTTGGCACTCTATCTTTGATTGATATTTGAATTTAATTTTCTTTTCAATTTGGTTTAAAAAACTGATGATACCTGGAAGAGCATCTATTCAGTACCTGAAGACTGTCTTCAACTACCTACCAAGAGGGTGTAGAGGAGACAGAGCAGGTTCTTCTCAAAGCTGCATGGTGGAAGGACAAGTGAAAACCTATCCAAGTTACAACAAAGAAAATTCCAGTTGGACACGACGGAAAAAATATCTGAAAAAACATGTTCAAATGCTGGCACAGATTGCCAGTGAGGCTTTGAATTATCCACCCATAGGGACATGCAAATGTTAAAGACAAGGCCATGTGTGACCCAACTTGAGCTGGTCCTGCTTTGTGCTCCCTCTCATTCTGCAGACGCAGTGCCTGGTCTGAGACACTTTGGACCTGGACCACTGTGTTCTACAAGTGATGCTTTATATTGCCCTACTATTATTATTTACATGGCTGATTTAACTCTCAGAGCTAGGAAAGCCTCTGCTTTAATCAGCTGCTGCCTTGAAGAGCCATTGGAGCACCTTGGTAGCTGTGGCTGCAGCAGAAGATCTACCTGGTGGGTTTATTCCAGGCCACAGTAAAGTGACAGCTGAAAGTCCCCCTTCCATCATGGCTGGTGGGCAGCTGGATTAAAAGCAGAGCAGGGAGTCTGGCACAGTGAGCAGTCAGCCTAAGCAGAACTGAATTTCTATCTTATGGAGAGATCTAAAATCACCCCTTGCTTGATGAGAGAAACACCTAGAATAACAATCCCACCTTCTAACCTGAAGGAGCTGACATTGCTTAACCTTAACTTTGAGCATCAGCCTCTTTACTACTTACTGGCTAAAGCTTCAAACAGCATTGTCCAAAGTAAATAAGTGGCAAGACGGGGCTGGAATTGCTGGAATACTGACAATTGTTCGGCTCTTCCCGGCAGTGATGCAGGAGCAGGGAAAAATGATGCAATACTGCTCTGTCATGGTCCAGCTCTCCGAGAAGCACTCTGTGTGTCAGGAGACCTGTAGGAGAAGCAGCAAAACTGGACCCATGTCATGGTGACTAAGAAACTGATTGTGGCAAGATTGACTTCTAGCTTTTTGGATTTTCGTGGTAGTTTGACCTGTGTTTAGCAATTGATATATTCGAATGATATTTTGAATTATGTTTGTTAGATTTAGTATATAACAGCATTTCCCCCACTTGGCAGAAATATCATGCATGCTCCAGTCATGAAGAAAAGATCTCTCTAATACTTATGCATTTAATGAGAAAGGGAATTAGGTTTGAGCATCCAGGCATGAGCACAGAAGACATCATATTTCACAGCGTGAAGCCTTGCAGATCTGGAAGCTATTTTTTGGCTAAAGGAAGTCTATAGATTTTTTTTTTTTTTTTCAGATTTACTAATAATGGTGTATTTCCTGCTGCATAGGAGAGGATGGGAAGCAGTGGGACCTTGACTTGAGCTGGGAGCTTCTAGACCTGGGAACCATGGCAAACTGCAGCACCCTGACTCCTTAGTTAGTCCATCCATCCTCAGAATGAGAAACCTGGGAAATTTAGGGCACTGGAAGTGTTAGGTCTCTATCCTCAGTTTCATGAGGATTTAGAGTGTCTTTGTTTCACATCCATGCGACACAGACTCACAGGAAAGATGGCAGAAGCCTGGACATATTTTCAAGAGATTTCCACTGTCATGTCTTAAAAAATTAATGGAATTTGCAGTGACTCAGATAAAATATAACAGAAAAATAAAAAAAAATAAAAAAAAAAAAAAAAAAAATAAATTTAAAAAAAAAAAAAAAAAAAAAAAAAAAAAAAAAGCTAAATGTTTTGTTTTAGTGAATCAGCATTTTCCTATGGAAAACATTCCTTTGGAGAATTTCCAGTCAGAATGAAACTGAGCTTCAACATATTGCAAAATCCCTCTAGAATCCTTATTTGTAAGTAATTTTACCCTTCCTTGGCTTCCCTATACAGTAAGAAAATGAAATAGATGCAAAAAACTTGATTGTAGGTATTTGTAATAAGGATGTCTGGTTTTGCCTCTACATAGTGTGTAGAGACTTTTTAAATAAAACACCTGGAAAGCAAGTAAAATACTTCCAGATTCCTCTATGGACAAATGGTGAGTTTTGAGTCTTGCTTTTTTGCAGTCAAAACAGAGGTCATGGAACATAAAATTAAAACAAATATTTCAGTATTTGTTTTACAACTTGCTTGCAAGACAAATTCAAAACTAAGCACATTTTAATGAAAATGATAAATTCAATCAGACATTTTTGAATACATGTTTATATTCATCTTTGGCTCATTTTGGTTCTGTGTTTCTTCTGGCCAGCTATACTGGATCAAAACATGGCTAAGGCAATTGGAAGAAATATAACCATAAATCAGCATGTACAGGAGCAGTTCTCAGAGGGATAAATACGGTCTTTTTGTTTTGTGCCTTTATGAACTGAGCAGGTGTGAAGGTATCCATCATTTCAGGCTTATAATCACGGGACAGCAGCTAGGAAGCTGTCATGCGACTTCACATCCTTAGTCACTCCTATAAAACAGGTGGATAGACCATCTGCAGCCCTCCTTAGGTGCATTACATTTGACTGTGTGTGCAGTCCTTTCCTCTTTATTGGGTTAGCGGTTTAATGTTTTTTGAAAACCTTCTCCTCCAGATTTTGCAGAGGGTCTTTTCCAGTCCATGTGAGCTGCCTAACTGGGATTCAGTTAAGTTGTAGTCTTTTGGCTTAAGGTGAGGTGTTAAATTAGGAACAATTCAGCTGGGCTGCATCAACAGGAGCTCAGATTTGCTCTGTGCCCCTTCCTCATCAGCTGAATGTTCACAGCTGAGCCTCATGCACAGCCTACCCTGGGAAGCTTTCCTGTCTCATGAAAACCAGCACCCATTCCTTCATTTTTCAAGAGGAGAAGAAGACAGTGCACCTTGATGCATCCCTGTGATGAAAGATCTTTGATCCTAGCCTGCTATGGAGATCAGGTATTGTGAGGCTGCTGAGCTGCTAAGGGCACTTTCTAGAGGTGTGAGATGACTTTATTCCTTCTCCAACTTGATGGTCCCTTGAGATTAGCCCTTCTATAGCATGTAAGACTTTATGTCTTCACACACTTAAAAAGACTCTCTTGTTTAATACTGTTTTATCCATGAATGTTCCTATTAGGTCTGGCCTTGTTTATGCTGGTGTGGAGGTAGAAGAGGAATGTCCCACTTTACGGTGGTGAGATTAAGGATGTGTCCCAAAATGAGCCATAGCAAGATATAATCCCTTTATTTAACATCTAATAAAAGAAAAGATGGACAAAAAATTTGAATTATACCTTTTATGGTTCTGAGCTAGATCAGTGGACCATCCCAAACATACCACAGCTACTTAGAATTGTTAAAGCAGCAGTTTGCTATGCTGCACATAGATCTGGAGAAGGTAAACACAGGGAGCTGTGGAATTTAATTAGGCTTACTTTAATTGGAAATAAATCTGAGGCATTAAGTCCCAATCAGAGTTACCTAAAGTCCAAGCATGTTGGATTCAGAATGAATGATTCATGTCTTTCTTTAAGCCTGTATTTGGAGCTATGCTGGGAGAGAGAAAATTTTCATTTTCCACATGTCAAGTTGCAAAGAGCAGAATTTTAACAAATAAATTTTGAACTTGGCACCAAAATTAGCCTTAGTGTTTATAATGAGACCCAGCATTTTTAGCGTGAAGTCCATTAAAGAACCTGACTCTGAACTATTTAGTCCTAAGTCAGAAAATTGACAAGTTGATCATGTGACCGTTAAGCATTTTCTTTAGACCATGGCTGGGAAGAGAACATGCCATAAACCACCTGGTAAGAAACCTCGCTGGGACAACTCACATGAAGGATAAAGCTCTAATGGGAAGCTCTGGAACAGATTAATATTTACAAGGTCATGAGGTGTCTATTTACCTAGGCCTGTGGATATTCAATATATCTGAAAGATCACCTGCTTAAAGGAGCTGTTCCAAAATGATGTATTCAGTACTGTATAAACACAGAATAAGTACTTTTGCCTTTTTGAGGGTGAAAGGAGCCAAATGTTACTGGATAATCTCCAGGGATTGAATTTAGTATATTTGTTCTCTTGTATAGAGGAAAGGCTCCTTTTCAGTCCCCATGTGAAAGAAAATTTTGACCTTTTTTTTGTCCTCTTTTTTGGGGCAAAGTCACCTCAAAATCTTTGATGCAGGGCAGCTCAGCTTCTTACAGGACTGAGGTTTTTTCAGTGAGACAAATCAGGATTGATTCAGTATATCTACTTCGTGCCGTGGGATCCACGGGATGTGCTTTGCGATCCTGGATGACTTGGAGCACAAGGTAGCTGGGAACACTGCCCATTTTTCTGGATAACTTAGAATTATAGCAGTTTTCTTAAATATCCAATAAGTTGTTTAGATAAGATGGTTTATGTGAGTATTTCTGTAACAAATGGGTGCAGTCACTCAGCTTAATTCTGTACCAATATAGAATCTCCCAAAAATTCATCCAAGAGGCCCAAAGAATCCAAGCTGGGATCTTGCCATTTTCCATAGGTGATGAGCATTGCAGGTGTTCCTCGGTTAGCTCAGGATGGACATCCTGCATTTGAATGGAGCCCCATTAGCCCTATGTGAGCAATTGCCTAAATTCCTTTTCTGCAATATATTGCAGTAAATTTGCTTCTTGGTTCCATTCAGTTTAATTGAAACTCTTGCTCATGTTTTGAATACATCTGGTATTATATAAAGCCATAATGAATGTATTCATCCTGGGTCAGTGGAGCTGCTGGCAGATGATCTAATGCTGACTTTTTCTCTTACCAAGATCACAGTTTGTGACCAGCCATCAATGTTTTCCTATCTTGCAGGAAATCATTCTTCTCAGGGGAAAAAAAAAGGAAGCTTATGTTTGAATAGTAGATAACTAAGTAGGGAGTTTTGTTTTTATTCCTTCTCCCTTCTTTTTGCGTATATATGTGTTTGTTAAAAACTTTTACAAAGTGTTTTGCTTTATGAAGTTAATTAAACTGTTAATATTAGCAATGCTTCAAAGTGATCTAGCTATTTTAGCAATGCAAGCAGAAGCTCTGGAAAATTTTCTGTGCTTTATATTTTCAGTGGAAAAACAAGCTTTATTAATAAGTTAGCTCTTGCTTCCAGCACTATTGCAGGCCAAGTTATTCTGGATTAGGCCCAGAATCAGCTGTCTCTTCTGCTTCAGATTGCAATGGCCATAGAGGGAGCTCTCAATGGTGGACAGAGCTTTTCAGCTGCTTGTGCCTGCTTCACTCTTATGCTCAAATCATGGATAATCGCAATAATACCTATTCCAAGGGTATTCAGAGTCCTCATGTCATATGTTATCATGTGAACTGGTGTACAGAGAAGCAGAAAAAAACAGCAAATAATTTTATGTTTCTGTTCTGTCCCTGATGCAATTAAAAAGCTAAGGAGAAAGGGAATATCTTCTTATTGCATTTAAAAATAGATTTGCATTTATTAAATTATTTACTAAGGTTGTTGGCCTATGGCACATGGAAAGCTATCTGGCTACTAAAAGGGTGGCTCTGGAAATGGAATGCAAACTCTCCTTGCATCCACCATTATTCTCTTCTTGAACATCACATCATATTAGCAAAACATTTATAGTGCAAGAGATGGATGAGTCAAAGTATTACACTGATAGTTTAAACTGAAGACTGGCCAGGATTTTTCTGTGGTGTTCTTTGACGTGTATATAGTGGAGTGAGCAACCAGAAGGAGATTTGAACGTTGTAAATCAAGCTGTTGCTCAACCCACCACCCGTAATAGGGAGAAAGTTTCCACAGCTGCTGCTTACCAATTGCTAATAACAAAGTATATTTCTACTCCTCTATAAATGGTAATATTTTTACTTAGGTGACAAGTAGGTCTGGCTATCAGCATGTGGGAGAGAGGTTTCTCTCCTTTTTTGTTTTGATGTAACTCTCTTCTGAGCTGACTTTTAAGACTATTGTCAATATTTGCTTGAGATAGAGCTCCCCTTGAATTGATCATCTGCTTCATTTTCGTGTGGAAACAGGGATCCCATGGGGAAACTGGCACCGGCTTTGGAAGCTGGGAGCTGACCAGTGAGGTACTTGCAGCTGGGAACTTGGAGCATTCCCAGAGCTTCCAGTCTCGGTGTAGGCTTGGCGTCCAGAGGAGAAGGCATAATTCAACATGATGCTCAGCTCTGTCATGAGCCTTTTGGATGGTAATGGAAAAATCCTTTTACTTTGTTTTTCATTTTCCCATACTATGGGGGAATAATGCTATTTCCCCTGAGAAGTGCAGCACATTTAACGAGTGTGGAAAGTACTGTGAAAGCCAGGTAATAATTTTCTTTTAAATACTGTCATTTATTTCTTGAAATACTATCAACAATTTGAGAATGCTGTCTCATTTCACATACAGTTGTACAACCTTAGGTCACCTCCTTGAGCTTATGCCATTAGAGGTGCCATTCAACAGCTGCTGTGGTGATTTCTGCATGGATCTGGCTTTGACATGAGTGGTTTGGGAATAAAAGTAGTTGTCTGTGGGTACCTGTCCTTTTGTTGGGTGTGTTGAGAAAAGTCTCAACAAGGAAGTAAGAACTAGTGGACGGGAGTGCAGAAATACTTCCTGGAAAGAGGGCTGTCTTGCCACAGAGCTCCCATGGTTTGTTAGTCTGGTCATGTTAGAGAAAATGCTTGTGTGTTGTTATCTGTGCTCCTCTTGTTTGCATGGCATGAAACTGTTAGGGGCTGAGTTCTGCGAAGGGCATCTGAAGTCAATGAACTTCTTGCCCTGAGGACAGGGAAGGCTAAGTTCCCAAAATGTGGGAAATGACTAAGTAGAAATGGCCTGCCAATGTTAATCATGGCTCGTGTATTTTGCAAAACATGAAGGGTTTGGCTGGTCAAGGCAAATAAGAGACCTTTCTGTTTCTCCTCCTGTATAATTTTCGAAAGGTACCATGAGATACCTGTTATTTGGTGAGTGAATGGCCCCTGTGCCCAGAGGATATCCATGTTCTCTGAGCCCTGGGCTGGTGACTGAGACTTCCTTCTCCCTGCCCAGGTGGGAAGGTGAGCTGCCTTCCGCCATCTCCATCCTGCTGAGCTGGAGCTTTACACCATCAGCTATCGTGCAGAGGAGGCCTCTTGTGTGACAGGCATGGGGAGCCTCTACAGCATCTCAAGCAGTTGTCCCTCCCGGGATGAGGCCTGGCAGGCCGTGGCTGCCGGGATCACTGCAGTTATGTCTCCACCACGTTTCTCCCTGGACTGTGTCCAGGAACTGGCTTGAAAACCTCAAACTCTGAGCCTGTGTGTGTTCAGAGGCCCTGTCGTGGGTAACAAGTGGAGGTGTGGTGTCTGCTGTTGCCTCCGTGGCCTGCTCCTGGGAGGAAAGGCTTAGGAAGGGCTACACATCTTTGGTGCCCAAGTAATGCGGGGTAACTCGGCCAGGACAGAGCTGCAGTAAAACTGTGTATGAGCTGGCTCTGAAAATGTTGGCCCGAATGCGCTGGCAGCTGGGGAAGGAGAACACGCACCCTGAACTGAAGGGACGTGCTGAGGACTGGCACTTGGATGTGGTGGGTCCCGTGTGGTATCATTAACTGAGGGAGGACCGTTCCAGGACATGATCCAGTCTGCGTCGCCCTGAGCAGCTGTCCATATCTCTCCATGGGTTAAGGACAATCAGGCTGCTGACTGAGGCACTTAATTAACGTGAAACTCTTTCCATCCTGTGTATTTTTGTAATGGAGCCAGAGGCCAGATCTTTCACACAAGTGTTATCTGGTTTCCTCCTGTTTAAAAAGATAGGGCCATGCTTCTCCTTTCCCTTTCTTTGGTGTCAGTTGGGTGGGTTTTTTCTTTTTCTTTTCTTTTTTTTTTCTCTTAATTTCTCTTTTTTTTCTATTTTCAGTTAACTTCTTTGTTAACACAGGGTAGTTAGTGTTGCACTTTCATGCCATGCTAGGTTAGGCGCTCTCAAACTCTTGCTTTAAACACAGCAAATCCTCTTTGAGTGGTATTTTGGCTATCAGTCCAGTGCAGCAGCAGTTCTTTGCTATACAGTATTAAGGGAAGTGTGTGTAATTTGGTATGGCTACTCTGTAAAGTAAGCATTTTGGTTTTTTGTGGAATATTCATGTGAAGTAAAAATAACATGGAGCAAAAGTCTCTACTTTTATGTTTGTTTAGCTCCATGGGATTTGCATATGCTGCAGATTTGACACAGCTTTGTAACATATGTCATCCAGGACGGTTGGGCTAGATGACCTCTGAGGTCCCTTCCACTCTTAAGCATTCTATGATTCTAATGTATAAAGTTGATGGGAGCTCCAGCACGTGGCCCAGCACTGGCTGCAAAACCCAGTCTTCACTTCTGCATGGCTGAGATGCTAGATGTTATCAGAACATATTCTGGGCAAAGAAGAAGTTCTTTTTTTCTTTCTTTTCTCCTCTCAGCTAACACGCCAATGCTCATACAGTATAAGCAACAAGGATGGCAAGGCTTTAGTAATTTTGAGTCAGACTTTCTTGCACAGGAGCTGTGAATGAAAGCCAGGAGCACTCACTTGAGGCTGGTCGTGACAAAAAACATGTTTCTTCTCTTTATCTTCTTGGTACCACTTTCCCTTGTAGTTCTGTTGTTACTGATATATAACCCAGATGTTGATCTGTATCTTGATAAGCTCAGTAATCAGGTAATTTGCAAAAAGTAATCAGTTATTTGCACCTTCAACGCAGTGAAAGAAAAATTGGATTGATTAACCTGGACTTCCCTGAATGTCTCCTCTTAGGAGCAAAAGATTTTTATCTATTCTAATAGAAATAGTTCGGTAACACCTGACTTGTTGCTCTGGGAGGAAAAAAAGTCGATAATAAGTACTCTAGTTCTAATTTTTATATAAATAGACAACTCTTTAAAAACTTGAAGTATTTACCTTTGCATTAATTACTTTGGGACTCTTACTGCTGGATGGAAAGATTTTTCCTAAAAAGAGAAAAAGATCTTATAGGTTCAGAAAATTATCCTGCCACAGAAACTGCTAATGTAGAATAGTCATCTGAATGTTATTGTTGTTAAAAAAAAAAGTTATTAAAAAAAAAAGCAGTCACATAATAGTTTCTTGTTTAAAAAAATCATAAGGAGAGATTCTAAGGTTACATCAACTCAGAATAAGGACAATCTTGCAATATAAATAAGATATTCTCTTGAAATTCAGTCTTGTTTCAAACTGCAATACAGAACTTGGCTCAAATCTTGAACTTTTAATGAATCATTTTCACCGCCATGATTTCTCTTCTGATGGAGTTGAATCTTATGGAGACTTCACTTCCCCACATGCTACCTAGTTCTCTAGTGGTTCCTATAATCATTCCTATTATGGGTCCATGGCTTAAGATACCTGCATTATCTGTTGCGGTCAGTTTTGATTCATTCAGCTCCTCACGTGAAGGCAGATTCCCAGGTACTTTTCACACTGGGCCCCTGCCTTGAGCCCCTCAGAGCTGGGGTGCTGTATGGGATGTCTGTGGAGCTGGGTCAACTTTGTGCCTGTTTTAAAGAGTCACAGGCACTTGCAAACTGCCTTAAGTTCTGTGGAAGTAAAAGGCAATACATAAATCTCTGATTATGATTATTATGACTGTGGTAGCGAGCTGTCTGAGGAACAACAAACTGTCTCGCAATAGCCTATGCGGCTTTGAAATTCCATGTTGGAATGAGATCAAACTTCTCACTGTCTGTGAAGCAGAGCTGTTGAAAGAACAGTGCTAAACACCTCTCTCCCTCTCTTTTTTTGTTTTTTTCTTTTGATCTTTCTCTCTGACTTCATTTGAGACATCAGAAAGCTACTCTTAAACATATAGCTAAACTCAATATATTGTTGTAGAGCCTAGCAATTCTGATAACACTTGAAAAATGTTTTGTGGGTGAAACATTCCCTATCTTGAGTAGGGAAATATTCAAGTTCAGCCTCTCCTAAATCTCCAGGAGACCTGTTCCTGTAACTTTTCCATTGAGAACTGTTAACTTTTTCCATTGGCACTTGCTGGAGGCATGAAGGACAGCGGGGATGGTGGAAATGAGGAGGGTGGGAGCAATGAATTCTTTAAAGTTTTCAACATGTGCTAATATGTAGGACATGTCCATGTGACCTAGTTGTTTGACATTGAGTGCTCTTGCCATCACCAAAGAAGAAAGTCCATTGTATGTACTTTATCTAAGTGTTGACTTGATCTCCATCTCCTCAGAACTTTCATTCCCTTCTACTGACTGGGCTTGGGTGGCTTTTGCTTCCGTTCTCCCCAGACAGAAGTATGAGTGAATGCAACTCGTTTGGCTCCCAGCATTTGCAGATTGACTCCCCCCGGGCTAACCACTCATCAGCTAGAAATCTAGTGAATGCTGCTCCCTGAAAAGCACTGTGCAAACATTATCAAATAGAAAAATATATTAAACCAATCATTATAACAAGAAAAATAAATGTTAGTAAAGCATCACAAATGGAAAAACAACCAGCTACAAGGACATGATTTTGTCGTTGTTTTTCTTTATGTATTTCCCACTGAGCTAAGAAATTTAAAAGTTTAAAAAAAAAAAAAGAAAAAAAGCACTGATGTTGAAATGAAATTTCAGCTTTCAAAAGAATGTGATTAAAACATTTTTTTTTTTTATCCCACCCACCTCAAAAACCCTCCTTCTCTTGGGGATTCAAATATTACAGTCATAAGAACAATTTTAATTTACGTGGGAAATGTGCCTTGACTTTGCCATATTTGTAACTGGCTGAAAGGAAATTAGACCCACTGCTAACGAGCACCTTTATGGAAAACTTTCACTTGATGACTCTTATGGGAAAATACTTCAGTATGACCTTTGGGAAATTAAATACACCTTCCCTGCCAGCAGCAGTGTGTCTTTGGGGTAGATTCTTATTGCTGTTTCTATACGTGTGATTGAACTCTTCAGAGTTACTCGTGCGAGTGGAGCAAGTGGGATTTTATCAGCCTCTGACAGTAGTGATCAAGTGGCTGCTCCAGGGAAGGTATCACTAATAGCCATAGTAATTGTCTTAATTCTTCTTGTGCTGGCATCAAGGAGCTCTATGGTAATGCAAAACTTTTACTCAGATAATCATTTGTTAGAAAAAATCAAATGGAGAAAAACTTAGCTGACCAATCCTTCTATTTTAACCAGTATTCTGTAGAGCTAGTGCGAATAAAAATGCAGCTGGGTTTGTTTTTCCCCCACAATAAGCTGCAAAATGTACAATAATTAAAATCCTTATTTAAGAGAATAGATAGAGAATGGTCAAAGCAATGGAATGAAGGCTGAAAGAAAGGAATATAAAGACTAAATAACGAATCAGAATCAGTTTTTCTCAGGATTCTAGTTTGTGGAGTTTTAGTTTGTGATATTGTTTTTGGGCTACCATGGGAATGAATATAATAAAAAATCTGTTTTTAAAATGTCAAGAAGGGGAAAAAAGTATTCCCGGTCAGCAATAAATCCCCACCACACAAGTATTTTTGATTCTATAGGGAAGCTCTCTGAGCTCTTCTCAGAACAGCCTGTAAATTCAGGACTTGGACTTTTCCGTATTTATTTTTGGCAGGGTCAGTCATTCCCTTGTGCTCAATGGCCTCTGCTGAGGTGAGCCCCAGCTCCAGGACTGCCCAGGTCTGAGGGGTGACCTTGGTCTGTTTAGTGCAGTGAAGCCCCTTGGCACGTCCTGGTTCATCCTGAGCTCTAGCCTGGTGCAACATATTGGTGGGCACTTGGGTGCAACGTCTGCCTGTATCTGCACTTTGAGCCTGAAGATGAAGGTTGGCCCAAGCGGGATCTGGTCTGCCGTACTTGGCTTAAGGAAATGCAGAATTTTAGTCTAGCAGCCACGCTTGATTCTTTTTAGTGCTTTTCACTGCAGCTAATTGTTTTGAGTATTCTAGTTTTGCCAAGCTCCAACAAACTTTTTCCAGGTGAGGGGTGTTTCTGATACCACATATCTTGCAAAGCAAAGATTAGCTTTTATACAAAAGAAGATAAATGCACATTGAGTTCATCAGCTGTGGCCAGTTTACCACCATGATTTTGCTGAAGGGCTAGATTGAAATTTTTGTTCTTGCACAGGGTTCAGTCTTTATAAAGGCTATGTTTGTATTAGGCGGTGATGAGTAGAATGCCATTTATCTGATCTTTGAAAACTTTCATGTTTTCTAACTCTTATTTAATCTTCTTTAGTGAGCTTCTGTGCCATATCTTCCTTCTGTGGGGTTGGAAATGGATTTTCTGATGCTAGCAAGTAACATCTCAAAGCCTCTATATCACATGTAATGGGACAAGACAGCTCCTGCTAAATTCCTAAGCCAGGAGATGCTTCTCAGAGTGTTTGCAACTTGCTGCGTGTTCAAAGCTGACTATGTGCCACGTGTGTGGCAGTTGAGATATTTCAGACCTCTGGTTTGTGGACCCTGTTTTGGATCGTCCTGGTCTTCCAACCTGCATGTCTATGGGTTCGTGTCTGTTGCCACTTATATGAAGGCATTATCCCGTACCCTGCTCAAGAACAAGCTTGTACTTTCTCTCTGAAATTCATGAATTTTTAATTCTGTTCTTTCCTGTTGATATTGGCAAGTATCTATCAGTGAGAACACCCTGTGTGTTTTCATTGTGGCCATCTGTCCTGGTTTTAACAAAACGATTGCATAACCTAAACAGCAGAATCCTTTGAGAGGAGGCAGAGAGACACACAAGTCATGTGCCTGTTATGCACTGCAGCGATCCAAATAATTATGGAATCAGAAATAATAATGTATTAGATTTCTCAGTGGAAAAGGACTAAACCTTCCAAGGAGCAATTAAAAATACAATATAAAATAAAATCACCCAGCCATAGTAAAAATGAGTGCCTTTGGCTCCAGAGCACTTGTAAAACAAAAGCATCTTGGTGCATTTTGAAAGAGAGAATCATAATTAAAACACCCATCTTGACAAGGAGAGGAGAGGCTCTTTTCTCATTTGAAGGACTCTCACATTTCTGTCCTCCCTGGTAACCACACGAGAGTGCAGGGAGACACTGCTGCCCTGTGAGGTCACGCCAGCTCACCGCTCCTGATTCTTGTAATTCCCATAGCCCGCTCAAAGCGGAATCTGAAGGCATCGGTTTAAGTAGTGTCAACTTACAACGCTTCGGATGGGGAAATGTGGTTGATCTGTTGTAATTACTGAGCTGATGAGTCACACGTGTTGCTTAAAAGAAGGTTACATTTTAACACAATGTAGGGTCTCCTCTAGCACTGACTCTAATTGATCTTTTGGTATAAGATGGAATGCTAAAAGGAAAAATTTTTGTGCTCAGGAAACTTCACTTTAAAGCAAGAACGGCAGCTGTATTTTCTCCTGTTACGTTAATAAAATAGTCCACAGAGGCTACTTGATGAGCTAATATAAAGTTATTTTACTTTATCACCTGAAAATAACTTTTGAAAGGCAACATTGGCTTTTCTTGAGATCCTTCTAGGACTAGAGATGGGGTAGCCCGTGAAGATAAAATAGATCTGTGAGTCTGAGTTTGGACAGGACAAACAGCTGGTGGTGGTGATACTTGCCACAGTTTTCTCAGAAAGAATGGGACAGATGCTCAAGTTTTGCTGGGAAGATTATAAATGGCATAGGTTTGTTCTAGATGAACACCTCAGTGATGTCTCAGAGGCTTGAAGTGCGTTATCCACATGCATGTTGACTCTAACAGAAAAGGAGTTAAAATTAAATTCTGAAGCAGGATGATCAGAAAACCAGCTCATGTGGTAATTGCACATTGGCTGGCATTTTTCATGTGCAAAAGTATGATCTCTTAATGTTTAAAGTGAAATCTTGATGTCAATGATCTCCCTCTGTGTTTCACCAATTGCAGAGTTGATACAAGTTTCAAAACCTTGAATTGGATAAATTTTTTGTAAAACTTTTTATTTTCTTCAGCATTTTTTCCCCCATTAGCTCTATTTAAGTGGTTAGACTATAAATAGTTGACTGTCCAAATATTTAGCTGTGGTGATTTTTCTGTAAAAAAAGATAAATTCTCTTCAGTAGTAAGTGTTGCTCCTTGTTGCTGCCTAATTCTGTTTCTTCTTAGCTCAATAAGGGAGTGAAAGTCAACCTATTGTCAAAGGCAGAGATAGAGAAATATCAGTTTATGATAACTGCCTTCTTTGATGTTCATATTCCATCCTCAAAGGAGAGCAGGCAAAGGCTATACCTTTGTGCTTGGAGTAATTTACAATAACCAAAATAAGGTTCAGTATCCTGGCAAGCAAAATGTAATTTATTTTATTCTCTCGAAGAAAGATGTTCAATGTATGAAGTGTTATGGTTACTGGATAAGAGGATCAGTGGTTGGTGTGATTTATATACTCTCCCCCTAACGCTTTGCAATTTTTTTCCCGTATATGGGAACCGTGAGGATAAAGAGGGAAGATTTGAAAACTGAAGAATATACTTTTGATCTCCTGGGAAACATATGTGTTCAGATAAAAGACTCTTTGCTGCCCCTTCACCAACACAAGTGAGGCTGGGAAAAATGTGCTTGGAGAAGACTGATGGAACTGAAGGTAGCAGATGTTTGGTCTCGAGATGATTTGTCGTGCTACCTTAGGTTTCCTGTGAAAGAGCAGGGTAACATGTTCCTTAATTTTCTTCCCAGTTAAAGCTGGTACTTGAGCAAAGAGTTGGCTCTTGCTGCAAGTGTGATTTGGTCTGAGCCTGTTGGCAGGAGGCCCTGGTTAGTACAGGGACGGGGTAAGACTAGTCCCACGGCACAAAGATGACCGTGACCGTTTGCTAGCTGCTATTCAAGGTGTTCTGTAAAGGTTCAGTAGCAGGGACAGGGAATGGTGGTAAGGATAGGAGTGAGAATGCAAGGGTGGCAGCCTCCCTGCCACTGACATCTCCCTCTTGTGCTCAAAAGCCATCGGTTCAAGCTGACTATTTGTAAGCGTGCACGTTCGTTGCTACACAATTGTTATTGCTGCAATAGGAGGAATAATCCTGGTGTTAAGGAAGGAGCCTTTGCAAAAAAGTAAACCAGCTTGGTCTCTTTGCTGTTTGGATATGAAAGCAAGGCAAAATTTCAGTGGTCTGTTGAATCACAGCTAAATTTTCCACTGAGTACTTTGCAAGTCTCTCCGATGGAGCAGATAAGCTGGTTTTCTAGCAGACAGGTTGTGTCTCAGGTCTGTCTAGCTTGAGCTGGACAACTCGGGAGAGCAAAAAGATACCAACAATGAGCTGTTAATGCAACACTGGTTTTATTCTCTGAATCTCTGGAAGTCCGTGTACACACAGAGTTTAAGTCCAGGGGAAGAGAGTTCGGTAAAGGAAGAACTTGTAGCACAGATTGTACCTGGAGCAGGACTTGTCACTCCACACAACATGCTGTATTGAAAATCTGGAGAGCCTGGACAAACCTGGATTTATTGGGATCACACATGTTTATTTTTCCCCCCCTCAAATAATATGTATGTATGGTAACAAGAAGGCCTTCCATCTGATGTCAAGGAGGTGATGACAGCTTTTGTAATAGTGTCTTCCTCTTTAATAGACTGCTCTGTGGGCATAAGCATTTATTAGATAATGGGCAAATTATTATAGGTGAAATGGGATTTCACCTATGCCATCAAACCTCCTGAGCTTCCTTGTGTAGGATTTAACCTTTCAGACCCAGCTTAGTGTTTGCTGATGGCACATTGATCAGTCAAGTTCCATTCAAAACTTAAGAATCAGTTGTTCTCAGAACCAGAAATGAGAACTTTTTTTTACTCAGATTTATGCACCATTGGACAGTAATTCGTGCATAACTTCTTCAAGCTCTTTGCCAGCTCAGTGGATGTTACTGCATAGGTTATACTTGACTTGAGTTTCAAAGGTTACCTTCATTTGCTATGAGAGCCAGTGACCTGTCCTCTTGGCTTGTTTTATAAAAGGCTTGAGGGGAACACACTTAGGAACTCCAAAGCTGAGCTGTGGGTTTTGTTTGGTTTGTTTCTATCCCCTTCCAAAATGGAAATCCATCTCCTACAGACAGAGAGGCTTATGCAACAGATAAAACTGGCTACCAGATTGAACAAACCCAGGTAGCATTACTGAATAACTTTGGTTTTTAGAGAAAGTCCTACCCTTAGCTCAGCTTAGCTTAAAAAAAAAAAAGCTTTTAAAAAAATATGGATCGATGGTCTTGCGTTTCTCTTTTTGACATGTTGTGGAATGACAGAAACATTAAACTCTGTCTGCAGACGTGACCTGTCAACCCGCAGGCATGCAGACTCTCTTCTGGTGCTCATGTTTCATGGCAATAGATGCTCTATAAATATCAACAGAGATCAAGAAGAAGGCAGGGGTGGTTTATCGGGGCAAGGATATGCTGCTGCTTTGAGTACTGTAGCATTGCTTTGCCCTTGTAAGCAAATAAATCATTTTGTGCTGGTGGACTGTGAGTTGCACAAGTTGGTTACTGGCCGATACCTCTGTGGATCTCGGCCGAGCTACTTGGAAAAAATTACTAAACAGAACATAATAACGTCAAGACCTCACGCCCAGATGCCAGGTCATAGGAGTGCTGTTTGGGTTTCCTGCTGCAGTTGTGAGCTCTGCTAGCGTAGATGAAGTCAGGGCTGGCACGAGAATCCTTGGGCTGGAGTCATTTTTTATCTGCTCCAAAGCAAAATGAAATAGCCAAAACAAAATATGCCACTACTACTTAATATGCTTAATATGAATTTACATCAGGGTAAAAAGCATCTCCTGCATGTTGTTGAGGCCCAGTTAAGTGCAAAGGTGCTGGTTACTGGCTCCTTTAATCTGAAATCAGAGAATGATTTGAGCCTTATCATGTGAACTCCTGAGCACTTCCCATAAGTGCATTTCTGGGTGGAAACAATACGGGTGATGTGCACTAGAAACAGAAATTGAGAATCTTTTCATGGGAATCAGTTGCATGAAAAACATTTTCCAGAGTGAGGCTTGGAAATATGAATCTGTTTCCAAAGCTGTATATTGTAATTCAGGTCATCTTAAGGTCTGGTAGGAATCCATGTTCTTACAATCTGCATGATCTTGGTGGGTTACTGTCAACAGAGCAAGTTGAACCCGCTTGTTGAAGTTGAACGAGGGAGGAAGGAGCAGGCAGGGGGATGCTGCTCAGGCTCTGTGGACCAAGAGCAGGGCTTCAGACCAGCAGAAACTGGCTCCGTGTAGGCAAAGTGAGGAGGCAGTGAAGAGAACAGAGTGGTGAGGGGGTAAGAGCCGTGGCTTCAGTATCCACCTCAGCTACCTGCAGTGTGGCTGCTGCCGGGGAGGATGCTGTGGTGGAGCAGCCGCTCCTGCCAGGGCTCAGCAGCCTTGAGGGAGCAGTGACTGCAAACGTAGCATCAAGGCAGATGGGAGCATCTCTGCTGGGTTAAACTGCCCCCTGTCCAGCTAAGGGACAGCTCTCCACGTGTGGGGAAATGGGCAGTATGCATTAGGCTGACAGCGAGGGCTTCTAGGATGTCTGCAAGCCATGACCGGTCCAGCTATTCATTTTGCAAAGGCGTCTTTCTTTTCCATAATGTCATTTGTGCTGCTAAGGAGTTTAGTGGTGCTGCATGCCAAGGCCATTCACACAGTTACATATGAGCTTAAATGACTTAACGAAATGTGCACAACCTTTTACTGAGGTGATCTCTGATTTATTGATTGTCTACAGTGTGATTGACATGATATAAATGATTGACGTGATATCAGGGAAGACTTGGTCTCTGTCCCTGCAGAGTTATAACCTGCCTTAGCAGGACACAACAGGCAGAAATGTAGCCTGTGAGAGCAAACTGTGCTCTGACATAATGAGACAACAAAAAACAAAGGCAAAACCCCTCTCGGTCTGAAGATTTAGTAGAGCTAAAGGGCTGGAAAATGGGGCCAGTGCTTCTTGATTCCCTTGTATGAGGTGTGAGAAGCGAGAGGATCTGTACTTCTATCACCTGATAGCTCCACAGGCGCCTTGGTGACTTGACTTGGGTTTAACAAGTAACTGTGTGTGAACAAAAATGCAGTAAACTCTCTGTGAATTATGTTCATAGTTGACAGCAAATACAAGGCGGTTCAAACCACAGTGAAGGATGATGAAACTGCTGTATCACGTTGCATTTGCTGTAAGTAAAAAGCATGCTCACAGGCAGCTACTAGGTCTCAGCTGGTACCTAGTGGTTTCTGATTTATGAAGCTGAACTCTGGCCCTCATCTACAGCTCTGCTGGGATCAGACTCTACTGAAGAGATCTGCCAGCATAGCTGTACTAACAAAACAGCCCTTTGTAGACTCATCTTTTACTGAGGGAAAAATCTAGTACAGTTTACCAGATTTGTTGAGTGACATAAGCCAGACAAGCAAAAGGACTTTGAAACTCTGTATTTCTGGACTTTGGCTGCCAAAGAAATGTCACTCATATCTAATTAGTTTACCTGTGCCAGCAAGAGCTGATCCTGAGGAGCTGGCCTTGTTTCCCTTCGGCTGCTTATGATAACTGCTCAGCTTGAGATTGAATCTGTGAAAGGGAAATGGTAGAGATGGGGAAATTCAGAGCACACATTGCAGTACTGCCATCGACAGCCCTCCAGCATCCTCAGATATTGGCTGAGTGACTCGCAAGGGCTCTGCGGATTTCAAGGGCTTTTGTCTCATGATCCTTCTGGCCTATAACTGGAGTAACATGATAAGAAAATGGAGCTCAAGGTTTGGGTTTGTCTATGTTTGGGGGAAATACCCTTCATGTGCAAGGAATGCTGTGGTATAATGTGATTTTTTTTTTTTCTGTATATATGTGAGTTACAGATCAGTGCACTCAGTTGAATTTTTTTTAAGAAATGATTCTTGGGGTTATAGATCTGTGAGCCATTAAACATCACATAATTTACCGGGGACATCAGTGCTACATTCTGTCATTTCTAATTTCAACACTTTCTCTAGCACATATTATGGCTAATATTAAGCCTAAAACAAATACAAATTGTAGATCTTTCTCAGATTTACTATTGCTCTAATCCTGATTCCCTTTCCCTCATTACTATCTGAATCTCTGAATGATGCAGAATCCCTCAGACCTTGACACATCCGCAAAAGGAAGGAATCCCTAATGCCAATAATTCACCTGAAGCACATGATGGATTATAACGCAAAGTTGTCTGCCTCAGTGTAGCTCCAGACAAGTTCCTGTGAGCATGGAGCAGCATACCAAAGCCTGCTCAGAAATCGTTGTGATATTTTTGCCTTAGAGAGGTATGCTTTTACTCATACCTAGGTGACTTACAATTTTTTATATATATATATATTTTTTTTTTTTGTGAAGGTGAGCAAAGTTTGCATGATGCTCAAGGTAGAGGGGAGAGCTGCAGGAGCCCAAGGAGGCACCAGCTTCACAGCCTGAACTGTAGCATTCCCACTAAAAGCCCTGAAGGAGTTTTCTAACACTGCTGTTAAGCCCAGGTAAGGATATGGTGCTCCTCATGGCCTGCCTGCCATCATCTGTTTTTTCCATCTGAGGTTGACATTTGGCTCATGCTCCAGGGTCACTCTGATGGGATGCTGTTACCGTATCTACTGCTTGGAAGAAGCTTGGAAAAACTTGTTGTAAATTCAGTCTGTAGCTCCCTGTGTTGCAGGTGTGAATGAATCAGGCTCGTGGGAGCCTGATCAGGATCTGCCTTGAGCTCTGCTCATGCTGAATGTCAAGTAATTCCTACCATGGTGAATTATGCTTTATGTGTTTAAATTTCAAATATATCTAGTTATTTATGAGTAGCATGTGTTATACATATATTTAATAATTTCATGAACTATTATGGTACACTTATAATATGGCTTTTTTTTTTTATTGCTATCATTAACCTTCATAAGGAGTTTAAAGTTAGCTCACAGGCCGTGGCATTTGAAGTCTGGAAAACTCAGCACACATTTCCATGTGTTTTGCTTTTCCCTGTGCTAACAAATGCATTTGTGCTCTAACTTTGCTTTCAGACCAGAGAAAATGGAAATAGAAGCAGGAGAGCCCTTGTCAAGTAGGGACCCTCAGCAGTACCCTGTGGCAGGGAAATGTCTGACAGTTAGAAGTACAGCAGGCAGAGAGGGCTTGAATTACTTTCTTTCATTAATTATTGTTGTTGCGTAGTGTTTATCTGAAATATAACCAAACAGGATGAATTTGTGGGAGGGACTGCTGGGATCTCATGGGAAGAGCCCTTTTGTGATGCATCCTGTTCCTAGTGGGTCTGTGGGTCCGTGTGTGGTGGTTTTTTCTGCAAAGTCTGCCTGGTTGGTGCAAGGAGGAACACGTGGGAAACTGGGCTCATACAAAGAGGGGGAATACAACAATTTTGCAGAAAACAAAGTATTTCTGCCACAGACCTCCATATGTACATTTCCTACATAGCTCTAACAAGGCATAGAAATCGCAGACTAATCCCTCAAAGTATTTAATCCTCTGTTTTCATGTCTTGTCCTGCATTGGACTCCTTGAGTGGCAGTGGGAGACTGGCACAGGTTGAGTCAAAAACACTGCTTCCTTTTTTCAAAGGAAGATTTTGCCTGTGGCAACATGTAATAACAAGAGCAGACATAATCTCTACTAATACAAGGTATATGTAGGTAAATAAACAGAAGAACCTCCTCCTGTGCAGGGTAGATGGATGTGACACCTAGCAGCATTCAACCAGCTAAGTTTTTAATAACTTTGCCTATGTAGTATATCAATGGCAAGACTGTATTCAAGGGACTGCCTCCAGAGAGAAAAATCAAATTCAGTAACAGTTAGTGGACTTTCTTGTAACTTCACAGAATGGCTCTAATGTATTTAATTCTGAAACTTTTATCTTCCTTCTGGCATTAATCCATGGAAAAAAATGTTGGGGACTGGAATAATTCTATGTATTTTTGAAGGCAACCAGAAAATTGGCAGTCACTTTTTCAGGCTAACTTTGTAGTGGCCTCCTGAAGTAGGAGACTGCAAAAGACCCTGCTGAGTAGAGTCTTAGGCAGATAATCTTTATGATATCAAAGCAAAACCAAGCAAAATCAAAATAATTGTTCCACTCCTTTTATTTGGAAAAGGTTGGAACGAGGTCTATTTTAGTCAAGACAGAGCTGTGCAACGCAAGTCTGAGGGCTTGGGCTGGTGAAGTAAGTGGATTTGCACTAGGCTTAGGTAGGTGTCATTTGCTCTATCAGAAGTGTGCCATTTTAGCTAAATGAATCTGATTTGCTCTTGGGCAAATCTCACAGACGTGAAGCTGCTACCAAAGAGGCCTCACAGACGTGACGCTGCTACCAAAGAGGCCTCACAAGAAACTATCGAGATGTATAGCTATTGAAAGAATGAATAGAAGATCTTTGATTCTGGCAACGGAACAATAAAATATAGATAACTTGTATTTACTGTCAATATAGTGGAAGTTGCCTTCTACCACCTGCTGTCTTGGTTCACAAAGGCCATGAGGGCTGCATTCCTCTCATTTTGGACTCCAAGTTTTCTTTCCATTTATGTTTTAAATTAAGTGCTGCTCTGGATTTCAGGCAGCTGAAATGAAGGATTCCCTGTGCTGATTAAATAAAAATTCCTTTCATACTCATAAGGTGAAAGAGAAGGGCTGAGAAGCAGGACCTGCAAAGCCTGGACCTCGTGTCCTCTGAAGGGCTCACTCCGAGCTTCCCAGCTGAGCTCCGCAGTGCGGGGGGCTCTCTTGGTCCTTCCGTTTGATGTCCTCCTTCCTGTTTGTTAAGTGATCTCAAAGCAAAACACCCGGGTGACCAGTCAAGGAAAAGAAACAAAAACCTTTCTGAATTATAAACTGGGCCCAGCTGTGTAAGCGGGACCGCAAAGGCCAGGGCCACCAAGGTCACCTAGACCTTCCCAAGGGCTGGTGCCTCTTGTGCTCTCAGCTCTGCAGGTGCTCAGCCCTTGCAGGGTGAGCGCACTTCTCTTTTTCTGAATATTTGCCCTCTTCTGACAGTATCTCCAGCAAGGCAATCAGAACCACTAATGGAGGAGCATCGTCTCTTTTCATATCGTTAATTCCTGCAGGGCATAAAAGGGACAAGTGGAGGTAAAAGAAGCCTGGACTGGGAATGCTGTGTCCGCCTTCCTTACAAATATAATTTAAGCAGTCAAAGCAGAAGGACTTGCAGAACAGATTTCCCAAAGCACCTTTTGATATTAATGTTGGAAGATAAATGACCTGCAAGGATGTGACTTGACTACAGTGGCTGTGTGACTTGCTGTTGGGCAAGTTATAGCCATAATAAATTGCACAAAGAAGAGTGTGTCAGTGGTAACCTGTAAATGATGTGACAACAAAAAATTCCTCCTCGTGTTGCATGTTGCTTCTAGAATACAGATTGTCCAAGGTGTTGTTTTGAAAGTGTTTGCTTTGGCTGGGAGAAGATTAAAAAAATAGCAAGAGAAACTGCAAAGAAAAGAATCCATGAGCACTGTTAAAATCGATGTAAAAGAATACATAAAAATGGATCTTTGCAAACAATAGGTAGGTGAATAACAGTCCACTTCAACACTAAGGTAAAGATGATAATACCAGATTCATGTACCAAATGAAATATGTTATTGTCTGAGCTCTGAGAATATTGACAGAAGTGCTGTTCTTTTCAATAGACTAAATAGTACCGGGTGAAATGAAGAAAAGCACCTCAGTGCACTTGAACATTTTTAAAGAAAGAAATAGAGAAGATATTCAGAGAATTGATCTTTCCCAGCATAACTTCATGAAATGCAAGGTGTTGTGGAGGGTGAGGGGAGGGAAATTAATATAATTTTCAGCTACTGTTCACTATCTCCTAAATAATTATTGTATATGGGTATTTTGCAAATATAGACTCACTTCCAGGGTTTATTAGTGATTTATGCAGTGACTTTTATAAAGTTGCTTCCTCTTTCTTTGCTTCACCTTCTCATCTGTGATGGATTTTCTGGTGGAAAGCATTCTCTAAGAGATATTTTCTACATTATTTTATTTGCAGAAGGAGTTGTGAGCGGCAGGCATCAAGTATTCCCTTCATGGAAAGAAGCGTCCTTTGGTATGGCTGAACCTGCAGGAAGAGACGTCCAGCAGCCCTAAGGTAGGATACTGCATCAGCTCTATGCTGCTTTTCCATCTGCATAATTTGCAGTTATATGAGGATTTGAATCTATTTATGCTGCCCGTAGCGTGTAGCTTGTTGGGAAATCACCCTGGATTGAGGAATCCAGGAGAACCACACGGCTGTTTTTGAGGAGACAGGCATGCCAACAAACTAGGATGGGAATACAAATGCAAAGCATTTCAGGACAAACTCAGTTGTTCTGTGCTTCCCTCAGCCCCCAGCTCAGTTCTTGTCTTGGTACCTGGGCTTGAGCAGAGTGGACTTTTTTGATTTGTTTTGTTTTTGTTGGATTCTGTACCTGTCTGTATCCTCAGTGTTCACAAAACTTTCTCAGAATCCTCAAAAACACCACAGCTGTGAGGCTGTATGTTTGGGCTCTTCCTTGCCCTCCTTCCCTGCCTTATCTTTTATTTAAAATTGCTAAACTGATTCCTGGATATCCAAGTGAGAGGAAAGCTTTCAGTTCTAATATTCTAGATCTTATTAAATTCCAAAGCTCAATCTGCACAACACCTAAACTGGGACTAAAACTGAAATGAAGGCGATCAATCACTCAAGTTAGCTAAGCAGCCCATGCTGACACGCTCCCTGAAGTCTTATCACGTTCATATTAATGGACGAATTTGCCTCTTGTATTACATTCCATACATTACACTGTGTAATTAGAAGCTTATTGGAAGCAGGAGGCAAACTTCCAGTATTTGTGATGTTCAGAAATCACTCAGGACCCAGGTATTCATAAAAGAGCCTCTTTCTCTCAGAGACATTCTTCTGCTTGTTTCTACATACAAAATGTGCTTCTATCTCCACTAGACTTTTATATTCTGGGAAGCTGAGTTGTTTGCAGCTCAATCCTTAAGGACTACATTTGTAGTTGATTTAAAATAAATCTTCAAAGATGATGAATCTAACTGTAAAGGTGGTTAATTTTTTTCCTGGGCCATTCTGAACCTGCGAAATTGCCAATGTATAGTTATGCTACCTGTCCTGATAAGGAAGCTTATGATGAGGCTAGGAGATGCTGTTAGCAAGAAACAGCATGAAACAAGACTCAGAGCTTGTCCAAGCCAAGGCTGACTTGGGTGCCTTGTATGAAGGTATTAGCTATAGGCCTAGTTCACAGGTAGCACAGAAATCTTCAAGTTTGCAGAAGCTGAACACAATGCTTTGAAAAATTAAGAGTGGCCCAGGGAGAGTTTGCTTTTCATCTGATGCTCAAATTTTATTTCCTTGAAGAAGTAAGTGTTCAGAATAGTGGCTGATGGCAGAAGGTTGCCATGCATCCAAGCCTCCAGAAAGAAAGGGCAGAAAGTCCTTTTCTGATTTAACATTTCATCGTTAGATCCCATTGTTCTAATTGTTCCAATAAATATTGCTGATAAGGGCTGCATGGCTTGGGAGCCTGCTTTGACTGATGAGTAACTGTTAATCACCTGTGGTGGTCCTGCACTCCCCATGGTACTGTTTCCACTTCCTATTTGGAGCACTGAGGAAATGTATGGAGGAGAACAAAATACAATGTGCAAATAATGTCTTCTGACTGGATTTTTATTTCCTAAATATATTCCCAGATTAAAATACGTTAGACTCTTTGAACCTGCAGAACTTTTCATAGAAATGCACTGTCTGAATATTTATTGAAGCAATTGTTAACAGGTGAAAAATCAATCTACTGAATTTATCTTTCTTGTCCGCGAATAAGAAGTTCTTATCTTCAGCCTGGTTCTAATTAGATTTATAGCAGTGGAGAGAAAAATAGAAAAAAAAGAGTCCAGCATGTAAATCAACCTTCCTCTTCTGAAATTAAAACAAAATCCCAGAAGATATACACTTAAGTCTTCTTGACATAGTCAAAGACTTGTTCATTTTAGCCATTCAATTATATTGATTTGTTTAATACAGCTTAAACTTCGAAGGCAGTGAAAGTCTGACCTTCTGGTACTGGGTCTATAGTTTAAAAAGTCTGATTTCTTTCCTGACCTCTGACTTTTAATTTTCTCCCTTACGACCACTAAGAAAAGCTGTCAAAGTTTATTGGCCAGATTAGTTCATTTAAGCAGAAGTGAATATCTCACCCACACACTAAAGCTCTGGAGATTTTTTCTAATATAGTAGATGTCAACTATAACAAGCTCCTATTAATAATTAACTGAGATCCTGGTGGGACTGCCTGTAAAACTTCCTTTGCTTCTTGCCAAATGCCATCGCCGAGAAGTAGCCTAATTTAGTCTAGCTGATTGTGTCGCAGGCGAGTGCATCTCTTCTGTAGGATGTGGCCGCTCTCTCAGTGCTTTCTCTGCGGCACACCTTGAAAGCTATGAAGAAATGCCTCCAACAGCACAAATCTGTCATGCTCACCTTGACGTGGGGATGGCTCAGCCACTGGGGCAGCAGGGCAGGTGTGCCTGTGTGTACCTTCCTGCTAACAAAAGGTGTCTGACGGGATCACAGGGAATTCTGATCGTCTCTGAGCCCTTCTCAATGGCTAATGGCATGAGCAACCACGCAAGTGTTTTTTGCCACCTTTTCTTCAGTTCAATGGCCAATGTTCACATTTGTGGTGAGATACAGTGATAGCAGAAGGTCTAGCTGCAACCATGAGCCTGGAAGCAAAAGATCTTTGGTAATCTGGCTCCAGTGTAGAATTCAATGGATGTGGCAGCATATTTTATAAATAACCTCCTGTTCCTTGGCTGAAATCTGGCGCTTCAGATTCCTTCTAGGGTACTATTTATGGCTGTTGCCTAAACCTGTAGGCTACTCATGCTTGGGCAGATAGAGCTATTGTCAAGAACTAAGAAATTCCCGGTCTCAGACTTAGCTGGAGAGGTTTTATCGGCATAAACATGGCAAACTCTAACAGAGCAGAGCATTTGTCCCTGTCAGCCCCGTTAAAGAATAATAATGTGTCAGGTTGGTCAAGTAAATCGGCTGCTTAGAGTCAATGAGTAAAGGAGATTTTGATATGACTCACGTCTTACACTTGGTCTTAGTAACAGCTGTACTGCCAAGTCTGAGCTGTTCAAGAAAGTCCTAATTCTGTATTAAAAAAAGAGAAGTGTTTCATTCTCAGTTTAGCCAGTGGTTTGCCAGCCACTGTCTTGTTTTGCACAGAGATAATATTCTATTAAAAATAAGAAAAATAAAGATAGTTGTTGTTATTATTTGGCTTATTTGTTATATGTTACTAATGTGAAACAAGATTTATTTTTTTGTTTGGGCTGCAAAGGAGAAAGGTCATTTGTTTTGCCTGAAGGCTCAAGCCTTAGTCATCAGTGAAGTTACTCTGCTGGCTCCAACAGTGTTCCTTCCTGCTTTTTAAACTATCACTTCAATTGTATAGATTTAAGTTACTTGAAGTTCATGTCCTAACCCACACCTGGAGTTGCATGAGACTGTTTTAAAAAACAAAGCCTGGAGGATTCGAGTAGCGAGTCTCCTGGAAGAGAAGTGCATAGGACCTCTGAACCTCATTCCTAGAACTGCACAGGCTTTGCATTTTCATCTTACTGTGTTAGAAAAACACAGTGCCAGTATTTCTGGCAACCTCAGGAAAAGCTCCTATGTAACTGCAAGTCGAAAAATATCTGAAATTATGTGAAATGAGATTCTGCTTGGTCTGTAAATACTGGACCAGGTAGGACAGCTCAGTAACCTGAGGCTGAATAAAAAGAAAATAAAAACAAAACAAAAAAACAAATAAAAAGGCTGTTTTTCTAAGGTACCATTGAGAAAACCTGAAATATTCAGTCTTCAGGGGAGAGTGTCTACCAGACAAAACCCCTTTTGCCATTATTAGGCCAAAAACCTCTCCTTTATATGGTACCAAATGGGATCACATACAGAGCACAGAACCGGCATTTTTGTTCCAGTCGTGTTTGTTTTGGTGTTGTGTAAGTGATTTTAGAAATAATTTATTTCAAAATTTAAAGCTTTGCTGTGCAGCTGCATGATGGCCGGGCTCTGTCCCTGAGTTTGTGTTTCCTGTGTGAATGCCATATTTCAATGCAGCATTTGAATTTGGAGCGTTGCTGCGTTGTTACCTTGAGCAGAACTAAAGAGCCTTCTGCATGGCTCCTTTGTAATGTCTTTGCAGTTTCAGGCTCAATTAGAAATTATTTTTCAATTTTGGTAATCTTTACTCAAATTTTGTGTGAGGAAGAGAGTCTTAAAGTGAAGGTGCAGGCTTTGATGAACGTTGGGTTGCATTCTAGTCCTCACACTGACCTCCAAGGTGACCAAAGACCTACATTTTAGCCCGTAGATATTTTGATGCTTGATCAGCATGACAAATGAATCTGAATACGTTAGCAGTGAACAGTGGTCTGATCTGAAAAAGAACTAAGCACCATCAACTTGTCTTAATGTGAAGAAAGAAGCTACTCCAGAGATAAAATCCTAGAAATAGTTGCTGCCTCAAACAGAAGCCTATTTGTGGCTGACATTGTGTTGAAGACGGACAAGCCCTGCCGTCTCTCTTGTGATCTTAAGAAAAGAAACTCTGTTTTTATATTTTTATTTAAACCCCTTACTGCAGTAATCCCAAACCTGACGCAGTTCTGGGGCTGTGCAGTAGCACTGGACTTCATGTGTCCTGTAGACTTGGATTATGTTGTTGTAGGGCTCCACGAAATAAGTCTAACCCTACCTGCTATGGGCAGGATGCTGCTGCTGTTCTCTGTCTGGTTGAAGCTCAGATTCTGCAAACAAAATATTGCAGTTACCAACAGGACTTCTTGTCCAAACCTTCCTTTTCTTGTCTAATCGTTGGGCACTAACAGGATTATAGTGCAATACGATCTGTCCCCCTCAGAAATAGGGGAAGTCTATGTGTGTAATCTTTCTAATCTTTTCCA
>NW_020455477.1:2577978-2616911 GCF_003342845.1 Nothoprocta perdicaria
TGGGGAGCATGTCCTTGAGATCATTACAGCAATACTCTTATCAATTTAAAAAAAAAAAAAAAAAAAGAAAAAAAAAGAAAAGTAAACCTGTACGGTCACAAGTCTTACCTGTCTTAGCTTGGTTTGAAACAAGGCTGAGAGAAAGGCTGCCAGTGTATGGAAAGAAATGAAACTGCTTGGGAAAACTGTTCTTAAATCTGCATCTTTGCTATTCCAAAAAGAATAGATGGGGGACCATTGCCATCTTTGCTGTGTTTGCTTCTTTCTTTTATATATCAGGTTGCAGTTGGAGAAAAATTAATTGCGCTTTTTCCTCTGGATAGTTTTTCTGCTTATTATTATTACTTTTTTTTTTTATTGTGCTGATTGCTCAGCTGGAGCTCAGCGTAAGAGAAGCAGCAGCAGCGGATATATAGTAGGAGAGGTCCATTGCTCAAGGAGTTTGTAGTCTCCGTGTGATGTGGAAAACAGCAGGAGACTGTGATGAGCTAAGCACCAGGCAGGAGTGATATAGCAGTATAAAGCATTAGTCAGAGAAGTTTCCAAGCCATTTTGTGCACTTTGTAAGACAGCAGGCTACAGAAACATCTGGTTTCCCCTAAAAGTTTGTGGGCTTTTTCACAAACACACACACACAAAAATCAGCCCTGTAGGAACAGATTCAGCTATTCAGCAAAAAGTCAAAATAGTTGTATATGGAGCTAAATTAAATGATCTACTGAGGCTGGTGCCTGACAGACCCCAGGAGGAGGCTCAACCAGGTAGCTGAGAGCAGGAGGTGAGGAGCAGAGGGAGGTCTTCTGTCCTTCAGCTGTGAGCAAGGGCTCGACTGGATGGGCTGTGAGTAAAACCACCTGCATAGTCTGGCCAAGGTTAGACCATAGTCTGATCCAGGACAGAGCCTGGGTTCTTGGCAAGTCTGGTGATCTTGCAAAGCCATACATCCGTGTTCTGGGCTTCACAAAGCCCATCACAAGCCATCAAAGCTTTGTCATAAATCAAAGTCAAACGTGTAGAATCACTTAAACCTATACAGCAAATTAAAAATAGAAGATATCTTTCACTCTAGATGTTTGCAGCATTTGCTTGTGAGTTATCAGCTGTTGCCTGGTTACAGTTCCACACATCTTTAGAACAGAAGTCACAGCTGCATTTTAAAGGAGGAGAAAAAACTCCCGTGTATAACATCTGACATCTCCTAAGACGTTGGCTTGTTTTGCTTTCATGTCAAATAATCAGTTCAGCTGATTTTGTCTGCCCAAAACTGTGAGTCTGGATGAGCTATGCATGATGATGCATGTTGTTTAATTTTCTACTATCCAAATACAGGTGTGTTGGAAAAGATGTATTGACTTAAGGAAGTGTTATCCTCCTCCCAAAGTAGATAGGTTATCCGAAATTATTTGCATAAAATTTCTCATTATGTGTGGAGCTGTGAAATGTGGAGCCTTGCTAAAATTATATGCAAGTAAAGGTCATACGTCTGATTAATATTTTTAATCATCACCACCACTGTGGCTGTGCTTTTGATGTGGCTTGCTCAAGCTGTGTCTGATGTGATGAAATTTGCTTACTGATTTGCTTTCCCTTTCCACGATGATTAGTCTTTATCTAAGCAGCAGTCTTGGTGGCGTCAGTGGGAATTTTGCCTGGTTTAGAATATCTTTGTGGAAGCCCTGCGAGCCATTTTTCATTGATACAGCACGCCAGGACTGTGCTAGTGTTCTGATACCTTCCCCATCATACACAACTGTTGTCTTCTAGAGACACGGCTTGCTGAAGTTTTCATTATGTTGCTAGAGACAGAAATAAACAGCCAGGGGAAAAAAAAAAGTCCAGAGATTTTTTTTCGTTATTTCTAAATGTGTTTTAGTGATTGTTCTATTTTATTCTACTTGTAGAAGCTCATAGTTGTAAATCTAGTGCCTGGATAGAACTGGAGAGCTTTGTGTGACTATTGTTTTATAAAGCAATAAAAATCAACATGAGAGATTATTTCAGACATATAGGAAGTCGTCTATGCATTTGACACCATCTTCCTTGAGGGCTTTCAGCTACCCAGCAGATGAGTACACAGAAGAGCAAAAGAGCGGAGGGAAACCTAGTCTTTAGCTGCTTGTTCAAGTATGGGCAGCCCCAGGCACGGCTGGGGAGCTTCAGCAGCGCGGTCACGTCCGCAAGGGCGAGGTGCAGGATACCTGGGGTTATTTCAGAGCTAAAAACATGATTTACTCTTATTAGTTTAAAAAGATTCAAGAGGTTTGAGATTGCGCTTCCAGCCCCTTTAAACTTAACATGGCTAATGCAGAGTCTGAAATGCATGTGACCCCTGGACTAATGTTGAAAATAATCAGCCTTGATCTAGGCCTGTTTCCCCTGTTGCTCAGCCCCTTCGGCTGAAGCCAAATTCATTATTTTTCTTGTTGTTCCCAGAAGTGGGAATGGGACTGTCTCAGCAGGGGGAAGTTGTAAGAAAGCATTTAAAGACCGAGAATTTTATTTTATGGAAGCACTTATTTTGAGTCTACCAGTTAGCCAGTTGACAGGATTGGAATCTATATCAAAAGAATCATTTTAAGTTTACAAGTTGTTTTAAAATGGGCACAAAATATCAGGCCCTTTTATGAAATTGACAGTAATTAAGTGCAATTGTTGTCCTTAGTTTCCACACCTGAAAACTGAACATGGAATCTGAATTCTAGAAACAGAATTTTGCACAATGTGAGATGGGAAGTTACTGAAGTTATAAAACAGTTTACAGTCTTTACTGAAATACACAAAATTACTCCAGGAAAATGGGATTACTTACATCAAAAAAATCTTGAGGTAAGATCAAGAGCTATTAAAGCTATAAAGAGCTATTAATATCACCATAAATCAGAGCTAACCTTCTAAACTAGGTCACAATTCTTCTATAATGTTGTCACCTAAATAATGAAAAAAGATAACACTATTGATAATGATATCTTCCTTTTTGAGGTTTTTGGAGGGTAGCAATAACCAGAATCTGCTCTTATCTGAACTTTATCTGAGCAATGCAAGCAGCATTTTTGGTACTGTTCTATGCAAAAGGAAGTAGCAGTTTCCTATATATGTATTTCATTGTGTAAGTAGATGAGCAGCTTCAGTTCTGAAGAACTTCACTGCTCCTCATCTGCTCTCTGACCATGTTTGATGCTTTCCTGTCTGTTCTGCGTGTCTGCCTGTGTGTCCCTGTGTGTGGAGGAAGGTAAGGAAGACCTTAAGTCAAGGCTGGTCCAGAAAGGAGCTGCACAATCCCATGGTGATGGCTACAGCTTCGATGTGAAGTGCAGGAGCTCCTAGCAGAGCCTAAGAGCAATCCTACTTGTCCCATAGCCCGTTCCTGGACACTTAGGACATGTAGCCTTCTGCTGCTGAGCGCGGCTGCACGAGCGTGGAGCTGGTGGAGCCTCCAAAGTGTGTGACTGTGTTGACCTCTAGTGGCTCTAGCTAACAGAGGGCCAGACCTGCAGGTAGGTTGAGCAGGAACGGGTCTACAGAAGTTGAGAGCTCCATCAGTTGCCATGTCCTGCATGTCTAACCTACTGGTGGCATGGTACAGCTGCAGTGCTCATGGATTTATGCATCGCTTCTTGTAGGACAGTGCCTAGAAGGAAATTAATATTTTGCATTTAAACCTTTTCTGTCTTGGAGGTTTTCTCAAAAAAGTATTTGCTTTCATGAGGAAATGTTGCAATTGTTGCTCCTAGGGTAGCAAGGTATAAAGACTATAATTCAAGACTTCATATTCTCCTTTCCCACCTTGAACTAGCCTTAGTGATCTTCCATTACAAACTTTGACCATTCAACTTTTGTGTTATGCTGTCTGCTACCACCGGGACCATCCTGAGTAAGGCCTGCTCGGGAAGCCGCCTTTGCAGAGAAGAGTGGGAGCAGAAAGTGCTTGAGATGAGCACTGAAGAAGTGTTGCATTAGAAACAGGAATTTACAGGAATTTAAAGATGTGGGAGCTTATGTACTACTCTTTATTTATTTATTTCTCTAAGGGATTGTAATTTTTACTGGGATAGGGAATTTTCTACTGTCTCGCATGATTCCGTGAAACAGAGTTGTTTATGGAGCATCTTCTCTTGTCATAGAAAGCAAGTACCATGTACTGCTATTGCAGACAGTGCACGCAAACTGAAGGAATTTTTCATCAGCGTGGAAGTGACAGCTCTTCTCCATGGTGACATGGTGACAGCTCTTCTCCATGGTGGAATCACCCAGGCAGTCCTCGCTATGGCGTAGCTGTGCTGGAGCCAGAGGTTGGCCCTATCCTGGCAGACCTTGAGACTGAGTATCCTCAGTCTCATTAGAATCTGTGAAAGGCTGTCAGGAGGAGGCAATATTTGTCACAAATTTATCTCACAACTTAGCTATAACTGAGTCCAGCACTGAAACCCCACTCTGGAAGCTGTGAAAAACAGGCTGCCTCATGCATCTCTACCAAAAAAATGGGCATAAATAATTGATAATAGATCAAATTTGCTGAAATATACACAGGATACCATCTGTCTTCCTGCCAGTTATCGTACAGAATAACCAAGAGGTTTTTAGTGGAGACAGATGACAACATTTAAGAGCAGCTGCCTGGTGCACGTTGTTCCTGCAGTTGCCTGTAATTTGAAAATTGTGCTGGGGGCTAAAGGAGGCAGTCTGGCAATTGGAAAATGAATCTTGGGGGAAAAAACACAGCTCTCTGAAATGAAAGCAAAGGGCTTAATGGAAATGGAATAAGGCAAATGGAAAATAGGTCTACATTGTGTCTTGATGGCACCAAGAAGGCTTCACACCTTGCTCTTGAGCTGTGACCTTGCCAGTGCTCCCCTGGTCTTAGCAGGAGCTGCAAGGTTGCTCTCTGGCATGTGCAAAGGCAGAAACGTTTGCACAGACACCACAGGCATCGCTGCTGTCCTGCAAGGAGGGAAGCTCTTCACTGGCTTGCAGGCTACAAAATACCTGAAGGAGAGATGGTATGACCAGCAGCTTGGTTTTTTTTTTTTTTTTTTTACAAATGCTTGAGTTAGATTAAATAAAAGATGACCCCTTAAAAAAAGGAGCCAGATGTGAAAGACTATGATCCACTCTTACATACAGGTCTAAGCGTGATGCCAATTAATGCCAATGAAATGATGAGGTTATTTCCTGCCTCTGTCAGTCTTTCCTGGTGTGAGACAAGAGCTCTCCGCATTGGGTTGAGATGCTAGTGATATGTAGAGGATAGGAATCAGATGCTGGTTGAATTGCATCTCTCTGCTCCTCCAATAGACCTATGAATTGGAAGAATCAAGTATGTCCAATAATTGGCAAGTAGATTTCTAGAAGAGCTTGAAAGCCTCCAAAATGAAGAATAGTTAAAAGAGTTTAAAATTGGAAATTCATCAGGTCCAAAAGACCATCTTAGGGATGGGGTCAGTTTTAGTTAGAGGGAGACTTGTGACTTGCATTTTTCCATCATCAATAGTATAATGTGCTTATAGCCTTCTATTGTAAACAGCTTTGCTCTTGTGTTTATATATAAAAAGAGGAAAGTGTGATTTTTATTGCTAAATCTCTTTCTGTGGTTGACTTTGGCAGACTGCCTTACTACTAGGCAATCTGTGTTGAAACTAGAAACCTTGAATAATATGACACAGTTATTAACTTCTGCTTCCAGTGCTCTCGTTGCTTCTTTAAAAGATGTACAGTCAAATGAAAACAACAAATGTTAATTCAAAGCCACAGTTGCTGTTTTCAAGGGGAAGGTAAAAGGCAGCTTTAGAGAAGCCTGTATGTTTTTGCTTTTTATTGTCAAAATCACTATTATGGAAAGCTTTGCGAAACCTGTGCTAAATTGTATCTTGCTTCTGAAGTTGTCTTCCTAGGACGTGTAAATATGTAAATCCTTGGAACTGAAAAAGAGGAGAAAGGAATGGAGATAGTCAACTAATTTTCTTTTATTGATGAAGGTATGTTTTCTGATCTGTGACAGTGCAAGAAAACGAGTACAGAAATATTAATGTTGATTTCTTTAAACCAAAAGAATATAAGCACTGCTACTATGCCTTCTTTTTCCATGAATGTGTTTTGTGCCCAAAAGTACTAATCACAATTTTAGCAGGAGGAAGCCATATCGATCTCCTTTTAAAAACATGATGCTCACTGACCCTTTGCACAGTATTCCCATGCATTTGAGGCTTTCTTTGTGAAAACCTTTTATGCTGAAGAAAACTATTTTCTAGACAAGACTCTAATCGCTTCTGGTCTTTCTAGCCCTGGGGTGTTTTACAAGTTCCCTGTTTTCAGAGAAAAGTTGGAAACGATCTGGATTGACGCCTCTGATACTAGGGAAGCAGTCCCTGCATGGGGCTGACCTGTGCTCCCTCCTATGTGTCCCCATTCAGAGGGTGGGAGTGGTCCTGGTGGGTGAAAGGTTTCTATTCGATCAACTCCCTGTTTTGAGACAAGAAGCTTAGCAACCCAAATAGTGGCTATTACTGTGTAATGCACAGACCCGCGTAGTACTGCATTTAAGCAGAGCTGATCTACCCTAGTCTGTGAAAATAATTTGTGTTTATTCAGAACATCACAAAGTCATTTACTACTTTTGAACTTCACCAAGCACTTATCTCCATTGGTCTCAGTTTGACTTATAAGTAGTTTTGCTTCTTTTTTGTTTCTTTTTTTAATTACTCCTTTTCTTTCTCCTATTATAGGCTGTTATATAATGCAAAGAATTGGGCCAAATACATTTACTTGATTATCAAAACCCCTCTCTGCTGATTCCTTGCCTGGTCTGTTATGCTATATAACACCATGACTCATTTTCTTTGTTTCTGATCCTCATTTCTTAATCTTATGGGCAAAAAGAGCCACAGTTTCTGAGCCTGGTGCAATATGCGTCCAAGGCAACATTCCCACAGACTGAAGGAGGAACATAGCTGAGATGAGGATCCAGCAGCCTCCCCTCTTGAAGGGGAAATGTTTTGGGAGGAATCCATGGGCAGATTAATCAATTAATCTTCCTTTCAGAGGCTGTTTTTGCTGATAACAAAAGGCCCTTTCTTTTCCCTATTATTTTTGTTGAGCAAAGAAGTTTGAAATTTAATGTGTTCTTTTGCTGTTTGCAATAAGATATTTTGCTAATGCAGATGTTGTTGTGTGTGTTTTCTGTGTCTGTGCCCTTGAAATGTGGTTGTTATAGCAACAGGCTTAACTATTACACAGGTTTTAGTTTTATATCTGCTTCATAGCATATAATGTAATTAGGTATTTGCAGCATCTTTAAGCATCATGCTAGCTAGCAGATGATACAAATATCACTTATTACATATCACTTCAGTAAATTAACTACAAAATGTAATCTCTAAAATGCATGCATTATTAAACTTTCTGAAAATGTTAAAAGAATAATTATATGTTTAGTGTAGAAATGTGCAAAAATGGTTAGATTTCAGAGTTTGCAATACTGAATGTTTTAAAAGGGATCCCAGCTGGGGCCTTTTCATGCTGGACAGCCTTTGGCCGGCTGTGCCCGTGGGGTTCGTCGGGGGCAGCTCGTGCTCGCTGTGGCCGCGTGGCACGGGCCAGCCCAGCGCGAGGCGCCCCGGTGAGCAGCATGGTTGGCGGGTGCTCCTGGGTCTGCTTTTCCCTTAAATCCCTCTTGAGATCAAGCTCCTCTCTGCTGTGTGAGGCTTTCCACTTTTTCTGAAAAACTGGAGAATTGCTGGTTTCTGATAGCGCGGGTGATCCCTAAAACCAGTTTTAGGGAACCACAGGCTTGGGAACTTAAGGAGAAGCCTGTAGTTTATCCTTGTCCTATGGGGTGTTTTGGAGTAGGATGCCCTGGCCGTGGGAAGCTCTGAGACCCTGGGAGAGCTGAATCCAGCAGCGAAGCCTGGCGCACTCCCCATGCTGATGCCCCAGCCACCTCAGAGGATTTCTTGCAGATATAGGAGCACCATGTGCACTTCCAGTGCAGCTTTTACTGTCCTTTGAGAACTCTGAGAAAGCAAAATGCTACTTAATGTGAAATGGCACATTGCTGAGCTTGTGCAGCAGTAGCTTTGCATGTCAAGGTGCTTTCTGAGCTGGCTTTGTTGCTGTTCCATCTGGGTCTTTTTGCCATTTGTGCATTTTAGACACCTTGTTTGCCTAGGCCACTATGGTGACTGCTGTGAAATTAAGGTTTTCTATAGAGAGCATATGATCCAGAGCTTCACCAGGTATTGACAGCCTTGGTGTTAGGTGGCGTTGATGTGCAAGGAGAGTAATGCCATTGATGAATCTTAATTAATCCTTCCCCCGGGGGTGATGGACAGTCCTGTGCATGGTCAGGGGATGTGGGAAGCTGCTTTGCAGACTGCAATCAAGTCCTGCTTCAGAGAGCTCAGTACTGCCCTTGGCATTGCCTGCTGCTCTGCACCATGCATCTGGTTGGAAATGACAGTGATGGAACCCATCACTGCCAGCTTGGCCACAGGAGGGAGCTCCTGAAACTCCTGAAAGTGACTGAAAGTTCAGGAACAGCCAGTAACTGTCCACAGTCTTGACTCAACCATATAAATGTAAGCTAGGCATTTTTTCTCTATAGAATTTCCCTATATATATGGGAGTGTGTGTATATCTATATATATGCATATGCATATATGTACACATATGCACACCCATATTTAAGCAGGAGCTAAGCTTATGCAGACAAGTCAGGCAGTACAACATTTTTTTAAGCAAGGCTGTTTAATGCTGATCAGTGGGCTTTGGAAAAGCCACACAGCTTTTTGTGGAGACATTTGCATTCCTTTAAAATTAGCACGAGGCTCTGGAGGGAAGACAAAACTCTCATTAACTTGGAAAGGTCGCGATCTTTATTTGTGCTCAGTAACACATTGCGGAACAGCTGGCTGCAGATCGCCTGAGAAGAGGGCTGTTTCCAACAAAACCAGCCTTTAATAGTGGGAAATAATGAGATTTTTTTCCCCGGATCAGCAGGTCTGTGCGTGCTGCCCTCAGCGAGAAGCGGTGCCTTCCTGGGAGCAGTGCCGGTGCTGAACGTGGCCCGTGGGAAGCAGCACTAACGCAGTGCAACCCACGTCTCATTGCTCCAAGGGACTTCAGGTTTGCTGTCCATAAATCATACCCCAAAATTTAATCACCCCTTAAGAAACCAAGGGAAAAAAAAAGTCACAAATCTTGCTGAAGAGCAGAGAGAGGCTCTGCAACTATTATGCCGAAGGGAAAGATTTCTGACAATTAATCAGCAGTTTAAACCTGTTATTTATTCAAGTATCTTTTGGAGCTTTTCCCCTCTGTTTCTTCAACGTGCTCGTGCTGCAAGTTAGCTGATTATTTTTTTTTCAAAATGATCTAAATTTCATGGGGGATCTTGGAAAGGAAAAATATCTTGAAGCAAAAAAGTACAATAGCCCTGAACTTTTCATATAGGCTTGCAAGCCTGCAGCAATTTTAAAAGCTTTCTTATTTCAGCTTAAAGGACAAATGAGCTTCACTCGGAGATTCCTGTTTAACAAGCCTGATTTATTTCCCTCACTAGCCTTCCCTGTTTGCTTCTTGAAATATAGCTGAGAGAGGACTCACATACCTGTGACTCCCAGCATGACCATGCTGCTCAAATGTCTCTCTGTAAAGGAGGAACCATCACACTGTTTTTTAAGGTAACTTCCTAAATATTTGGTAAATAAACTTAGAAACCTCTATTTTCTGACTTCAGCCTACACAAAATTGAGGAGACTTGTTTAAGAAATGCTTGAATGATGCACATTTAGGGATGCATTTAGGTTCCCCCATCTTCTGCTAGGGCAAAAAATTAACCCTCTATGTGTTTTTTGGTTGATTTGGGTTTCTTTACAGAGGAATCCTTTTTATAAGGCTCTGCAGCTGGAAGGGCAGGGTCTGCACAGCCCTGCCGTGAAGGAACACTCAAATGAAACTTCATGACAAGATGAAGAGCAACCTGGCTGCTGTCATTTCTTCTTCAGTCAGGACTGAGTTTTGCTGATTAATGCTCAAGAAATTACATGAACTTTTTGCTAAGAAAAATGTGCTATATTGATAGAATTTTCAATCTTGTTCAAATGTCAGGCAATCTGCTTGCGGAAATTAGCGTTCTCATCTCTTGACTGCCTGACCTTAATCGCCAACATAAATATCGAACCAACATTTTAAAGTTGAGATTACTCATTTGAATCCAATTGGGAAAGGTGCTTGTGGTAAGGAGAGAAATGTCAAGGAATATAGGGGAGGAGTAAGCTATATTTGTCAGATACGTTGAGCTTTTAAATATGGCAAATTTCCTGTCGGATATGAGTGTCTGGCTGTTTGTGGAGATCAGCTGTGTTGGCCTAGATGTCACAGGTTGATGGGAATTTTTATATTTTATTGCAAAATGTGTGGTTTGGGTGGAACATCTTGTGCTGCTCTGTTCCTGGTTGCTAAGTACCCAGGCTTCACAGCTGTACCTTGCAATAGAAGTTTAATATCTGTTATGTTTACCCTCCTTCCTACAGAGCCACGAGAAATAATTCAAGTAATGAGAAGGAAGGTACGTATTTAAGGTCAAAAGGCACTTTAATCAATCAAAGTTAGAAAGAGGTTGTTGGATGAGCTTCCCAACTGCTCTGAAGTGATACACATCCATTGAAATCAACTGATGTTGAGCAATTAAGACGTTGGCCCGTATTAATATGGCCCTGTGGGAAGCACACTTTTGCTAAGAAGTACCATACTAGGAGGAAAGGGAATGACAGAGAGAGAAGAAACTTTGATTTCAAATTCTCAGTCACTCCCTTTCATAGATCAATGAAGTCTTCAGACCTCTGTAGAAAACTTGCCTTGAAGCTTAAGATGTTGTTATGTAGTAATATTGCATAGTCAGCTATTTTTTTTTAGGGAGGGGAGTCATATCTAGTCGTATTTTTTTATTGAAATGAATTATGCTTTTGGATCTGTGAAAATCCCACAGATTACCTATAATTTATATTCTATTTTCTCTATAAAGAGCTTTTAATTCTTCTGCTTTGATAGGGATTTGGTGTTTGAGAACAAAAATTATCCACCATTTTGATTTCCCATTTATGGGTTTGTGAAGAACATCTTAATTGTGGACAAAATGACACCTTGACATATGAGGGTCTTTGTTGGATGAAATCTTTGCCTTATTTAAGTCAGTAAGTTAAGATACTGTCTTTGACACTCTTCATGTCTAGGAGATTCAAAGAAGTTTGCCTCTTACCTTGACTTGCATGCCTTTCTCTTGTGCTTCCAATAAGTAGAGTCCAGAATGCCATATACAACGCTGGTAAATTGATACCCAGGGCTGGCTCAGGACATTTTACCTTGACCCCACTTATCATCATATTCTTGTGGGTCAAAAGCGGGCAGTGTGTTCCTCCCTTGTGCATCTGCAGGAGCTGCTCTTGCCAGTTGTCCAAATTAAAGTGGAGTGAGTCAGTGGTTTTGGTTTGCTCCAAAATCTGTATAATAAAAGCAAAAACAATTTGTTGTCTTCTTTCTCAAGATAAAACAAGAGAACAAAGGACCTCCTCCCAGTGCAGGATTTGTGAAGAGAACCACAGATTGCCAGAAGGAAAATGCAATTTTCCAAACAGAACAAGGGAATTGTGCCTGATAAGATATTCCTTCAAACGTAACCAGCTTCAAGCAGAGTCAAAAATAAGTGAGATATTTACATTTCAACACATAGATTTCTTTTGTTTTCCTCCATGTTTATTTCTTCTTCACAGGCTCAGCTGAGCAGTTTCTGTTTTTTTTTCTGGTTTGGGGATTTTTTTAGAAAGCCAGCAATGAATTCCCATTCCAGGTTGTTATTAAGCACCTCAGAGGTATGGTCAGCTATGCAGGGAGGCTGTAATCTTTCACTTTATGGGGATATTCAGTCACTTCAAGTAATTTTGGACTTATTTTAAATTACAGAATCATTTAAGATAATGATATATGGCCAGGTAATTTCAGAGAAAGGTAATAATAATGTACATCTGACAACAAGATTCTTAATTTCCTGGTTGGGTTTGCTCCAGTGGAGGTCTATGATTGTTCTATTCAAGCAGGGAGTTAGGGTAAGTGTGCCACCACAGTGTGACTGATTCATTAATTTCTTGCATTTTGAGGGTTTTATTTTCAAGGTAATTGGTATTGTTTAACTTGGAGATGGAGCTGACAGCTGTGTGAATTGATTACTTTATGAGTATGTACCTTGTGTCTGGAACAAAGAACATGTATCACATCTTGAGCGTTCATGTTTGCTTAAGATATGTCCCATTTTTTCACTGCAACTTATTCTTGGATCAGGGATTGACTTGCAGGTTAGTAGTATGATGTCATGAGGAGAAGGTGATGGGGAGGAGAGAGGCATCAGCCCATTCATTTACATTCTGTATGCATGTGCAAAACATAACAATTTTGCAAAAACCGGGCGAGTCTACGATCTAACTCTCTCTTGAGAGGTATCTACAGAATAAAGATAGATATGAGACTGTGAAGGAAAAGGAACAATGACCTGGATCAATCCAAGAACTTTTACCCCCTGTGGACAGCAGCAGTAAGAACAAGAGTGAGCCACAGCACTACTTTGCTTTCAGGTACGGAAGGGACAACACACACAGTGGTGGCAGCCAGGTTTCCTGGCACAAGCTGCCTGCCCAGCCCTGCCTCTCCCTGAGAGCTGTGATCCTTCCAGTCATCCCACTGCAGTCCCTACCTTGCCTCCAATCCCTAACCACTACAGCTGTTGTGTTCCCACCCCAAACCTCATCCGCGTCACTCATCCTTGTCCTCCCAGATTCTCCTTTCATGTGCTCCATCTGTAGGTGCTTCCTGAGATGGTGCCTACTGGTGCTAAGGTGGGACATGAGAGCTGTGCCTCTCACTGGAGCGGTGACTGTGTGGTCCTGGATCTCCTGCAGGATACTCCGCTCCATTTTGGACCTTAATAAATGCTTGGTGGATAATGGGGCAGCACCTGCCCCGTCTGCTTCCTACTAAGCACAAAACCAAGTGGCAGCAGCACAAGGTCTCTGCTTATATCTCGGTGACTTTGTATTTGAGTTTTGAAAGTTAATTGCAAAACATGCTATGTGTGACTTGATTAGAGCCCAAGCTCATGGGTTTTTCCAAAATTCTAAATGAAACCTGCACAAACTTTTGCTCTTAATGAACCTTTGCAAATTCCATCCAGGGGATGCACTCCCTGCATCCCCTGCATGGCCATGCTCGTGTGTGCCACCAATTACAACTCATCATCTTCTTAGATCCTCTATACAAATGCACGTATGCCATACTCTAATCAGCTCTATTTATAACTGAGTGTTTCTTCTTTGTACTTAAATGCTCAAATATGGTAACCAATTGTAATTTGTTAATTCATTCATTAGGCAAAGACTTTTGATGCCTGGAATCACACTTTAGATTTGCTATTTGAAAAAGCAACTGAATATCATTTAGATCTAGAAAGAGGTTGATGTAAAATCATTCTGGTAATCTACCCGCAGGTTGCTCTCCAGTGTTTACTATTCTGTTGATTGATAAATTGAGGCCAGTTGGCAGAATCTTCTGAAAAGAGATGACAAACTGATGAAATTATATAAGCTCCCACTCTATATTTCTGTTTCTTGCAGCTATTCTTGGAGTGAAGGGTTTTATGGGTGCTAATTATATCATTAAAATGTCAAGTATTTGTGTCTTCTCTGAGCAGAACGTTGGAGTCCACGCAAAGTCCTGAATGCATCTTTGGATCCCAGGAACGCGTTGGCAGGTAGGTGTGATCCGCTTTGGAGGCATGTTCGCACACGCTCCTGAAATAAGGAGAGTGGATATTGGGAACAAGGAGAGGATGAGAGAAGGGTGATGCACTCCCTGCATCCCCTGCATGGCCATGCTCGTGTGCGCCACCTTTGCTGGCCAAGCTCATGTGGCCCAAGAGCGTGGGTGCATGCGGGGATGGGAAGTTAGAGGTCTCCCATGTGCCCACAGGATGCAAACACAACGCAAAGCAACAGCTTGAAAGGAGAGACCAGTTTCTGCTCTCCTCTGTTTCTGATGAAATTATTCAGACAAGCTTCTTGTTCTTTTACTGCTTCTAAAATCTGGTGCACAGTAACACCCGGGTATCTTCTGACTGCTGGGACATGCTGCCAAATTCTTAAACTGAGGAAAGCCAAGGCATTTGATGTCTCTAGCCTAAATACTGCTAGATCTTGAGTTAGTCAGCTGTCTTGCAGTCCTCTGCTCTTCAGTCTGATCTAAGCTTTATTGTTGAGAATTAAAGAAAAAAAAGATTTTTCTCCAGAGCCAGCAATGAAGTGGGTCATGAAATGATACCAGCTAGATACCCTGCTGTGGTATTTTGGTAGTCTGAGGGCTGGACCTGTGATTTACAGCCCTGTTCTTGACACAGATACTATCTGCTTTTTCTGTTTTTGGTTTTTTTTTTTTTCTGTTCCTTTTGCAGATCTCTGTTTCTCACTGTATTTGCAGATGTTACCTGTTATTTGTGTAGCTGGAAATACACATGAATAAATGACACATACTGATGTAAGGAGGCTATTCAGAAGGAAGCTATGACCTTCACAGACCCAGATGAATGTGAGGCCCATCTTTCAGATCAGGGAGATGTTTTTGCAAGGTCTCCAGAGCAAAGGACTGGCTCAGAAAGGTGACATGTTCTCTGCTGATACTGGGAGGCTGCACCATTAATCCAGGCGGGGCAGGAAGGGCACCTGCTTTTACAGGTCTGCATTTTGCTTAGTGCTGCTGCGTTGGCTCTGCTGTGGGGACAAGCAGTGCCTTGTGTCCTCCGCACCGAGTGAAGCTTTCCCAGGGGGAACACCAGAAAGGAAGAGGGTTTGGAAATTCTGCAGCCTTACGCATGCTGAGCTGCTCCCCAGCAAGGTGCAGAGGGACCTTGCTCTGAGCGGTGACAGATAGGCGCAAGGGCTGCCTGCTGAGGAGGAAATATTGCCTTGCGTTGATGTTGGCGGTGAGTCATTCTCGCTCGGTCCTCCTCGCTCCCGCGTGGCTCCCGGCCGGCATCGCTCCCAGCTGCGGGCAGCGCTGCTCCGTGCGGTCAGACACCATCTCCCTGCCACGACGTGCGTTTCTGCAAGAACTACGGGCATTGTGCCCGCCCTTGCCTGCCTTCCTGGCTAGCGGGAGTACCAGAGGGTGTGGACCAAACCCACACATTGATGAATGTGTGATGATGCCCTTTTTGAAAGGGAAAAAAAAAATAAGGGAACTAAAGCAAACCTGAGAACTGCCAATCTGGGCCCTGTTTGTTTTCGGCATGTTTTCCAATAGCGTGGTTAAAAAATCCCTCATCAGCAGAAGTCCAGGAGGATCCCTGGGCTCTACCATGGACACCATGTGCCGACCTGGCCAAACCATCACGTCTCCTCAGACTGCTGTCCCCTTTCCAAAAACACAGAAGTAATTCTATACTGTTTCTACACTTTGGCCCTTTGCATCTCTCCAGTTTTTGAACTGTATGAGTGGAGGCAGTGATGTACATTTGGGGGAGCTGGAGCACAAAGTGGTTTCTACTATTCCTATGTTGTTGGGAAATTTTGGAGAAAGAGAGATTATCTTTTAATGTCATGAATGGCACATATACAGTAAATGTGACTGTTATGTACACAACACCCAACTTGTGTGGTATGGCACAAGAAATTCATCTGTTTGACCAAAAGCTACTCCTTTAGAAGTGTTACATACCTTTTTTGGGAGAAAAAAAAAAATAGACAAAATAACTACATTCATACTCTGCAGTGCCACTGGCATTCTCTATGTAAGGAGACTTTTTATTTTCATTATCCTTCTATGGAGGCTTAAATTATGCCGAGTTATTCAATAAAAGCCACAAAATTGCTTTTTATGCAATTACTCAGTGTGTTCCATTATGTGACAGCTGCACAACCACATTATCTCCCCTTCATCTGTAACTTTCTGCTACTTTTGCCCACTAAGTGTCTGAGAAGGTACAAGGAGATTAAAATACTCCAGCGGACTCATTTGGGGCTGCTGTTTCCCAGGGAAAAATCCATCAGCTTTCCGTGCAGTCCAAAGAGGCTTGTTTGTTAGGACAAATAGTGTGGGTGTGACACGTTGCCTGAAATGGGGTGGTTTGATGCTCCCTGCTTCCGCGATTTCTGAGCATCTGATCGCTGCTTTGATTTACCAGGCTCTGATGCCTTCAAACCAGTCTGCGGGGAAGGCAGTTCCGCTGGGAATTGCGGAGCCTTCTCTCTCTGCAAATTCCCTGTCATCTTGGCTAAGTCACCAAAAGCTTCGCACTCAGAAGGACCTTGAGGCTGTTAAGCAGACCGTGGATCTCCTCGTGAGTGAGTGTCCAGCATTCTGGTACCCAAAACAGCATGGTGATAGAGCCAGGCCTTCTGAGACCATGAAGCCTTGGGCTAAGCGCTCGATGGATTTGACAGAGTGCTTTAAGTCGTGAAGTTGGCAGTTGCTTCCTCGTCTTCTTGTGCCCCTCTTGTCTCTGGCAGATCAGACTCCTTGATCTCTCTGAGCCTCAGTTCCCATCTGCAAAAGGAAAAACCAGCATTTCTCTATCCTAGCTGGGTACTATGAGCAAAAATATGGTAAAAAACATGAAGCGCTCCAATCCTATGGTAATGGAGGCTGTATAATGAAGGTGGGCAGATTCCCAAGAAAACTTTTTGCTTCACCTATTTCATTGTAGTTTTGAAAATTTAGTGACATTGTGCCAAGACTTGGGTGGCATAAAACAGCACTTTCGATGATTCTTTGAGAATCAGGGTAGTTAAAAGTTTTGCAGGGACTTCGTTGGTGTGACCCTGCCAGACTTGGGGGATGCTGGAGCAGATCTCCTGTGTGCCCCTGGGACACGGCCTTACAAGAGCAGATCCTAAAAGCCTATTTTTACACCCCAGGGCTCAGCAAGATGCTCTGACATAAACTCTCTGCTTTGGGTCAAGAGGAGCTCATGGTTTTATTAGCTCTTGAAAAGCTTACAGAAGGGAGAAAATAAAAGGGCTGAACATTTAAATACCTCTGAAAATACAATATTCTAAGGTATATCAAAGCTTTCTTTAAGGAAGAGATTACTCTTACATTCCATGTCTATGCGTGGACTTTTTTTCAACATAAAACCTATTAAAGGGCTCATTGTGTAGAACTGGCTGAAAGAACGGCTTAAGGATGAGCAGCAGACACAAGCATGAAAAGGCAGAGGAGAAGGGCCCCCAGCAGGGCTCTGTGAAGCGTGGCTCAGCACTGCAGTGCTGAGGGCATTGCAGCGCCCCAGAGCAAAGCTCTTTGGGCTTTGCTTCCACCTTCCAGCAAGGAAGGGTTTCTGTCTCGGAGCTGTCGGCAGCCTGGCCAGAGAGCCCTGGGCAGTGGAGAGGGGATCTCTGGTGCTCCAGGCTCTGGGAATGCTGCAGGAGCACATCGGAGCATTGGAGCAGTCGAGAAGGGCTCTGGAGCAGTTCAGAGCAGCACACTGGCTGAAATTTCTCCAGCGTTCATTTCACTTCTGGAAAAATCATGATATAAAAATAGGTTTGCCTCAATACATTGATTAGATCGACTTTTCTTTTTGGGTTTGCTTGCTGACATCATGTGCTATGTTTTAAGTTAGGAAACCTCATTTGGTGGCAACAAATAGGAGGTTAAGAGAGCCAAGGCTGTATTACACCATGATAAAGACAAGTGTGAGATCACATCTTTGATGAATTTCCATTGAGGGAAAAAGAAGAGTTCTCAGTAGAATGCAATTGGAACAAAGCACCGAGAATAGATACGGTTGTCAGCTGGCATGTGCAGCTTTCCCAATCCCTGCACCTGGGGAGCACATGGACACCCACAGGGAGAGGCCAGGCTCAAAGGCCGCTCCGATTCCATGGGTTCCTCACACCTGCATGGAGCTGGCTGCACACATGCCAGCCTGCAGTGCCTGGGCATGGGGCACCGCACACTCTTGTGCATTTTACCCCACTGCTTGCATTCTTATTCTCTTTGGGCTTTGCATCAAAAATACTCTTGATTTTGAAGCTGTATCCACTTGAAGGTAAAGGAGACATTACAGTTAACATCCAGCATGTTGGATTTTTTCATGAGCCTTTTATATGTAATTACTCACACGCCCATGAGGGTACACTTATATGTGTGTCAGAAGTGCTTTCAGATTCCATTATTTAATTCAGGAATTATCCTCCGAAAAATTTAGATTCATGTCTTCGTATTAGGAGAAAACAGACTTCATAAGTTCAAGCCTTTGGTATAACCAAGTTTCAAAATGTCTTCCAGATCAAACATATCCAATAAATCATTTAGTGATGCCTGTGGTTCTTCGATCGGATGCTGCATGGACCAGAGTTCAGTCAGAGGCATAAACAAATGCTTACTCATCTTAGAGCAGTAAAAGTTTGTCCCCGCATAAAAGATGGAAAATATTAAAATCCAATGCCAAAATAGCAAAGAATAAAATGCAAAACCAACACAGCAAACAAAAACCAGAAGTGTTTTCGTGCCTAATTATATTTATTTGCTCTAACAAAACTGCTAGGATTCTGCAACTCATAGCGATAAAAATATTTTTTCCCACTGAGCGAGGCAATGAATTAGTGGGCCCTGCTCCCTGCAAGCCAGGTTTGCAAATCCGGGCTGGAAATCAGCAGTCAGATCCGTCCCGGTGCTGGGCGGAGGAGGGGGCTTGGAGATGCAGGTAGCTGGGCTCTTGCTGCAGAGGATTATCCCGCAGAGAGCAGAGCTGGTAATGAAAAACCTGGCAGGGTTTGGAGGAGAGGAGAGCAGGTTTGCAAGTGAGTCAGCGCGCGGGGCGCTCCTGGCGCGGGGGGTTTGTGACAGCATGAGTCAGAGAATGGGAAGATAAAGTCACAGGCTTTTCAAGTTGGCAAACGTATTTAGGCCCGTCTTAATACTTTTATGGACCAGCATGCTGACAGCAGTACCTGCCTCCAAGTACCAACAGCTCCCTGGGCTTAGATGCACCAGAGTGGGACCTCAACAGATTAATATAATTTATGATGTTGCTAGAAAGTGGAAACTCAGAAGCACTGGGAAGTAACCAGAATATTCTCTCCCCATGAAGCTCACAGCAGTATTTTCAGCATCCTGAACTTGTTTCTTTTTTGCTTAGGCAAAATGGCTCTGGAGCCCCTCATTGCGATGCTCCAGATCACCTCCCCTTGCCACCTTCTCACCAGCTCCTGCTGTCCCTCCCTGCAGTGCCCATGGTGGCACGTGCCAGGATCCATCAACAAGAGGCTTTATTTCACAGTGGTGCCCGGCACTTTTCCAGCACAGCAGCTTGCTCCCTGCCCCACAGCTCAGCTCTCCTATGGGTGCTCCTCTCAGCTCCACCCTCCTGTCAGGGACAGGGCCCTGGCAGATGAGCCACGCGGAGGGGCTGAGGCTCCTCGTTAACCCCCTGGCTTCTTTCACTGCTGCTCTGCTCCCGTTGCTAAGGAAGGTTTCTATGGAGAAGGCCCACCAAAAAAGTAGAGATTGGAGAGAGTCGATGTTCAAAACAGATGAGCTTGATGCTGTCAGCAACAGGCTCCTTCAGGGGAAGGCAGGCTGCAGGAAGAGGAGCCCGCACTCCAGACGTGCTGCCCACCATGAGCTTTGCTAGGTGGCCTTGATTTAACTTTGCTCATCTGTGGGAAACTTAAACTATTAGAACAAATGCCAAGGGGGTTATAGCCTTGGTATAGGGATGTTCTCACAAGGTATTGAGCCAGAAAAGTCAGTGATAAAGGTGGAGATTCAGTCTCCCCCTGAAAGCTCTCATTGCCCTGTGCATGACCCATGAGCAAGACAAGGAACCACGGAGGAAAACATGTTTTTAATCTGTCCAAACTGGGATTCCAGTTGCACTTTAATATCTGTACCCCAGAGAGGGATTCCAAAATCCTTGCACGTGACATGCAACCTGTGCAGTACTTGCCTCACTGCTGGCTCTTCCACTCCTTGACAGGCTGGAACAGCCAGTAACTCTTCTCAAGACAGAGGGCATGCGAAGGCTTTTGCTCCTCTTACCAGGCTTATCTTCACTTTACTCCTGTATCTTCATTCCTGACAGCCTGCCACCTTCGACAAGCTTGAAATGTGCCAAGGAGAAAGGTCCATTGGAAAATGGTAACTGTCACTTACCATGACTGCTTTGCTTGCATGCAACCAGCCTGCTCCTCTTAAAGACTTGTGTTACAGCATCTGGGTGTTGGGCCGAAGCTCTCCCTCCACGTTTCATGCTGTTCTGGTAATTTTCCTTTTTGTGTAAGCCTGGGGATGCTGCTGCTAATCCACTTAATGCATTAACTTGCCCTGGGGTCTGCTGCATTCTTTGCTCACTGAGGGAAAATCAGAAAATGAAAGTGTTGGGGTTGAATAAGTGGCTGCTTGTGACTAGGCTGTTGTGTTTGGGTTTTCTGCCCTGCTCCGTGGTGCACACACTGTGGTTGGCCTTTATGCAGCTGATCAGAAGAAAAGTGGTTAGAGAAAAAGCCTGCATTAGGCTGGCTGCTATTTTCAGTCTGTGTGCTCAGAGAAATACTGGAATTGCTGCTGTTTCTGCCTTTCGCTCTCCCCAGTGGCCCAGGAATGGAGAAGGACGGAGCAAGCAGAACCACCGTGCTATTCCCGCTCAGCAGCACTCACATCTGCTCCTTTTGATCCATACTCTGTGGGTGAGAGCCAGGAGGTGACTGTGCATCCATGTGTCAGATTAGGGAAGCCTGCCATTCCCAAGGGAAGGTGTCCTGGGCCGGAGGCAGCCGGGGCAAAGGGACGCACCATTCCTTGTTCTCACTGAAGGTTAGAGGTGGACCTCAGCAGCGTGAGAGTTGTTTGCACTGTAGTCTCAAAGCTAAGCTGCCTGGCTTTTAGTGAATTATCACCTAAACTCGTACTTCTGAGAGGCTTTCTTTCATGCACCTCTTGCACGCAGCAGTAACCCTGCGTTCACGTGCGTGGCTTCAGACAACCCACACCGAGTTCTTCCTCATTACTGTGGGGGTAGAAAGAAGATATCAGGCCCATCTTGTGCTGTCTGAAATTAAGTTACCTGAGGGAAGAGAAGCAATTTTTCCCCTAAATGATTATATTTTTCCAAGTTCCAAATGTCTTCCTTAAATGCATGTCCCCATGATCTTAAATACTTATTCCTCATGGTCTGTGTAGCTATAGGCTTGAAAGGGATTTACCTGTCTTCCTTAGTGGAAACCTGTCTTTCTGAGTGGAAGGATTGTTGGTGGGTAGCAATTTTCAGCCTATTGGTTTTAAGAGGTATAATAAACTCTTATAGTGGGCACAATGGTCCTGCAAACTGTTTCATAGGATGAGGCAGATAGTGTCTTCATGACCAGGGCTTTAATTATTCTGAGAATGTCTTTTCTCAGAGATGCTTACTACAAATATGAGTTATGATTTTTTAATAGGCATTATTTATAATTTAAAAATGCATCTTTATGACATTACAGATTGCAGCTCGGATGAGGATGTACAAGGTGCAGAGCTTTGCTTCCTGCTAGAGAGTGTAGCAAAAGTGACTCAAATCTCCTTCTCCATTAAGCAAAGCTCTAAATGCCTCCTCTATTTACACTGTCAGCCGAGCACCCCACTGCAGCGGGCTGTGCTCTGGCTGCCTGTGAGCCCTGACAAGCAGCCAGAGGATTTGCACTTTGGTGGAGACGGGTTCATTACCTCCAGCAACAAATTCCTCTCATAAACACTCCTGTGTGTTCAGGCTGCAAAGAGACTTTGTATATACTCTGACAAAGTACATTTTCTACATACTGTTCTGGGTGTTTTGACATCCCTGATTCATTCCCATGCCCAGTACCTGATGTTTTTTCTCCAAGTTGTGTGGGTTGTCACCCTACAAGACAGTGGGATGCCAGAAAAATGGGATGGGACCTCTGAGACATGGTGTGTCCACAGCTGCTGTAGAGCTCACCTGGCCCATTCGTCTGGTCAGGTGGGTCTAGGGCAAGCAAGGGGAGGCCAAAGGAGTCCTTCATTTGGTGGTTATGGGAGCGTCTGCAATTTAGGAAGGTTTTGTGCTAGTGCTCATGATCAGGAGATCATCTCAAACTGCGAACGTGGCAGGTTACGTCATTTCCATTCACGCAGAATCCTTAGAAGTCTAGCTGTTCTTGTTATCCAAGTCACTGTTCAAGTTTCTCTCTGTTCCCAACCTTGACTCCAGTCTGTAACATCAAGTATCTCGGTCTCATTACGTGTTCCTTGAAACATCACTTCCCTGAGTGGGCTTTGTATTTGCTGCTTTTGAACGTCATTGATTGCTCATGGGCTTTGAGATGAGAAGAACAGAAACTCCTGATCTGCCTTGACTTGCTATGTTTGTTTTTTTTTTTTTTTTTTGAACAGGAGGCAAAAGCATGAAGCAGAAAATGCAAGTGGGGAAGGTAAGTGTTGTTTCTGAAGCTGCTTAGCACCCAGCACACTGCAGTGGTTTCCAGTACAGAAAAGGTGCAAAGAAGTCAGTTGGGAGAATATGTTTCCAAGGGGGTCTATGCTCATCAGCCCCAGTCTTTCACAGTCCATGAGCACAAAAACATCATCCATTCACTTCTCCCGTCAGTGTGCCTTTTATTTCATAGTATCAGATGTTTGTAAGGAGCACTGAAAGTGCATAGCTTCAATATATTTTGAAGTGAAGCACTCCTACACGCCATGTACATGTTTGACGTTTCTTTCTTGCCACAAAAAGCACTTTTTTTCTAGAGGAAGTAAACATCTCTCTGAATATATATAGCTTCTGCAAGTTTCTGTTACTGTGTCATCTATTTACTGGTAAATAGCTGTAGGAAGGGCCATAATAGCTGGAGCAAGGTTGTGCTAGCCCTTCGGTCTGCAATTGGCAGTGCCATTCCTGATGCTGGAGGGTAGAAGAAACGCATAAAAACATTATAGCTCAACTGGTCTTACTCCATTTCAGCAGAATATCATGTCCACTTGCACAATCAGCCTGAGAAAGGCAGGTAGTCCTGCAGAGAGAAACCACCTGGCAGAAATGTTTCCCCCAGGATCAAGCCTGGGAGATAGGAGATCAGCAAGCAGATGAATGATAATGGCAAAAATAGAAATTAAATAACAATTCAGACTGCTGGCTCTTCTAAGTTCCCTTGGTAATTTTGTGTGTGTGTGTGAATGAGTAATGGCACAAATGTGGCTGCTGCAGCAGCAGAAACCAAGATCTGGGGACTAGTTGGTGACCAGCCTTTGTCTTCGCATGCATTGTAAAGCATTATCAAATGGAAAGAGCCACATGAGGCAAGTTCAGCTCTCCACATATTTTGTTTAGTTTTTTTTAAGTTTAGACATTTAGCTTCAAATGTCTTCTTGAGACATTTCTGCCCACTTACGTACAAAGCACTTCCCATGAAGCAGCTTGTTGGAATAAATATAATGGCATAAACTCCCACTTTGTACCTATAAACATCCTGTTACAACTACGTATTTTTTTGTTTTACTGAACTCTTGAGCTATTCTTCTATTTTAACTATAGGAACATAACGAAATCTCCTCCAGATGCTGTGGAAAGAAGAAGGAACAAGCTGGATTTTAACACCTCCAGGAGCCTGGAAGGTGCTGAAATGCTGCAGAACTCAGTGCAATCATCAGATTTGCACCTGAAATTTCTCCCTTGAGGTTTTTGAGCAGAGCGCTGTTGGATGGGTGATGATGGACTCTGCTGACGTGTTTTCCCTGTATCACTCTGAAAGTTGTCTTACTGCCTGCGAGGTTGTTTGCCCAGCACAAGTTTTAGCTGTACAATGGGCTACTCTTGGAGTTTTGATTATTTGTTTTCTTTTCTTTTTTTTCTTCATTGCTGGAGTTGCTATCAATTCCCCCCTCTTTTATTTGCTGCTCTTCAGTACTGCTTTATTGGCCCAAAACTCACAGTCTGAGGCTCAGGGTCCTCAGGCTCACGTGGGTCACTGCTCTGTGGGCCCAGCCTTGCCCATGCCCAGTGTCCTCCAGCCCCACAAGCCCCAAGAAATATCTAACCAAGAAAGGTTCCTTGGGTGTTGTGTCATCTGACAGGCACGTGTGTGCATGAATCTCTTCCTACAAGTGCTGCAGCACCAAGGCAGACTCAGGAGCATAAAAGTTTCCACAGGAGCAGTAATCCAGAGCTGTGATTCATTCGTCTCATGACTCAGTGCTGGTGTTGGAGCTAAAGCCATCTCAGCTTTAGGAAAGAACCATCCTGCAAAGAAAAAGAATATTTTTTGTTAAAGCAAAGTAGCTAATTGCTGTCTCAACACTTTAATATATCCCCTTGCAAGTACACTTTGGGTTTTGAACGTATTACGTGGCGTCATTAAAGCTGTTACTGGCCTTGCAGTTCTCCCGGTACCTTCTGAAACAGGCGGAACAGCGATGCCGCAAGCAAAGGAATGGGCTCAGCAAATTGCTTGCTAGATTGAACTACATTCTTGAAATGGAGTTTAAAAGTCAATGGAGCTACTCTTCCAACATTACAAAATTGAAAATTATCAAATATCAAAGCATAGTTAAGGGAAGCAACCCAGATTGTCCTGGGGACCAGAACTAAGGCTGCTATATCCTCTGACACATTAGGGACCCTCATCAGACTTATCTGGATTCATAGCGAGCTTCCCGTGATGAGGATGCTTGCTTTTTTAAGTAGGTTTTTTTTTTTTTTTTTACATTAAGCTATAGTGCAATCTCAGCACATTTGTATTATAAATAATTTTTTCAGTAACTCTCTGAGAAGAAATTATTTAGAAAACCTGTAGCAGACACGTTTGACCACAGAAACACCTAGAAAGAAGATTCTATTTTCTGCTTCACAGGTTAAAAGAAGGGCATCTTTTTTTGGCTTGAAATAGGATATTTTTTTTCCTGAAAAATGAAACTCCTCTTTGAGTAAAATAGCTCACAAGTTCCTGGAATGGAAAGAAAAAATCCTTCAGAAGCTTAACACTTTCTGTTCATCCTTTTGATTTTTAAAAGCCACAATAATTTATTTCATCATGAGGTAGTATTTGTTTTGAGCTTATGCTTTAATTTTTATAAAACTTTGCCAGAAATTTGCCTATGTGAAAAATTTGTCTGTCTTTGGGGAGATGTTCCGTTCTTGCATGGCACCCAAGGGGCAAGGCTTGGACCAAGACACCGGCGTGGTCTCTGAGATAGCACAGCACCTCCCTGAGCTCCCAGGAGACCCACAGTGGTGAGTTAGTCCTTACCTATTTCCGCAAGCTCTAGAAATACTTAATGAAAGATATAAATGCATTTCAGGGAGGCATAATGGTTTTTTCCTGAGTTGTCAATTGTGAAGAAACACCTGGATTCTTTTCCAAAAGACTCCCAACATTTCCCCCTTTGCCTCCCTTTATATTTTTTCAAAGCAGTGTCTATTTAAAAATAAAGGATGGTATAAAGCCTGATACTCCCAGTATTTCCTTCAATTAGTCAGGGCATGGCAATTTTTGAGCTATTTTAGTGCACAACGCCACAGTTTAGGCAGCAAGGTTTTTTTTCATAATGCCAAAGACCGTAAAGCTTTTATAGCAATAGCATCCTTTGGCCTTCATTTCTATGTAACAGGAATATTCTCACTTGCTTCCTCACCTTTCCTTTCTTCTGTCTGTAGCAACAGCAGCTCTAGGATCTGCAGTTTAGTGTATCCTCATAGCCTTCATTGTAAAGTACGTTGCTATAATTGCAGCTGTAAATAAAAGCAAGTGATGTCATGGTTTTAAACACTTTCAATTCCTGTGCTCACCTACCAGGGATGGATAAAGCAATACGTTCCCATTTCCTTGGCTTTTAAAAGAAGTAAAGTAAAATAGCAAGCTGCAGATCCAACGTGGTGTTCACAGTATATGTAGGAGGATAAATGATCATAACTTGTCAGGCAAATGACTGTTTAAATTGCTTTTTTTTTTTCTATTTTAACACATAGGAAGTCTCAGCTACTGAAATGTATGGCTCAATAGGTAGGATGGGCAACTGGCCTGGAAAATAGTACGTCTATTCTCAGATGCATACACATGTTCATCAAGGAGAATATTAAAAAATTCATTCCAGAGGGACATCAGCATTCAACTGTTTAGCAGATTAGCTACTGAATAATGGATTGCACAGGCAGAAAAGTGTGCACTGTAAAAGGTGAGCTACAAGTTAATGCCATTTCCTTAGGAAAAAAGTCAAATGCTCTAACAGTCCTGGTAAATATTATATCAGTTCTGCTCTGTCTCCACAGTCTAATATGGTAGATACATTGTTTTTAAACAGATGAATCCTTTATATGTATATAAAATAAGTGATGCTAGATAATCTAAAAATATAGATATACCCCCAGCCTAAAGGAAAAGAGCTACATTTTTTGTATACTGGATATCTTACTGTAGCAGCTGCTCAACAAGAACATTTCAGCAAGGAAACACACTCAAAACTTATCACGAGATTGATTAAGCTCAGCTTGCTGAGTTGTGTCCTGATCTGGGAGGAATGGATGGAAAAATGTATTTGAGCTTTTTGTTGTTTATAACGACTGTACTTCGGAATTTTCTTGGAAGGCTGTTGTCCTCGTCCACTGTTCCTCATGGACTGCAGCCAACCACTGCTCACCCATGTAGGGCCCCCGGCAGCTCGCCAACCATTTATCTTAGAGTATTTTTCATGTCCAAACTACTTAACATCCCGTCAGATCTGGTCTAGAAGATGACATGACAAAAAAATGGAGTAGCTTTAAGTCTTGCTATTGGATATGTTTCTAGACTTGAGCAGAGTTGTATTTTTGGAGCTCATCCTTCAGTCTGTGTGGAAGGAAGGGAAGGAGGGCTAAGAGGGGTTATCTATTAATAGCAGCTCAGTTTGGAGCCGAGAGATTTGAAGCTCTGATGTGCCTATCTGTGCGTAAAGCAGAGCTCAGCTCCATAGAAGGCATATTAAACAACTAACCTTGAAGGAGTTTCATGGCCAAAGCAATGCTAAAGAAACCTAGCCCTTGAGTCCGTAGCTGCCAACATAAAATGTTTCTTTAAATATTTTAACTATATATTTGAGCTATATGTCTAACTCTGTATTTCAAGATATCTATATTGATGTGCCTGATTTTCCTTGTATATGAAGGAGAATTAGAATGCTAAGGTTCAAAATTATATGAAACCGTAAGAATATTCTGTGTAATGTCAGATACATAGGACTGAAATAAGTATTCCCAAGTGAGAATGTGGCCAGGAACTTTGAATTCTTTCATGGAATCCACAAATAAACACAAAGTCCTCACTCAAAATGGAAGAAATAGTATAAAATTGAAAACAAAACTGTTAGTTTCATTAAAAAAAAAAACCTTTAAAAAATATAAAGTTGAGAATTTGATGTTCTCTTTCATGTTTTTTTCTTAAATTATGCAAATAATTAACTTTGGCATTTTCCAGTGATTTCTTTCTAGAACAGAACTGTTGATTAGCTCTTCCCAATAGCTCCAAACTCTTAGAATAAAACCACTGTCAACTGCAGGGAGACTCAGCAGGGCACAGCTCTTCGTGTCATCAGAGCAGCCGCTGTGGAACAACTCCGTTTCTCTGCTATAACTTTTCCTAGCAGGTGGTAAAACTCATGGCCATGAGAGAAAACGGGGTCTTTGCAGTCCAGTACCTTGAATTCTCTGACGTCAAAGAGGAGAGAGTGTGTTAGGAGAGTGTGGTAGAGAAAGGCAGGGGTGATACCTTTCTTTTTTGAGCTCAGGGGCAAGAGATTTAAAATGTAACTATAAAATTTGATCTGGGAAAAAAAAAAGATTATTAAAAGGAAATATGATTTTGGGAAAAAAAATAGTCGGTAAGGAACATCCATGATAGGTGGTGGCTCTCTTTCCCCTGGAAGTCCTAACCTGAGGGACTGGTTGCCCTTTCTGTGCAGTGTCTTGGTGCTGACGTGGGCTTAGGGTAGGAGGAAAGCCACTCCAAAAGCCTCACCAAGGTGACCCTGAGCACCGTGTTGAGGGGGGACAGCTACCACTACCAAATCCAGCAGGCGAGATGATGACTGCAGTGAGCAGGATGGTAGGAGAACCACCCTGATGTGCGTCACCCTCTTTAAAAATATATAGTTCAGTCTGCCCAGATCTCATTTAGGCATTTAAATGAAGTAGTTAAAAGATGCACACACACACACACTTACACACCCCACAGCTCCACCAAATGAGATTTATTCTGTCCTTAGCAGGGGGGCAGACAAATCTGGTGGACTTGATACGGGTGATATAATCAGGGAGCCATGAATGTGGCATAAACTCATTTTAGCTCATTATTTCTTTTAGCTCTTGTCCTGGAGCCTGCTCATGTGAGCCGTAAGATTTGGCTGCAATGTGGGACTCCCACTGAAGTTCCCCCTGCGAGAGGCTGGGTTTCCAGCTAGGAGAAAAGCAAGATGCTCTATTTTTAGACAGGAACCAGAACATTTTTGGGAAGCACATCACGGAGCGGCACTTGTAGGAGCTGGGGAGCTGCCAAACAGCCATTTTCTAACTCTCCTCCCCCAGAGCAATAAGATTTCCATAGCTCTTTTTTTCTACAAGCTTTCTCCTAGCAGAGGAAGGCAGAGATCTCTGCATTGGACTTTATCGAGCAAATCTGCTGAATGGCAGGCGTGGTTTTAAAGTTCTTCCAGTATAGTATTACCAATGAACCTTTTGCATTTGGAATCACAGGCCACCTGTCTTTCTGTACAGAGGAAGACACCGTAAGCAAATGAGTGACTCTCACTACAGTAAATCCAAGACATTTGCAGATACCGTGTGGTTTCCTGGAATAACAAGCTCTCTCCAGAGAAACGCCAAGTGCATCTCATCAGTCGCATTTAGAGCTCTGCAACATCTGCAAGTAAATTATTAATGAGCTCAAACGTCTTAGAATCACCCCAAAGTCAGGCACAACGTGGCTCTTTGGCTCATCAGCTCAGATTTGGGCTCGTCCTTTCCCTTCTTCCTTTGGTATCGTGGCTGCAAGCTCCGCAGGCGCCTACATAGCTAAGCACAAGCAAAGAGCAGCTGGCACCAGCTGCGGCCGTGCAGGTCTATGCAGCCCTTGGGGAGCAGTCCCTGATGGGTGCTGCTCTTGGGACCCTGCTAGGGATGCTCCTGGGATCACTGCTCCCCTCGCTACACATGACTGCTGTGCACAGGCACCCTCAGCTGGCACCGAATCCGTGGGCAGGGATTGCCTGGAGGAGAGGTAAAAGCTACGGAGAGGAGCAGTGGGGTGAAGCCCCAAGCAGGGGCGCCTTGGCTCACCCATTGGCATATTAAGAAAATGAAGGGTGCTTCCTGTTCTTTTCCCTCCAAACAAGGTGTCTTTGTAAAGAGCTTTGAGAAACACCAGTGAAAAGGGTTAGATGGGAGTCAGTGTAGAAATACCTGTCTAGAAAAATAATAATGCAAAGACGCAATTTCTTCAAATGAGGTCAGGTGGGCACCTTCATTTTTGAAGGAACACGTGTTCCCACATAGCAGCCCCACCTGACCAAAAAAAATGGAGCTAGCAAGATGCAAATGCAAGCAAAGCAGTTGCAGTAATATGCGACTGAGTGAAGAAAATAAAAGGTGTTAACTCTTGTGGCTACTAGTGCAATTAATTCTGGTGAAAGCAGGGAGAGGAGCACCCTTAGGTCTTGAGGAATGTGTCAGGTGCAGGCAGGCCAAATAATACAGCATTTCTGCTCAAGTCTCAATGCGGGGAGGACTTTATGTGTGGACACTGGAGCTCACTGTAGCCCCTACGAGCTGCTGGGGAGGAGAAATGTTTCTCTCTGCCAAACTAATCTCACTCATAAGCAACATGTGCCATCCAGGCTACTCTCATCTCATAGCCCCAAAGCGGGATTAAAAATCTACCCCTTTACTTTACCTGAGCAAAGCCTGCAGGGTTGACACTTCGTTTGGCATGTGATTATAATAAAAGGCCTGATAGTGTATCTATTATGTATTCTACGTGCATTATTAACAACATGACTTCTTCCCCCTTACACTCCTAAGGAAAACATAAAACACAGGAAAATCAAAGCACAAGCGAGAGTGGATATTAAGAACAATTAAGCTCTGCACAGCGTCTCTGCAGGGGAGCCACTCTGGAGCGCCGTAACTGAGCGGAGTGGATATTATGCTGTACATTTGGTAATTCTGTCCTGCAAGCTCAGCTATAACTAACTGCTCCTTTGCAGAAGCTTTCATTACATATTAAGCGATAGCTGTAGCTACCAAGAGATGTTACCTGTTTAAATAGTCACTCATTTAATTTATTTCTTTGCAAAAGTGAGTTGCAGTTATGCTAGAAATAAAGTACTTCATAAGATGATTATACATTTTTTTTTTAAATCTGTTTCTAGAAGAGGAAAGGACATTAATGAGACTTTATTTTTTTAATCTGGCAATAAGCTTGAAGCCTCTATTTAATTCTATTATATAATGTGCAATGTTATTATTTGAGACTCATCTCTTTTCTTGTTTATGAAAATGAAGAACTTCAAACAATAAATTCCCAGAAGACTTCTACACCCTGTAAGCAAGATGTTCCTATAAAAAGAGATATAGTTACTCATGCTGAGCAACGTGTTAGATCCTCAAGAGCCCAAGATATCGACATGCCCTTGCTCAGCCTCCTGTGCCAGGAGATGTTGCCGGCTCTGCTCTCCATGTGAGAGCAGAATTACTTGAGACGTGTTGCTCAAGACGAAGCCCTGCTTGTATGGCTGTCTCCTGGGCTTAGAAGAATACAAACTGAAAGGAAAAATTAAAAGGGAGGCAGTAAGAAGAGTTTTCTTTGTCTTCCATAGCTCCTTTTGCAAAGGCTTATCGACAAGCTTTGCCTTGGTGGCATGGCTCTATTTTCTTCTTACATGCAGCCCCTGAAACAACCTGTCCTCTTTTGTTTTAAACCTATGCTCTCATAAGGCTTAAAGAAGTTCTGCTTCATCAGATCTTAATTCACTCTGGTATCCACAATATCCACCAAGCTCTGCCCAAGAGTGAGCCAGGAGGCAGTTCCTATGGAAAAAGATTCCTAATAACTTGGGCTAGGAGCAAGCCAACATACCCAGTGAAAGACGGAGCAGAAAGACAGCGAAAGGTGAGGGAGGAAGGAAAAGACACTAATGAACTTAAAACGATTGATTTCTGCTGTTTGGAGCACATCTTTGACCATGTCTGGTCATGTTTCTTCTGTGTGGTGTCTTGTCTAGGCTTTGGTCCTCCCCACATCTTGCACACAAAGGAATATCAGTGCCTGGGAATACGGTCAAGAAATAGTGACAAAACAGAGCCCTACCAATGCATTTCCTTTAGCTGGAAGCAGCCTTCAAAAAACACAGCTACAGTTGCAAGAATAAAAATAATGCACTGGATAAAACAGCAGCATCTTGCAGCAGGTGGGTTAGATCTAGGTGACCTCTCAAAATGACTCCTCATTCCAGGAGGCGGGACCACCAAAATATGATGCTGAGAGTAACGGGAAACATCCCAGTTGTCCATTATTCTGCAGGGCTATGCTGTGTTTGGGAAGGAAGGAGGGAAGGATGATCATAGACTTTTATATTAAAATAAGACCTCGGGGGACAATCTAAAGGTACAGCAGTTTCTCGCTGAATACCGCAGACATTCATTTAATTCTCAGTGCTGTTGTTTTTATTGCACTTTCTCTATTATTGTCCTGACTGAAAGAATATTTTCTAAAGTCTTAACTGTAGGGGAAGATGTCAAGATCAAGGAGAACAAAGGTATTAGGATTTAGGTGATTAGAAAGTTTCTTTTAAGCACAGTTTTGCTTTGAATAAAATTTATTCAAAATTACCAGTGTCCTAGGCAAGTGTTTCTCAGTCAATAGCACCTGTGGTATCCTTCCTTAGTTCAGAAGTGAATGTTATGCAGGTATTTTTCAAGTCTGTTTATGGTTTATCTCATTTCTGAAACTGGAAGCTAAGCTGGTTGGACTCATCCGCAGCAATTGCTGAGGATAACGGTGACACAAAATGAAGTTCTGCAGCTTTGCTCCATTAGTCATTACCTCGCTGAGCATCATTCCCACCCCACTTAGCAGCGATGAGCTACTGAAGAATACCATAGGGAAAACATGCTTTCAAACAAGAATCCCGAAAACGCTTATGCTTGAGCTGTTCCAGTGAAAAAATAGGGATGAGTCAGAGTTACACAAGCACATTTAGTTCTGGGAAAGGGACATGGCTTTTTCAGACCATCCAGCACAGGGCTTAACAGAAGCTACAAATGTTCAGTGTCGGGGAAATCAGGCCGTAGAGTGAAATATAAAGGGTCTGTGTAAATTTATAACGGCAATGTCAAGAAATGGCAAATGATTTTTTTTTTTTTTAACACAATAAAGTGATCTTACCTACAGTGTTATTCCCTACTTGTCTTTCTGCATGTTATCAATGGCGAAAGAGACAGGAACCTATTTGCAGAGCTTCCCATCCTCTATTTGGATGAGCAGGTTTAATTCTGTGTTTGCTTAGAGAGTTACCGTAGCATCTGTCTTAGCTGGCCAGCTCATCTCTGCTGTCTCCGCTGCTGAGAGATACATAATCATTAATTACTTGGGGTCATCTTGGAAAGATTTAATGCAGCTACTGCCCTGGCAGACTTCAGCAAGCTTCTTTCTTCAGTTGCTCCCTGCCCTTGGGGATTATGCCAGCCCATGTTGTTGCATAGCCCAGAAACCCACATGTGTCTGCTGTCATATCGTTCTAGCCCTTCTAGAAGCAATATAGGCTTCAGAAAAATTATCTATAGAAGTATAATATTTTTTCTGTTTAAAATCACTGTGACTTCATCAACTGCCACAAAGAAACACAGCCTGTTGTCCAGAAATAATTTATTCATCAACAATAAAACACTGAATAGAAAAGGCCTTGTAAATAAAACTATATATATATAATGCTTTATTCTTTTATTTGATACTCCACAAAAAAACACTACAGACAGTAACAAAATAATCCAATTAATTTTAAAAATTTCATATGATAGTTATCACTCTTCATTTATCATGTTTTATTAACAATGCAAAGGTTGTTCTTGTACATTTTCTAGTTTTACTTGATTTCATTAGATTGTTTCTTAAAACACGTGAAGCAATTTATTTGCCCCATAATTTATAACATACATAAGTATATCCATAAACAATATAACAGCTCTGAGAAAGATATGCAGACTGTTCAATGGTAAATAGTCTACCGTAAGTTGTTTAGTGGGAGAGAGGGGAATAAATCACAACCGAATCAGGATAGAAGTCAACACATCGAAGAGAAATAATATCTGGGAAACGATTACATATTTTCCATGGCCCGTTTAGCAATGTGATCTCTTTCAAGCTCTGATTTCTCCTGTTTTAGATACTCTAGCACCTTTGCTAGCATATCCTCATCCAGGTACTGCCTGTTCTGGGTGTCATCGGGCTCCCCGGCCATGGACAACCGCTTGCTGAGCGCCGCCAGCTTCGCCGATTCCTGTGGTCCCAGCTGGCTCAAGTGCTCTCGCAGGGCTTGCTCCAGCTGCTCATCTTCCTGAAGGTCATTTTCAGCAGCTGGAACTGGAGCTCGCTTCATCTGGTTTGTGTTGATAACTTCGGGATATTTTGCCAACATCTTTGCCAAGTAATCGGCCAGCTCTTCATCTTTCTCGTTCAGTTTCTCATATTCCATTTGTCGCCTTTCCAGATCGTTAAGCCAAGCAGCTTTAGGAAACTGGTGCCCTTTCAATCTTCTGGGAAGGTAAGGCAGTCTCGGCAAACCATTTTCTTGGTTGAGACGACTTAGTAAGTAGGAGGGGTTCTCATTAGCTAAGTTGTCAGTTCCCAGAAGACTGACAATATCTTCAATATTGAGGTCTTCGGGCAGGTTTTCTGGAATAACGTTAAGAGGCTGCTGCTTCATGTATCCATTTTTAGAGTTTACATTATTTTTAAATATATCACTCTGTCCTAGATTAGTTTCGGACATCTCCTCCAGGTCTTCTGGGAATCCTACTTCCTGCTCAGCTTCCAACCTTTCGCTCTGAAGCTGCTTCTTTTCTCCAGCTTTCAGCATGTCTATTAAATCCTCGGGAGGAATTTGTAAATTCCTTGAAATTTCTATTAACTGAGCTATAGACTGAGGATCAAGTTGCTTATCCAAAAAGGTAGCTGCTCTTTTTTCCTCAGGTTCTCCAGTCCTTAATTTCCGGTTGCCAGCACTTCCCACCAGCCTCTTGAGGTAGTAATTCATTAGCTTTGAAACATCCTCTGATGCTTGATCTTTATTCTCCCTTCTCATTTCATCCTCAAGGAAGCCGAGTTTCCCTGACCTTTTCATTTCATCATCAATCTCCTCTTCATGTTTATCAATTTCCTCTTTGCTGTCTTTTATCTCTTCCTGGGTTTGGCTTTCCACTTTTTCCTCTATAGGATTCCAGTCTTCTCCTCCAACTACATCTTCATAAGCGATGTTATTCACTTTATACACATCATCTTCATCATCTGCATACAGTTTCTGGTCCTCATCCAGCCTCTCTTTCTTGTGACTGCTCGGTCCCGCCATCTTCCCCAGCTCCTGAAACACAGACTCCAACGTAGCAAGACTCTGGGGTGTGTATTGCTCTTCCACTATCTCATTGGTACGCTTGAAAGGGCTGTCTCTTGAACTCTCTTCATAGTGCCCAAGTGGCATCTTGAGGTATTTCTGCCACCGCTCAGGCCACTTGTAAGCCTCATAATCATCAGTTACTCCAGCTGGATTATCTGAACTCAGACCATAAGGTTTATTCTCCTTTGGGCCAGCTTTTGACTCTTTCTCAGCTTGCCTCAAGGCCTCCAACATCATTTTAACCCACTGAGACTCATCTTCGGTTAATGAATCCCGCATATTGTCTGGTAGGTGAATCTGGTCTTTGCTCTCCTTCTGCTGCAAGAGATACGGAGCGCTTTGATAAGAGTTGTAATCAGGGCTGCCTTCTCCCTTGTTGGTTTGCTTGCGAAGATCTTCTATGTATTCCAAGGCTTTGATCATATCAGGGTTTGGGAGCCTTTGCAAGTTTTTCATTACATAGTCTGGGTCTTTCTGGAGCAGCTGATACTGCTGGAAGGAAGCTGCATCAGCACAACAGATGAGGACAAAGAACAAGGTGAGACCACATGCTGCTCCCAGATGGAAGTTTTTAGCTTCTGCCATGTTTAAAATATTTCCTTCAAATAGAGAAGAAAAAAGGGACAATTAACATATGGAGAAAAAATGATTAAACTGTAAATCATATCGCAGATTACTGTTTTTGATTGGAACTCATCATGAAGAACACCTGTATGTGTCTTTATTAGTTATGGAAGTCTATTAGAACTCATACACGGAGGCCCTGTTTTGGTTCAAATTTATTTTGAGAATTTACTTTGTGAACCTTCCTAATGATTCCTTAGTTTATTGGAAAGTATCATCTTGTAATGCTAGAAATGTTTCCTCTATGCTTAATTTACTTTATGACCGTAAATTTTGCACTGGCAGTACTAAAGTAAAGAAACAGAAGTCCTAGGTAGCTCATAAAACGCCTAGAGAGAAATGTAGATGCTTAAGTGATGGCTGCAAACAGAAATCCCCATGTAACTGTATATCTGAATGTTGCTCAAAAATATTAATATTAAAACTGCATGTAGAATTTTTTTGTATGATTCTTTCACTGGATCTCTAATTTCATGCCAGAGTAACACCACTGAATGGTGCTAGACTGCAATAAAATCCATGTAATAATAGAGAACATGGCATATCAAATGACTTACAGATTAATTTCTGTCATTACTACTAGTGTTATTAATTCCTAATCGCTTAAAAAATATATTATTTTCACTATGGGTGATTTTTAAGCAATAGATCTATGAATGAAACCTTTCCCAAAAGCCAAAGAGAGCCTCTGTGTGAAAGCCAATCTATACTTCATCTCAAAAGCACTTTTTTTTTGCATTTCTCTTAACCAATTTTGAAAGGAGGTAAGTTCTCACTAGTGATTTGTTCAAACAGTGTTTCCTTTATTCACTTCAGTGGAAACCAAATCAGGTCCTAGGACAGACAGAAAGTTGACTTAACTGAGCTGAATTTACAGCACACAAAGAGAGCATCAAGAGATGCCCTTGTCTAATCTTGGTGTCCAGTTTACGATGAGCACTAATAAACTCACTTTGAAAGAACAGGAGTGGGAAAAATACATGTCCAAGTGAGTTACTGAGCTCCGAGCACTGCTGTGGATGACACATCCGTGCAAGCACCATCCACTCACGGCGATGTGAAAATTCCCGTCATTATTTCCGAGGAGATGCTCAGCAGGGAAGGCAAGGGGGCTGGGAGACAGGCAAGGGGCTCTTCTCTTCCTGATGCATTAATGAATAATGCACAGCAAATAAATGGCAAAGATGGGAACCACTTTTCTGAATTGATCTGTTTGGGTTCCGAAAAAAAAACATCCTGTTGTGGTGGTGATTCATGTCTCTTTGAAGCAGCTACGTACACCAATATTTACCCACTGTAAGTTGAAAAACAGAGTGAATGTGCTCGTTTTACCTCCCGGGTAGATTTTTCCACTCAGTTTTTGCCCTGAACATGATGTGACTTAACTAAATATTTAAAGCACTAGTGGAAAGCTGCTTTCTTTTTTTCTTTCTTCCTCAGCAAGCTAAAATCCAGAATATCAAATAATTTCCCCAAATATTTAGGAATCCCAGCCTACTATCAAGAATTGATTTCACAAAGAGTTAAATGAGACAGTTGATTAGAAGGTCCCTCCCTTTGGATCTTGGTTTGCCCTAAACCAACAGCTCTCCTATCTGATGTCACAGAAAACACTCTAGTCCTATATATATCATCACGGGAAAAAAAAAGAAAACCTGCATAATTCATTATTTTGTGTTGTGTAGAACTTGTTGTAGCAAATAAACAAAACACAGATTTGCAGCCAGGCTGATTATGAACAGATTTAACCTGGTTAGGATATGAGAAACTGTCTTCTTTTCAGGGTGGAGGCAGGGAGCTCGTTCCATAATTATCTGCTGGGCACCTCCCCCTCGCAGGGACGGGGAGCTCAACCTCCTTTACTGCATACAACTAATTACTGTTATGTCCCTCTCTAAAAGCCATTTGCAGCCAATTAAAATGAAAATACAAAGTTTTGCAGCATTTTCCTCAGCTGAATATTTGCTTTGCAGAAATAACAGGCCAGCAATTCCCCTCTAGATATCTAAGTACATTTGTCTACAGATCAATTTTCACTTGCATTTTCTTGATAGATAATACCTGAAATCTTCATCAGGAGAACTTGGGAATGATTCCTTGTAAAAGCTTTGGCTTCAGGTCATAAAATCCTGTCATTAAATATAGTGCATTATAAAGGGTATTATTTAGAACAAGAAGACTTCTCCCCAGTCTTTCAGGCTTTCATCTCCAATTTTGAGACAAGAGAGGACATTTTAGATTCTTTTGAGGATCTGCAGTAAGGCTTCTTTTATGCTGCTCATCACAAAACCAGCTAAAATGGCTGTATTCACTACAGCTGTTATAATTATGAAGCTAGCCAAGAAGAAGAGGAGCAGATTTTTGCTCCTCTGTTTTATGGCAGTAGCCTCCTCTACCAGCACCCGGCAAAGAGGCGAACCTTTCTGTGGCCAACAGATGAAGAAGGGGCTGTTTACAGAGTGAGGGGACTGAGCTCTCACTGAGACGGGTGCGGAGGCCATAAAGCCTGACAGAAGTTCTCGAGAACAGAGACAAAACAAGGAAATGAATCTCCTGGCCGGGATGTTTCCATGGCAACAGTAATTTTCTCTCTCAGGCTTTCCCAGTAGTCTTCTCTGATGTGAAGATAATGTTTCCAGTGACATTTCTTGTGAAAACTCATAAGCTTTTCAATAGCCGAGTCCTTGCCCTAAGAGGCAGCAAGGGACTCCGACAGCAGTTTTCCATAAGAAAAATATGGAAACATATAACACAGCCTTCCTCCCGTTTGCTTTTGCAGTGAGCAAAGCGGCTGCAGTTAACTCAGTCTTTAACAGTGCATCTTAATCTCTGGGTTGTGAAAGGGGCATGAACACAAACACGAGTGTAGGTGGGCAGGAAACCAAACCAGAACAAACCACGGGGTGTCTATAATGACTGCTTGCACATATGGAGGCTTGATGAAGCTGTCTTTACACCCAAAGAAGCCTCTCACCCTGCGTTTTGAAAAGCCCAAAGTGGTCGTAAGCCAGAGAGAAAAGAGAACAGCAAGCGAAGCGTTACGTTGTACTTCCCTCCTGCCTTTAGAGACCCAATAAAGCTGACAGCATAAACACACGAACGTCTACGTGTCCCTAGACCTTATAGAGGTTCCCATATGCCTATAGTCTGTGCGTATCAGTGCAGACATTAGACGCAAGCCCGTCTATAGGTCTGCGAGGATCTATAGGGTAGGTGTATCAAGGGCAGTGCGAATCAGTGCGGACACGAGGTGCGGTCCCGCTGCCTCCTGTGGCGCGGGGCTCGAGGTGGCCGCCGCGCAGCTCGTGCAGCCCCGAGCAACCCGCGCAGCCCCGAGCAACCCGCGCAACACCGAGCAGCTCGTGCAGCCCTGCGCAGCCCGCGCAGCCCCGAGCAGCCCGCGCAGCCCCGAGCAACCCGCGCAACACCGAGCAGCTCGTGCAGCCCCGCGCAGCCCGCGCAGCCCCGCGCAGCCCCGCGCAGCCCCGAGCAACCCGCGCAACACCGAGGAGCTCGTGCAGCCCCGCGCAGCCCCGCGCAGCCCCGCGCAGCCCGCGCAGCCCCGCGCAGCCCCGCGCAGCCTGCGCGCGCCGCGGGCACCATCTAGCGGCGGCTGCGCGGGGCCCGCCTGGGTCGCTTGGGTGCTT
>NW_020455477.1:2616918-2713995 GCF_003342845.1 Nothoprocta perdicaria
CGCAGCCCCTACCTGCGCGCGCCGCCGCCGCCGCCGTTCAGCACCCGGACAGCGCCCGCTTATACCGCCCTCGCCGCCGACGTCAGCCGCGCGGCCCGCCCGCCGCCCGCCCCGCCGCGCGCGCACATGTGCGGATATATATATATATATATATATATATTTAGATACACACACATATACACACGCACGCAGCGGGAGGTCAATATCAAATAAGAGAGGGAGGCGGAAAGGGCTCCCACGGACCCTGGAAAGGCCGGATGGTCCCTTCGGGTGGGGGAACAAGCAAACCATGAACCCAGCTCTGTGGGGCGCTCCTGGCGGGGGTCTGGGTGAGGTGGCCTGGAACAACCGCCCTGGCTGCAGCAAAGTCGCTCCTGGGGCAGAAGGAGCCTGTGCACATGGGTGCGTGTGCACGTGCACACATTCACGCGTGCAGGGGTGTAAATGCACACGTATGCATGCACACAGGTGCGTATGCACACGTGTGTGTGTGTGTGTGCATTATATAGGGAGGAGAAGCAGTCATGCAGGGCGGGCAGGCTGCTCACTAAGCCGTAACGGTGCACACGCTTCTTAGGCACAGGCCTCCCAACAACTGCATTGGAGCCCATGTTTTTTGAAGCACAAAACACAGCCCAGCTCTGGCTTTTCCAGCAGCTCCTCCTCACCTGGCCCCGACTGCTCTGCACCAAGGGCAGTGCTGCCTGCTCTGGGCCATGGCTGGGCTGCAGAGCAGGGCAAGCAGAGGCACCAGCCCTGCACCACGGAACAGGGCGGCCTTCGCACTCGCAACCTCATCCTCAGCGCTTGGAGAGGAAAAGGCCAGCGCCCGCCCACACAGATCATGGGGGACAGTAAATATCACCTTGCCGAAAACCAGAGAGCATGAAACCTAGCACATTGCTGCAGCTGCGGGGCTCGCTTTCTGCTCATTCCTTCAGCTTCCTTTCTATTCCAGAAGGGTTACGCTGGCTTTTAAATAATGGGCTCCTTTTCCCCCTACATAAATCTTTCCTGACAATTTTGACCTTTTACAGCACAAAATGCAAAAACCTAGGATGAATGAACCTTCCAAACCAATAAATGTTACAAAATTAAATTGTCATAAGAACAGCAAGGTAGGAATAATTACAGCTGCGAACACAGAGAGAAGGAACTACCTTTGCTGCATTCGTCGTAGATGAGACACCATCTGGAAGGCCTCCATTTCAGTTACGCAAAGCTACCTGTAAAAACTGAACCAGTTTCTGTCTACACAGAAACCCTTCATCAATATTGCTTTTCAGGATGCAGTCAGATACAATCCCTATTTTTTTCCTGGGATAATGGAGAAGAGAGGGAAATGGACTCTGGGCTAGTATCCTTGAAGATGGAAACCAGAGAGGGATGAGCTACATCCTATGCAATGCCGGGCCAAATGCAGCCCTGGTCTTCTCCGAGTAGCTGTGATCTGTCCACTCAACTCTATGTGTCTCAAGACAAGCAGCAGGCTCCAATGCTCCCCAATCATTTAGCTACAGACCTAGGTAGAGCTTTGAGGAAAGGCTCAAAAGCTCAGGTCAGATTTTTGGAAGTTTTCTTGCAGCTCTGTGTACGTTTCCAGCTCTGCTTCCAGATGCCCATCTAGCTAATTCTTTCACACCAAAACTTCCTGCTGACCTCTTCCATTTATCGCTGGTCTCTGGTCTCTGCTTGCATTTAGACGACACACATTAATTGGCAAATGAGCACGATTCCTTCCTCTGTGCCTTAACCACTCTCCTGAGATTTACAGGAAGTCAGGCAGACTTGGCTTAGTTTTCTGTCTTGGCTATTTTGGTTTCAGGGGATCAAATTTTCATGAGGATATCCACAACTTACACTTCAGTCTTAATCCACATTAAAATCTTAAGTATTGCATGGATTTGCACTAGAAATTTAGCCACATATTTCCATAGAGAGGCCCTTAATGACTGCATATTCTTTTTCTCTTGCGTTATCTGCTGTTCAGAATGATTCATGGAACAGAAAAAGGGATCTGTGCCATCATTAAAAGTGCTACGTCATGTTATAGGAGAGCAAGACGCTAAGGGCCAGCACAACATCTCTGAAATTTAGGTAATTGCATTATCGTAGCTTGAGCTCGCTTGTTTAACAACAGACTCTTGGTAATCATTCTTAAACACATTTTGACCATATTGCACCCTCTGGATGATACTGGAAACAGAACAGTAACAAACCCAATGTTTCCTTTGAATGATTTGCCCTAGTGTATGCTCCGCCTGGCACGGCTGTGCAGCACGAGAAGCTAAAAGCCAATCAAGCCTCAACCTAGCATGTTAAGCTGAGAATAAGTTTCGGGGAGAGTTTATTTTGCTGTATGTAAGAAAGAAGGTGTGTGTGGGCTGGGGGGAGCTTCGTGATGCGACGGTGGCTGCTCCCACACAGCATCCCTGTCCCTCTGGGGACACCCGTCTCTGACCATGATGGAGAGTGAAGCTGCCATCACCACGGCTATTACCATAGCATTAACATAAGCAGCAGGAGACAGTATATTTTTTTTGCTGCCGGGACTCTGTTTTCTGAAGCTGAAATAGCTTGCAGTTTGAATAAAAAAAAAAAGTTAACTTCAGCTCTAGCTTTCTCTGCTCCTAATTGGTGTCACGAAGAGATCAGTATTGCTTAAAAATAAAGCAGGGTTGTGTCAATATTGATCATTTCACCCCCCTTCGGCTGTTTCCAGTGGCAACCAAAAACAATTTACAATTCATTATGGACATGGTGTTTCTTCCAGAATAAGTGCCATTGTTACATTAGAATTAATCCCTATCTGACTTGGGTATCTGCATTTATTGTACACAAAATGAAAAGGGGAGGTTTTCCTTCATCAGAAATAGTTCACCTGTCATCATAGATACAGGTTCTTTTAAATGATTTTAATTTTAAAATCCTTGACCTCCACTTGGGTCCAACATAAGGCTTGTTATTTGCTGCTCATTTTGCATGCTTGGTAGATCAAAGATATTTGTATGCAAATATTTTCAGCCTCCCTGGACTTTGTACATGCTAAATAGCTCTAATTTCATTATTAGAATTGTAAGAGGAGCGGAAAAAAACAACACAGGAAGGAAAACGAGGGGCCTTGCGGACTGTAAATACAATTCTCCAAGAGCGTAGACGTCAAACCCCAACAGGGGCAAGGGCCTGGGACCATGCCCATGCCTGGGCCTCACTCCCTGCTGCAATAAGATGAAGCAGGTTCAAAGCCAGCCTGACCTGCACACCTCCTTGAGGGGTTACCACGTGCTCCACAGGGACATTTTGAGAACAGATTTTGCTAGGAACAAAAAAAAAAAAAAAAACAGACTTTCTGACTTTCATCCAACATTGCTGTGTTCATGATTTCATGCTGCTTGCATTAGAAAAACAATGGAGAGAAAAAAGAAGGCTCAGGGAAGATGTGATTGCTGCCTTAGACCTGTGGGCTTACGACCATTGCATCCAAATTAAGCTTTGAGTGTCATCATTTCAGTGAAGCCTTTTGGGGCCTGTGGGTGCCTGGCTGGGAGAGGAGGGTCTTCTCTACCCATCTGAGACACCTAAAAGTCGGGCAGTTGGCGGGACTGAGGTTTTTCAGCATCCAAACAGCAAGGGTCTAGGGGCAGCTCCTCTGAAGGCTGAGCCAGGGCTAGAGAGGACCTGAACCTGGTGGATCCGCCTGCTCCCACCCAAGCTCACCTAGCAGCATTGGGCCAAGACACTTGCTCTGAGGACACAGCTTTGAAAACCCTTTCCAGGCTGGTCATGCAGGGCACAGACTCAGGGCTTCACCGCAGCCCCATGACTCTGTTTCTAACAGGATCTTATTCGGGGGGCAGGATCTTCCCCTGCATTTGGGCAATCTAGAGGATCCCACAGCCCAAAAGGAAATTCTGGTTTCCTGCCAGATCTGGTCAAAGGTCTTCAAAAAGAGCCTGCAAGGAAGGAGAAATTAGGCTCATCAACTGCCTCCATAGGGAGAGGTGAACACAAGCCATTGCTGGAAGGAAAACATAGAAGCAGCAGACGAATCAACAGGGAAAGAAACCCACTATTATTCCTTCTCGAGTGCAGCCTCCAGCTTGATTAACAAGAATAGCAAACCACCAACAGATTAAGGAACACACATCTTCTCTTATAACCAACCGAGTATTTTTATCTGCACGCCTCCCCCTCATACATACACACATATTTCCTCCCATGGAGTTTCAATGATCTTCGCAAGCCTGTGACATCTGCTTACCAACATTTGGTGTAAAAATATCAATATCTGCTTTACATAGCTGTTATGAGCATTACATCTACCAGTCAGTAAAGATCAAGAGTCTCCTGGGAGCTTGTTGGATCAAACTGTCATGATTTCAGCACTGCTTTGCGTCAGACAGAAGAATTTAAAGTCAAAACACAGATAGTTTAAGGAGGAAGACAATGAGAACGTCTGAGTCATACCCTGCTGAGGGTGAAGAGAGCAGATTAATAGACAGCAAACATGAATGAAACCGAACAGCTCATTTTAGTCATGCAGCTTCTTCTCAAACTCAAAATAGGATTTATTTTCAGTCATTGAGCATGTAAAGAGGATTTCTTTGCACCTTGCCAAAGAGAGGGGAGCAGAGAGTCTTGAATACTGTGGGCCAAGGTCCCCTTTCTTTGACATTCAGAGAAGTGCCATTGGAGGGACCTCTCGTTGTACCCAGAGAAGGTTTGCTGTTCACCGGCTGCTTCTCGTGGCACTCAGCGACCCATGAGCGTGTGCACAGCCCGTCCTCAGCAGCAAACACAAAACATGTGCTCCAGCCCCAGCACCCCTACCCGTGACCCTACCCTACGTGACTGCTTGTAGGTCGCATAGAAGCAAATCAGCTGTGCCCCACTGCTGAGTCCCTGCGGGAGAAGGCTAAGCAAACAGGATTCTGCAGCTGAACGGGCTTCCCAGGGTTATCCAAAATCATTAGCTTACTCAGTCAAAGCCTCTGAGCTCTTTGCTGCAACAGTGGTGACAATCGGCAACAACAGCTACTAAAAGCATTTGTCTCTGCTTTTTGTGTGGGAGCAACCTGGTTGCATAAATGGGGTGTTTTCAGCAAGGTTCAGATGTGATGCATGAACATCCTTCCCTCTGTCACCTCCCCAGAGCATTCCATGAGAGGCCATCTCTGATGCCTCCCGCTCTGGACACTGTCTCCACCCTGATCCTGGTGTGACCGAAGCATCTGCAAAGGATCCTTGCATGTTCCCCATCCCTCCAAAGGACTGTTCAACCCTTGAGCTGTTGGGAGCTGTTTGCTCTCAAAACTCATGCCCAGGTGGAAGAGTGAATGCAAGGACAGAGATTCACTCGCTTCTGTATCAGCAATGGGATGCAGTAGAGGCAGGAGGAAGAGGTTGGTCCTCTCAATGTATAAACAAATGATTTTTAATGCATAGCTTTGGAGATGTTTTCACAACACATATCATCCAAAAAAGACTTTCAGTAATGCTTTCAGTCATGTTTTCACACAAGTTTTATGAGCGAGTGAACAAAGCTAGCACACAGCAGTATACATAAACATTTGTGTGGTTTCCTGTTTTAAGTAACTAGTTAGAAGGGATTTTGCAGCAGGGCATAAGGATGGTTTACAAAATTGACTCCTTTGTTACATCACTTCAGCAATTCTGCTCTGAAGAAACTTCATCATTTTGGGGCTAAGCCACTTTTATCCCTTGATTATACTAAAGCCTCACTCACTTGTGATTCACACCAATCACTCTCAAACCTGAAAACATTCAGAGATTTTTGGATCTGCCTCTTTCTGGTAAAAAAGGGGAGGTTTTCTATCTGCTGACCTGTTTGACAGTATGAGAGCAAAGTCATCACTTAGTAATACTCTTCTCTTACTCATTTCTCGAGAATCCAGCCCTTCTCGAAGCACGGAACAGCACACTTGCATTATTTAACAGGCAGCCAGTGTTCCTCCACCCCCAGATCACTGGAACAGGTCCTGTGGCAATACCACAAGAGAGAGCCTAGCCACTAAAGTTATGCGTTTTTATGACAAAAATAGAGCATGGCCTATCACGTTTTTGCTCTTACGTTGTCTTTGCTAATATCACTAGTTTCAACAGTGCCATTATGGCATTTTTCATGATCATAAGCCTGTCCTTTTTTGCTTATTAAGTGTGTGCCTACATCAGTTCTAACCTTATATTTATAATTTTTCATACAGATCTGGGTCAACCCCAAATTTGGTCACAAATGTGACCAAAACAAAGAGAATCATTGCAAAACACAATACAGAGCAAAAAATATATTTTTTTTCCCTGAAGAAAACTTTCGGTAAGGAGATGGTAGGTGTTTTAATTTGGCAACATGAACTTTGTTGCCTTAGTGAATATGGGCTGGAGGGAAGTCCTGACTATCACTGCAAAAGGCAGACAACTTATAGGCTTAATTGTTTACCACCATCAAACTTCAAGGCAGCTTTCAAGCACAGGAAAATTTTGGTTTATCCCTTGGAGGACAAAGGGGTTTGGTTTCCCCATTCATTAGACAGTTTGAGTCAGTCCAGTGCTTCCCACTTCTCTTAGAGGAACACAGAATCTATTACTTCCTTTAAACTTAAAAACCACAAAGAGAAATTTGTAACAGTGTAACAGAACTGCTTGCACCCCTCAGCTATGCACCATGGCTGTTTATCATCATGCTGTTTTACTGCCATGTGCAGAAAATGGTAACTGCTTAAAAAAGCACAATATAAAATAAAAAAGAGGAAAACACAGCTCTCATCCATGGCAGTTAAGCAGACATATTTTTCTGTGACTCCTCTCTCCATCACAGCTTAAGATCTCTACCTAGAATCTGCTTTTTCCTATCACTTAATCCTGAAGATTATTCTGGATAGGAAAATTGTGCTAGGCAAGTTGTTCCCTTTTCTATCAAAGGTCAAACGTAAGCAGCAGCAGCATCTCCCCAAACACGCAGCAGACCAAGTGGCAACTTTAACAGCTCTGCAAATGGGGAAGAACACTTGTCTCGGACCTCCAAGCTGCTCTGTGTAGCACTCTTCTCCCTCTTGCTTCCCTCTCAGCTATCAGAGGCTTGACTGGCAAGGAAAATCTCTGTAATCAGGAGAGAAAGCTGTGATTTTCCCCTAAGAAAACACTTTCTGCGAGAGCACACTTGAGAGCCCTTTCCATCTTGGACATTTCCTCCCAGCACATCCGCGGCTTGGCCAGGAAAGTCCTGGTGACTCCTGCTTGGGCATCTCAGTCTGTTGGGGATATAGAAAGCTCCCAGGAGGGGCACAAGTCTGACACATTTCCGTGTAAGGCCTTAAGAAGAGAAGGCAACGGGGCAAAGGCACCACCGCCCTCCCTTGGCTTTGGCACCTATACATTTTGACATACATTACCAGTCAGTTGGGAAAAGGGTACCAGGACAAATAATTCCAAGAAGGTGCCCATTCACTAGCTTGTCTGAATAGAGTCCAAATGGTTGAAGACTATTGACATTTTGCTGAACATGTCCAGCTTAAGATGCATGGTGAAAGATGATTTATTTTTGTCTCAGAATTAAAGGATTGCGTAAAAAAATTGGATACATATAGGATAGATGAAGAGCATAGATTTTGTACTACTAAAACCAACATACGGTCTTTTTAATGAAATATTAAACATATGCTATTTTTCCAATTGAATGAAATGTACTCAAAACAAACCGTTTGTATCCAGGGATCCCTGCAGGCAACAGAAGGCTTGTCATGAAAATAGCTGCTTCAGTATCGGTCTAATAACTCAGATTCAATAGGATTCAAATCTGAAAGTAAACAGATGTGTTATTGGATCTCATTCCAAATCCGCAACATCCTTATTCCTGCAATTTTCTCCTGGATACGTTAAAAAAAAGAAAAGTTTAAGCTCCATAGACACTACTTCGCCCTGTTGTGGAAGCCAGGATCTGCTGACAGGGTTTCAGCTGGAGGACAGATCATCACAGGAGGATTTCTCCAGGAGGATGGGGCTGACGTTCAGGCTGCCGCTCGCACGAGGTCGGGCTGAGAGCAGTGTGAGCAGAGCCCGTGGTGACGCTCCGAAGGGGACAGCTATTCTCCCATCCCTGCCCCTTCTGTCCATGCTGAGCCCTGCAGAGACGGCCCAGTTTATCCAGCAGGCTGCAATCCAAGGCAAGGCAATTTATTAGCGCTGTTCAGGGCAGGTGGCCGAGCACCACGATGAGTCACTGACAGCCTTACCTGGAGCGTGGCTTGCGCAGGACGCCGTGCAGGTGCGCGGCCAGCTGGGATGTGTTTGGCTGCCTGTGGTTTTCCGCTGGTGAATCCCAAAGCCAAAGGCCAGCTACTACATCTGGCACTGGAGCTCTTGTCTGAAGAACTTGTCCTTGCTTGATTACTTGTCCTTGCAGGGAGGCTTTCGCCATCTGCTACAGATGCAATACTGATGAGGGTCTCATGTTTACCTAATTGCTTCAGGATATCATTATATGAAGGAAAATAATGCACAGCGCTAGGGTTGCTTTCTTTTAATCAGGGAGTTACGATCATGTATGTGTGTTAGAAATGATATTTCCTCTGCCTGCCCCTCACAGTCTGATACTGCCAATACTCCCTCAATCTGGCTGCTGAAGCCACCCAGTTCAGTGTTCCTATGAGCCTCTGTGGGTGCTGCTCACACAAAGGTCCTCTCCTTCTCCCACCTCTCTCCTGCCAGGATGTGGTGGCTCCGGCACGTACTGGACAGAAGAAATGGGGAGGAGGGACTGTAGCACCTGAGGAGACAAGGTAGAACCTGGGAAGAGACAGGGATGGTCCAGTTCCCTGTGCTGCAGCTGCCAATGAGTTGCATGCTCCTCCAGAAGCCACGTCTGAGCCTCTGGATGGGAAAGAGACAATGGTTCAAGACCACAGAACCGGAGGAAACGGCCACAGACTGAAGCATCAGAAGTTCCACAGGAACTTAAGGAAAAATTCTTGACAGTGATGGTGACGGAGCACTGGAACAGGTTACCAAGAGAGGTTGTGGAGTCTCCTTCTCTGGAGATCTTTCAAACCCGCTTGGACGCAGCCTGTGCCATGTGCTCTAGGTGACCCTGTGTGAGCAGGGGGGTTGGACTAGATGATCCCTAGAGGTCCCTTCCAACCTTAAGGATTCTATGATTCTATGACCAAGACAGCAATATTAAATCTTTCTTTTAGCTCCTGTACTAGAGAGGTGGCATCAAAGGGGAACTGGGCTGATGAGCTGGGATATTCAGTGTACAAAATGGAGCTTACGGCATAACAGAAATATTAGGGAAAATAAGTTGAAATGAGAAGTCTAACAGAGCCAATCCCAGCAACAATAAACCTTTGAGAAGCAGAAATTCAGCATCTGCTCCTAAGAGAAAACCTGTAAATAATTACCATTACATACCCAGCTCTTACCTACCCTGCACATAGCTGAATTGCAGCTGTGTACTTTCTTTAAAGAGTAGCTTAAAAAAAAAGTGTGTGCTTCAGCTGCTTTAAGATCAAATACATTTGGAATACTCATGGCATTAAAAATTGCATAAGTGCTCTGAGGCACAGTCACTGTTTCCTGAATGAGGGCCCTTAACCATGATTTTTAATTACTATTGACAATTCTCCATTCTAAGTTGTTGCTGCTGCTTTTCCCAGCTGCTTTGGCAGCCGTAGCTGAGGGACCTCGTGCTGGCCATCAGAGCACAGAGACAGGGTTAACTGGAGACCAAAACGGACCGCAGAGGCTCTTCTGGCTGCAGACAACAGAAAAACCAAGCAGAAAAACAAAACAACCTTTCTTTTATAATCATTAGAGCCAGGGCCAATCGCTCCTCTTGCCACGAATGACACGTTGAGAGGAAAGTTCTCAACAAACACACAACGATTTTCAGGCAAACAAATTGTAAAATCAGCCTGCGGATTTGATTGTCACATAGATCACCAAAAGCAACAACTACGTGGGTGCCTGCAATCCAGTGATAAATGTGCTACCATCCCACAGCTAAACTGCTTAATAGCTGGAGACTATCCTGACAGAGACCAACTGTTGACTTCATGGTCTGCACTGCGCTGACGCAGGTCTTCTGTTCATAAAGCAAAACTGATTTCAACGCTGTTGATCTAGTCTTGCAGACACATCGGCCCCATTAGCCTACAGAAGACAGATGATAAAATAATACAGTATATGCACAGACCTACCCACTCTACTCAGAAGAAGAAACACATCCCAAAGGGGCTATTCTATCAGCCTTTTTAGATAGAAAAGGAAAGCAATTCAGTTACAGCAATTTTCTAAATCCCCAAATCTTTGAATGTTAAAAGACAGAAATGTCCTAGACGACAATGTGTCTCCAATAAGATCTCAAAGAATTTTAAGTGTTATAAATCATTCCCCCTCAAATCTTCTTTCAAAGGGCCTTAAAAATGTAGAGCTGCCTTGCAAAATAGTTTCAATTACTAAACCCTCTTTTCCATCCTACTTAGAGGTTACCAATGGTCCTTGAAAATCTCTCATAACTGCGACAAAAACAAATCCAATTCTAAAATAGTTTCTTAGAAAGAAACACCTTTCTTTGCTTGCTAATAGTGACTATATTGACTGCACTGTAGAGATGGAGCTGGTAGACACAAAAGCAAGTGGGAACAAGCAGAGCAGCTGTGTGCATTGGTTGTAAACTAACACCTCTCGAACCACCTTTGCTGACATTTGCTAACATCTGTTTTCTCTACAGTCCTATCTCTCCTTTATCATCATTTTTCTGTTCTTTTTATGTTCTGGTCGCCATCCCTTCATGGTCTTTTTGGGTCTAGATGGCCTAGGTGCCATCCTGCATTAATTGTGGCACCATCCTCTGAAAATTATGAGAACAGGAGCTCATCACATCTTGATGCAAAAGACACATTCCAAGTACAGGAACACAGCATTGACTGCTGTTCTGCAGTGCGATTCTAAAACATTTTAAGGAGCTCTCCCCATGATTCAAGAAATGGAAAAATAGGTAAATAAGAGGAAGGATTTCTGTCAGCATCAAAGATGTTGCCATTGATGCAATCAGTTAATAACCACCACCTCATAAAACAGTCCACACAGTCTATTGCATTTGCAAAATCTAGATCCAAGGTACACAAGTGGAAAAAGACAGCTAAAATGTAAGTCTGCGGAGTGAAACAGAAGTTTTCAGAAAGTGCTCACTTTTGGGATGATCTATCTGCAGCAAAGCGATAGGCAGCCAAGCAGAGAGCTCTCATCAGATATGGGTATATTAGCATGCTGTGCCTGACTACATTTCAGCTTGCAGCTAAGCAAGGCATTCTTGCCAGCAAGCCAGACTGATGCATTCTCCAAAGGATCGTGCCTTACAGAAAAATAATCATGAAATATTAATCATTTCCCACTTAGAGCTACAACTGTCACAAATGATGTAGCCCGCCCATGTATAAGCTCCCGCTGCAAAAGCATATCAAGAGCACAGCAAAGTTTGATTACTCCCCAGCTACAGACAAAGCATTGAATTTTAGACAATTCAGTCAAATAATACCAGATGCTTTTTTTCATAATCAGGACATCAGCCTTATTCCAGTTTGATACGAGAGTTATGGCTCAAGCTGCCTTTGAATTTGATCAGCAAAAAAAATAAGTAATTCGTTAACCACCAAACACACACCACCTACGTTCAAACCTGGCTCAATGTACCGATGAATCCTGCACTGAGAATCAAGCAAATGCTGCCAAAAGTATTCACAAAGTTTTGTCTGAAGGCAAAAGTTGATTGCCCTACAGGCTTGGCAACACTCCGGTTTTGTCCTGGCACTAAACACACGTTGATGAGCACATTACGGAAAGGGAATGCATGGCAAAGATAGGTGTATGATGGACTGTGCTGGGAGCAGGGAAAAGGCCCCCTGAAAGATCGTCTTGAAAGCACACGCGAGTGTGGAAGCTATTCATTCGGAGATCAGAGCTGATGCCCTCTGACTTACCAGGCCTGTGGTTCAGCTGCAATAGCAAATAATGAGAAATAATTCCTCTGAATCGCTGATAGGCAATCCAGAGCGTGAAAAGTATTTGCATAAAACAGTCATTGTAATTTCACACACGCAGATCTCTGGCAGTCAAAACCTCAAGGCAGATCATCCAGGGACTGAGGGAAAGAAACTAAATCAGTTGTTTGCTACAAATAACTCATCCCGTTGTATCTGATGTGGCACTGTCTTGTTATCAGATATCGTCGCTGCCCCAGGGTCCCAGGACACAACCCCCTGTGTGACAACCCAACATACATCCATCACTATTCCTCTCTGCCAGGAAAATCAAAATGCTGACATGGGATGGAAGGAAAAAGTACTCCAAAAAATGGAAGCAATGCTTATCAGGCTGAGCTAGTCTCATCCTTGTCACAAGCGCAATGAATGTTGGTGACTGAGACCCTTCTGCATTCAATGACTACCACTGCATGTTTTCAAATTCACCTTCAGTCATACAGTTCATGGACCTTCCCCATTTTTCTTCAATGGAAATCTTTCTTTTCTATCTTTATCAGCAGAGTCCCCTTCCCACTTCTTAGCATTTATTAAATTTGTGGTTTCCTGGAATTACGGTATGCTATAGTATTTTCTCCCTCTTGATACTCTGGAAACTACTTTTCAGGTAGAATCAAAGATTTCAGCTATTACCTTTACCAGCAATGCAGTTAGTGTTACAGCAATACCTATCAACCAAACCCAACATGTGAGCAACCCAACAAACTGCTGCATCTAGAATATTTTGCTTGGGCACAGGACCAGTTTCTAGGAGCAAAGAGCTCTGTTTTCTGCACAAAATAGATGTTTAATATAGAAGCCTCCAAAACTAGTCTAAGAGCAAGCCACAAAAAAAAAAAAAAAAAAAAAAAAAAAAGAGAGAAATTCAGCAGAATAATCTCCTGCACTGTGCCTTAAGAAGGATAAGTTTTCTATGGTTTCACACACAAGTTATCTGAGAAAATTGCTGCGTTCTATAGCATTATGGCATTAAGATTCATTGTGGCTCTCAAACACGATGAATTTCGAATACAGCAGCTTACATTCTAATTAAAGAGCTTCTGATAATCTCACATCACAGGTTTCACATTTTCAAGCTACGCCGTTAGATAAAAAGGATGCAAACAAAAAGGCCAGGTTCAGCCTTTCAGAAGAATGAATCTTTTCACACTGATGCCATATAGTTAAAGGCATCAACACTGTAACAAATATTAAGAAATCTGTCACTATCTGTCATCTGATTTGAAAGAGCAAACTCCCCAGCGCTCGCTGCTGACAGCACCGAAGGAAAGAGCTTCACCTGGAATCACACATTGATTCAGCTCAGGGAACGCTTCCCCGTGCAGCTCTTCCATGTCAGATTTGGTTGGCAGGCCCCTTTCTACACTAATTAAAGGATTTTTAAAATGCCACTCCTTATTGCCATGTCACATTTTCTATTTGCAACTGTGTTCAAGCACAGCTAGGGAAGCTAAATGTTAACCAAAAATAGGCTAAAAATACATAAATGAAAAATTTCTGGATCAGTTTCCTTTAATTTCCCCTTGACACCAGCTCTGGGAACTAGAATTTTATGGCCCATTTTTTATTCACAATTTGGATATCTGAAGCATCCTTAGATCTAATGAAGAGCTGCACTTCCAGATTTTTGTCCCTAAATTATACATGGGAACTAGAGAATTGTACGAGAACACAAGAAATTTAGACTCCAGGCGTGGAGTTTCGTTCATGAGCACTCAGTTTACATCTTCCCAGATGTTTCTGTTCTCTGCCCAGAAACAAACCTGCATGCACAAACACGCTGTTATTTGCTCAAAAACAACCCACCACAACTTGCACCATTTGCTCATGCAAGAAGAGGTGCAAAGCTGGGCTACTAATGTGTGGCCTCCTCAACGTGTGGCACACCAGCTAGCACTAAAGAAAGACAAATGGCTTTTCCTTCTTGACAAGTTCCAAGAGAATTCATATTTCAGATGAGCCGAGCTCATCTGTTTGAGCAAAATACCAAAGCGTTCCACTTCACAGGCCACATTTCCTTCCTAACAGGGGCCAAAAGAAAACAGTTCAGATATCAGTAGTGCAACTTCCTTTATGTTGGTGGTGAGTTTAGGAAGCACATTCAAAACAGCAGTAAATTATCTAACAATTCAGAACCTGCATCAGTCTTTGCCTCGGTTACAATTCTAATCTCCCGTGAGATCTTTTGCTGGCACGGAGATCCATTAAGAAAAGCAACAGCGCAAAACACCTCGTGACCTGCTGACAGCTTATCGCACTCCTTGCTCTCCACCGTTTCCAGAGCTGAAAGTCTTAAATGAATCACAAGAAAACAGCTGTGAGACAAGATTTGCAGCAATTTCTGCATTTGCTTGATAGCAGCCTGCATAATAATGCTAATAAGGACAGATCAAGAACTACAGAAATTGCATTCAGATGTGCCCAGGCAAGGCTGCGTTCACAGTGCGATCAATTCTGAGGATTTTTGAGTCCTCCTTAGAGTCACAAACTTAATACAGCATCAAACAAGAGGAGAGCATAATCTTAACAGCACCCAACAAAACCTACTTTTAGCTAAGATGTTTTTCTCTATTAATAGCAAAAAACTCACAAAGATTCTTGGGTTAGGGTGCACAAAAATTAACCCATATGCAGCAGGTGTCTTCTGTGGTCAACACACCCAAAATATTATAGATCTACTAGAAGTAGAGGCCAATAGTTACAGAAATCAATTATTGCTGCTGCTATAAAACTGCTAGGAAGAGAGGTGAAGCTTGGGAGCATCTCTTGCTTCAGGGGAATTCTCAATTTTATTACTAGCTAATTGCATGAATTCCAATTTCAAATTCTTTATTTATGTCTTAACCTCTGTTCCTGTGTTTGTTTTTCTTTCCAGAGCTGCAATTAAACTTCATGCTGCTCTTTCACTGCTATTGAGCACTGCTACTGAAGGAAGGAAATGCATGGCTGGGGAAACAACGCTGCACAAAACACCACTAAAATCAGCTACTACTTGCTGCACACAGCGCTCACCAAAGGCTGTAGTCCAAGCTGGTCTTTCAAGATTGCCTTTAAAAGAAGCCAATACTAGGGCCGTTCAGCCCACCCAAAGATGCACTTTAAAGAGACATAAGGAATCATGCACGAGAATTGCTCTTCTCACTCCAACTGCAGGTGTCTAGACCAACATTTAAGACAGCTCAAACTGAGTGGGATGAATAGCACCCAAAGCGGCCACATTTGAAAAATATGTTTTAGCAGTTGAGTTAAAAATATTTTTACCATCAGGTCTGCAGTGTCACCTGTATAAAAGTGCAGCAGCAGGTGAACCCCAACAGCCACGCAGCCATGCATTCCTGCTTGGCAGCTCCAGGCACCTTTCAGAGGGGAAATGGGAAACTTTGCAGCCCATCAACTCCAGAGATGAGTCCGATTTTTAATTAAAAGGATAGATTTCGGACTAAAGTGGCCTTTAGAATTTCCCCATTGTACTGCAAAGAAATGAGATGCAAGGAACTTCCTTAGCTACTGTTGCTACCAAACAGTTCTTTAAGGCATATTGTGCAGGAACGATTTTAATACACAGCATCTGTCTTTAAATCAAGCACAAGTTTTAGAAATACTTGAGTTGATACAAAGATATATTGACAGTAACATTTAACACCATCACGTCCAAATTATTTCTAACCACTTTTTACCGCAGCTTCACGGTCATTATAAGACTCTTCCTGTGCAATAATTGCATGTGATACTACAGAGGCATGTATTGCCATTAATTGGTCTACCTCAGTAGCTAATAGTAAGATTAAGACCAACCTTAACAGTCATGATGATAAATCAATACATGTAGTAGCTGAAGTTATTAAAACCGTTCCTCCGTGTTCAATTATTATCCACAAAGTCGCCTCCAGAGAGCTTCTGTACAAGGGCTGTGCAGCCCTGGGAAAGGGTTAAGCAGCTCTCAGTAGTTGCCACGCAACAGGGCTCTGCTCTTAGTGCATGTTCTGCCAGCAGAGCCCCTTGCAATGATGCAGCCTCTTGCACCTTACCCAGAGACTCGCCTGAAAACTTGTCTGAAACAACAGCAAACACCCAGATTGCTCAGAGCTGCATCTAGCTCCTAAAAGTCATTATTTCTCAATTGTTTTTACACATATAATTGCCTGTTCCAAAGCATACCTTGTGCCATCATCTTTTAATACGATTTAAATGGTGGTAAAGATGACTAAGTAAAATATTGGCAAGGGAATTAAGGCCAAATCAGGAAATCCCAATAGTCAGGGATGGTCAGTGTCCTACTGCTAAGTCACTTTACTTAGGTGCCCCAAATACAAAAAAAAAAATCCATCTGTGTTATTTGTGCTTACTATAACACAAGTGTTTCATAAATATATGAACCAGGAAAGCAGAATTCACCCTGTAAGCTAATCCAAATATCAGGGATTTGAATATCTATGGGCTTTGGGGGAATTAATTTCCAACCAGCAACTTCACAAGTTAAGATTCGGGGAATTGACTCAGCAGAGGCTTCAGAACCATTTAAATTTACAAACAAACATCAATGTAGTTTCTGAAAGAGCACATGTAAATCAAGTATGTATGCAAACCTTTGCTCAATTCCAGTTATTTTCTCAGTCAATCCCTACGAAACAATAAAAACAAAATCTTCATGTTGTCAGCCTTATTCTAGCAAAAAAACATCCTAATCAGATTTTATGGAGCCAAATCTTGCTTTGTTTTCCGCTAATTTCTTAGCTGTCTCACATAATGGGCCTACTTATAGTATTAAATACTCCAGTCTGTGCATCACAAGAGGGATATATCAACTCTCTAGGGCAAGAGATCTCCACCCAAGTTCCTGTTGGCCATTTCTATTAGCCACAGCTGTACAGCAGCTTCAACACAAGCACCAAAAGTAAAGCACTATGATGCTAGCTTTATGAAGAAGCTTTCTGCTTTCTTCCAAGACACCAGATACCACAACGTAGGACTAGATCATGACTAGCTCAAGATCTAGTCCAAGAAGAGCAGGTCAAATTGACCCCACTTGGAGAACTGCCTGAATTTGCTGTGCAAAACTGTGTGATTAGCAAGCTCTAGAATCAGGTTTTGATTGCACGTCCTCTCAGTTTCCTATCTTTCCTCATCTATAATATACACATGTATATATATATATCTGTTCACCTGGATGGGTGAATTCACCACACCAACTTGGATCAGTGATACTTGCTCATTTTTTTTTTTATCTCACAGAAACTGCTAGCAGAAGAAGTGAGAGCTGACCTGATGAAAACAGCTAAGTATACCAAGTGTCCCTGGATGAACAACATGCTTGACTATCACCTCTTTTATTTGCTAGCAGAAAGAACATCTACATAAAATAGGCTATGGTAGAGTAAGTTTGTCTTCCTCTCAAGCCATTTATGTAATGATCTGCGTTAGTGTTTCCAGCTGTGCTCTACAGAGCTGTCAGGCTTCAGTTCCAAGGCAGCTGGACTTGATTTAGGAGTTCATAGGAGCAAGGAAGAAGGGGAAGATCTGGGGGATCATGTCAACATGAGCCCTACAAAAACAGGCAGAAGAAAAACTTTTGGGGAGCTGGTAATACTTGGAGAGTTTGGCTTCTCAGCAATAAAAAAAAAAAAAAGAGAAGGTTAAAAAAAAGATAAAATCAGACAGAAACAAGAGCGGAGGACAGCTGACATGCTTTCAAACAAGAAGGATGAAAGAGCACTAGGTGGCTTTCTTCACAGATGGAGAGATGCATGGACACAAAGATCTGCAAACTACAAAACTACAGCTAGGCATAGCCTACAAATCTGAGTCAAGATCCTTACTCGATTATACACTTGAACTTGGGCCTGATTTACAAATCCGTTGGTATTAGAAATCCAGATTTGTCTTCTTGTCTACTCTGGGGGAAAAAAAGCACAAGTTATGAAACTGAGTTTTGAATCTAGCTCATATTTAAGTCTCTCTGGAGTACCCAAGGTTTTGTTCAGTATTTTTCTAGCTATGACCCATAGGCCAAAGAAAATACGCACATTTTAAAGCCAGGCTTTCAAGCAGTTACCGAGTCTCGTACCTATTTTGATACAGTCAGTGTTTGGAGACCAGAAGGAAGGCCACCAACACCCATCTCTTCAAACATCTTCTCCCACCATTTGGGGTAGGTAAGGCATGCAGTACCCAGGAGTCCATTCAAACTTTCTCACACAGGTTTTAGGAACCAATATGTACAATAACTCAGTGAATGACAACAGGAAATGAGTCACGAAGCAGCATCTCTCATTACTGAGTCCGGGTGTCCTACTCTGAGCCAGTTCCTCTGAACACTGAAGTGATTGGATTATATTTCTGCTGCGTTTTCTGAAAAGAGCTAATGAAATAAAGCTGGAGCTGAGCGCTCCAAATTCCAGTCTTGGGAAGACGGGGTGCATTGCCATGTCCTAGGGTTGTGTTTCTCTTCTTTACACCTAGGAGTAAATTCTCAGAATCAGTGATATTTCCAACTGTGCCACCTGCTTTCTTAAAACTACAGAAAATGGAGCAGGAATGGGCCTCTGGAGGCTCAATGGCTCTCCTGCTTTCTTAATTCTTAAAGAAATATATACCTTAAATAATAATTAAAGCTTAAAATACGTCTTTGGGATCAGGAAAAGCATACATACATCCTGGAGAACAGGAAATCTCAAATAACCTTCTCCTTTTTGAGCTATATGTCTCTTTACTTATTTTTTCCTCCTCCAACAAGGCTTTAAGAGACTGAGACAGAATTGGGGGTACAATCAGTTCCCATCAAAGCCATTAAGCTCATCCTAAGCCCAGGCTGTATTTTCTGAAAAAGATCCAGCAAAACTGACAATAGCACACAGTCACTCAGGAATAGTAAGTTAACCTTTATGTGTTCAATTAATCCGCCTGCATTCCTTCTATCCTCATTATATGTGCTTCACAGTCAATATCTTACTTTAGCATCTGAACTATCCCTGTTTTAGCTTATGTTTCCACAAAATCGAAGCAAATCTATCTCTGCTGGGGGAGATATCTCAGAATATATCATGCTCTTCTTGTGCGATTGCTTCTAGTGAACTCCCACTGAAAACCTTTGTGTAGAGGAAATGGGGTAAGATGTCATCTCCCAGATTAGCTTACTTTAAAAGATAACTACTAAGGATAGAGAATACTGGTAACTTTAAATACTGGCTAAGTACTTTATGAGAAAAGTATTACTATGAGGAAAAATAGTCATTTTCCAGTAGCTCTAAAATCTTCTAGGCCTGCAATTTGCCTGTACTCATAAATCTCCATATAACTGCATTTGACATTTATGTATAGCCAGAATCTGTACATCCAGGGAAATGCTACTGCATGGCAGGAAGCGTCCACACTAACAGCAGTGCTCACCTTGCCCTCCCATGGGCTTGAATGTCACAAAGCAGACAAAGTTCCAAATTTGCAAAATTGAGAACAGATGCATGGGTATCCTCAGGCTTCTTGCCTTTCTTAGGCATGGAGAGATTGTGCTTTAAGGTACAAAGAGTAGACGGGTTCAGACATACCGACTTCAGCCTTGTCGAGCTGGCTTCTCAAGGTGCACGCTCGCCAGCAAGAGGCTCCCGATGGAGGCTTTGGAGCAGGACCCCCGAGTTGTCACCTGGCGAAGTCTCTCCTCCTGCCATTGCCCAACACCAGCCGCTTCCTCTGACCCCTTTTTCGGGCAGCACCACCTGCCAGCCCCAACTCGTGCTCTTCCACACAGAGTATTTCCATCTTTATGAGCACAGAGATACAACTTGAGCTGTTACGGATTTACGGGATGCATCCTAGAGAAGCAAATACTAGTTAACAACTGCTCCAAAATCAGAACTGGTCATTTGCCTTTGGTTCTCTACCTGCAGCAGTAGCTGAGGCGTTAGCGTGGTCTGCTGTATTGGCTCACAAGGCACACAGCTCCTTGTAAATTATGGGATATATTGCAAGCATGGAAGCTGCAAGGGAAGCTTAGGCCTAACTTTAAAGGAAAACAAATCTATTCTCAGGTATGGGAGAAGATTTTTTAAGAAACATTTACGCTTATCTAGTTTAACTTTAGAAGCTACTCTTCTTCCCATAAAAGAAACAAAGAATAGAAATGTCACAATCACCTATCGTGTAAGTACTCTGTCAATAATTAGTAGTGACGAATGCAGCTTAGCGGGGCACAGCATTACAAGAAATGCCCAGGGCTTCGCTGTGCAAGGAAGAAATGGGCTGCTGCCTCACAGAGCCAGCAGATCTGAGGAGCCTGGACTAGCTCTCCACAGCAAAAAGCAGGAGGGCAAAGGGAAAGACATCTGAGGATCTGACCAGAACCCAGCTGGGCGTTCTCACACTTTGAGAAGCCCTTCGGCTGCCTCCACACGCACCTGCCTCTCCTCAGAGCCTGCCCCGGGCTCCAGGTGCTCAGGAATACCCCAGACTTCGGCATCCCTCAAGATTTCTGGCTGCTGACGGCTGCTCAGCTTCGCCAGAGGCCCTCACACGGCCAGTCTCCGCAGGCAGCTTTTAATAACCTCTCCAGACTTTACTGCTGTCTTGTATTCATACGTTTTCAGAGGCCCTTTTTATTTTTTAATATGATATTTGACTATACAATGCCTTTGATTTCTCAGAGAGCAATGACTCTTCAGCAGGACCCTTTCTAATAAGCAACTCAAAAAAAAAAGGCATCTTCTGTATAATCAACTGTCTCATGACATTTGACACGGTGCCTCGGCACCATGGTGTTCTTTTTAGATTTCAACTGTGTTTTCCTCCCTTTGATTTTGTTTTTATTCTTATACTTCATAGGCTCCTCTTTGATTTCTTCTACTTTCAATACTCCTCAAGGTTTCAATAGCACTTCTACTCTGAAAGATGACTTTCATTATTATTGTATGCCATATAAAATATGCTCCATCTGCAAGCAACAAGATTTGATTTGCAGATCTCTTTTCCCCTGCTAGTAGACATAACTCACCCTAAGCTCTGACTTTCAAGCTGGGTTCTATCCCTCACGTCCCACACCAACTGGCTCATGACTATAAAGAAATCAGTCTCACAGTACCTCAAGTCACTAATAAGCAAGATAAACTCACAATGCCATTAATTTATTAGAATCACAGCCTTCAATATTTAAGTTCTTTCAGGTCTTAAAATTAATAGGAATTTGAAAATATGAATCTTAAAAGCTCAGAAGGCAGAAATGAAATGTAAAGAACTCCAGGAGGGATATGCCACAGGGACAAAATTAAAAATGAACTATCCTGAAGCAGCTTTTGTTCGATGCTATGATTCAAAAGGAAAAAGATACCGGGCCCATGAGCTCCAATTTCTTGGGACAGGGCATACAGAACCTCTCTTATTGTTGACATTTGTAAATCAAGCTTTGCCTTTGCCAAAAATCAATGCAAACCTCCTTCTTCCCAAGGATACCTTCCTTGGTTTTGCATGGACCTCACCAGCAGGCATACAACAAACACATACAACAGCACGCCAATGATCCAAAGTGCTACCTACAGCCTGTTCCTTCCCCACGATGTCACCAGCGCTTCTGCTTTACTGCCTTAAGTACAAAGTTCTCCCTCAGATGCTTTCTGGTAGATACCAGGTCATCCTTGTAAAGAGGGCACAGCACGACAAAATATGCCAGTAACAGTCCCTGCAGGTCCATTGTGTAGCCAGGGCTAAATCTAACCTTTCTGTCAATGTCAAGTATCAGGTTTTTGGTTCTAAAAGGGTGTCAGCTTTTGTCAAGACTCTAGACCAACACAATTAAGGAAGTGTTGAAATACAGTAAATAATTCACCATGAATTTATCTAGTTTGGAACTTGTTTAAAATAATCCAACAAACTCTCTGAACATTGTGCACTGGAAACTGTGCTACAAGATGAATGACTGCAACGTATCTTGCCAAGATATTGATTCAGCAGCAGCTAAAAATGCTGGAATGTCACCTTCTGGATCACACCGAGAAGAAAAGTGTTTACATGGAAGAGAAGCTCCAGTGAACACACTCGGACAACTCTGCTTCCTTTGACAATATGAAGCGAATGCCTCTAGGCTATGGGACATGCCAGATCTTCAGCCTTTCAGTACAACACAAGTCTTGCCCTTTCAAGGGCATTAGCTTCTCAAATAATGTGGGCAACCTATTCTAGGAAACATGCACATGATTGAGGAGTCTGCAGATAGTGAGACGTAGCTGACAATGAGAGTTATATTACATAAACTTTGCATGCAGTTGTTACTCATGTACAAGTTCGACTGGCACTGATGACAATCCAAAAGCTATTTACAGTAATATCAATAAGTTGGTTAGATCATTGTTCTCCTCTCTCCCAATACCTTGATTCTAGCAGATTCAGGTAAATCAACTGAGTTTTCATAATGAAAACAGAAATTTAATTATTCACAAGCATTCCCTTGAGCTTTCTCTGGGCTTTTTGTGAATGATTAACAAGGCAGCTGCTCCAGACAGCACTCAAAATCCCTGCTTGCTGGCCTGTTAAAAGCAGTGACTCATCAGCTCATGACGTCAAACCCTCCACTGCTCTGAAATGGCAGGAAGGAGGTTTCATTAAAAAGACAAAAAAAGGTATCAACATAACAGGCTGAACTTCCTCCCAAACACACACTGCGTGGCCAGGGGTCATCTCTGCTGCCTTTATAAAAAGAAGGGGAAGAGCCTGAAGAGCTGTACTGTGCATACGTACAGGCAACTTCAAATGGTGGACTTCTCCTTTGTGGTAAATACAGCCTGCTCATAAAACATACTTCCTCACGCAAATTGGTTTATTAGGTACCGAGTCTAACAACAACAAGAAAGAAACTCCCCAGCAACAGCCCTTCCAGTAAACCCTGACCATGCATTTTACAAGCACGTTTGGGAGAAAAGTGTTGCGAGGTGCCCTCATGTTCACGTAGAGCTCAGAGCACCGTTGTAAGATGCTTACATAACACAAAGTACCTGTTAAGCAGTCCTTGAAATGGCCTGAATAGCACTTTCCACTAATAACTGATAAAGCTGCCCAAGCAAATATGCTGTGAAGCATCAACGAGTGGCACAAAAAAATGAAAATAGCAAAAACAAAAATAAAAATAAGAATACTGTAAAAAAATTTAAAAAAAAAAACAACAAAAAAGTAAACTCCCTGTGTGTTCAGGGGAGTTGGACTAGTTGTTTTCTAGAGGTCCCTTCCAACCTTACCCATTCTGTGATTCTGTGAAACTCCTTGCATTCATGCCTTGGTAAGGTTGCAAGAAATGTGTGGACATGCAAAAAATATATACCTGAACACAGTCACTAATCTCTGTTTTTGTTAAGAAATCTATGCCCAATACCTTAAAAGGGGATAAAAAAATAAGCCAGAAAGTATCTGTTTCTCTGTAGTTAAAATTCAGACTCTTACTCCAGACAACAAGCACTTCCGTCACAAGAACAATGGTATTTTACACAGAAAATGTGAAAAGCAGTGGAAAAGGGAACACGTCTGGTAATTTGAGATTTAACTCTTGCATGGGGATTAATTACGAACATCTGTGATGCTTTACTTCTCTGCTAGCTTTAGCCTGCAAAGCCCAGCCCCAGCTCCATTTGAGCTCCTTAGGCAGCGCGTCCCGGACAGAAACCACTCTCTTTCTCCAGCTGAAACGAGAATGGAAGTGGCAGGGAGACAAGGATATATTTAGCTCTGTTTCCCGGCTGCCTGGAGGCAGCATCACTTCTGGCTAACGATTCACGAGTTCCCCCTGCATTATGTTAGGAGCAGAAACACGGGTGCTAGCTCAATACCATCAGAAAAGGCAGTCAATTAGGAAGTAAAGCAGAGGTTCGAAAAGAGGATAGGGCAACGTGAGCTCAGTTCACACACGGAAGGTACATTTTGTGCCGGAGCTGGAAAAGCAGCCTGAGTGTCTTGCACTGCTGTCTGCATCCCAGGTTACTTGTTCAGCTCATGAACTGGACATAAAGTCCAAGACTGATTGCAGGGAATGACCAAGCATACGCAAATTGAGATGCAAAATATGCAGAATAAAAAGAATAGTGTTGCACACAGGCCAGGAGTTGCTATTAAAAAGTGCTGGAGAGAGCCCTTTATAACTTTTAAAAAAAAGTTACTTTGCTGAAAAGCCTCTACTGCTCTTAGTATCATCCTGGCTTGGTTTGACTGCCCGTTTTCTGTCTATCTGCAGTTCTTCTTCAAAAACCATTTTCTTACATAGATATATATCAGAGAGATTGAAAGTTCACAGCAGAAACAGCCTCTGAGTATATGGGTTAAATCTAGACAACACAGCACTCCAAAATTGGAGTGATTTATATAGTTTACCTTTTTAGAATTGACTGGCAGTGAAGTGCTAATAAACTTGAATTTTGTACATGCCTCGTAATCTTGTATTTAGGCCCTAAATAACATTTCAATTGAAGAATGCATCTAATTACCATCCTTATCTACTGGGAGTAACACACTGCACAAAGTGTTGCTTTCTTGCAAAATTCATCCAAGCTTGACTGATTGCTCTGAATACTTACATACCAGAAACGAAGATTACAGTACCAAAAATGTGGAAACCCCTTCCATAAAACCCCTTTCCAACAGATTCTACATTCTTAACAGGAACAAACACAGACAGGAAAGGTCAAAAAGTACAGGCAGAAGGAGCAAAGGGCTGAGCAGAGCATGGCTTGGGGGTTCCTGCTCTCTGCCATCCCAGAGCAAACAGGGAAGGGCTGGGAAAAAGTGGTGGTGAGTGGGAGAGGAGCAGCCCACGCAGGAATGGAAAAGCCTAATGGATTGGAAGCTGTGGCCAAAGCTCCTCAAACCGCCCACGTCCAAAGGCAGTGGAGGCCGCCCTTTGGAGCAGCTCCTCTCTTGTGCCTCACCCTGCAAGGGTTCCCTCCTCCCTCCAAGGGATCCCAAGGGCTGCTCCTGCCCTGCTCCCTGCTCCGGCGGCGACGCTGCGCGGGGCACAGGCTCCTCATCGGCTCCTTCAGCTGGCACCGACAAATGAGCTCATGTATTTGGCCGCTGTCCATTCCCGAGAGATCTCCTCACTGCGCTGCCAGGCGGTGCGAAGGCCAAGAACACCCTATGGCGGAGCCGCTGAAGGACCCCCCTCATGATCCTCAAGGATCACCTTGGAACAGCGAGGGTGGATTAAGCTCTTCCCTCCCATTTACAAAGGCCACCCTATTAGTGCCTGCAGCCACCAACAGTCATTAGCGAAGACAGCGAAAAGCAAAAGCACCACATAGTTGTCATCTCCTCTTTCCTTCAAGCAAACACAAGCCCTCTATTTTTGTTAAGGAACATCATTAGATTCTTTTTTTTTTTCACCCCCCAAGGAAGGGAATCTAGTGCTGACTCCTCACGATCAGCTTCCAAAGGGACACTGAGTCATGGTCTCCACGATGCAGTGAGACTTGCACAGCTACTGACAATTTATTCACTCAAGAGCCAATCGATAAGGCTGCAGAAATCCACAGCAGGCTGCAGTGAATTTGCAACAATATATGTAATTAGGGAATTCTAAATTATCTATCTCTATATTTTTAGGAACAAATCTCCCACTCGAACACACAACATTCTCCTTTGCAGGAAGAAAAGCTTCAGCATTTGGAAGAACTCAGCAAGTTTCTGTCCTCCACGAGAGAACCTGGTGTGCGTCGATACATCCTGCTTTTGGAGCAGAAAGCTAGAGAGAAGCAAACTCTAAGCAAAATTTTAAGAGAGGTCAGAAGAACAGAGTAATCTTTAAGATAAATTTTATGCCTTTTTGTTGGTGGCAGTGGTGGTGGTTTTTTTGCCTCCAAATTTCCTTTCAGCATTAGCCCAAGGCAATCTTACTTAATACACAGGTATAACCAGGTTGTCCCATGGGGTGTGTATACTCACTTCATGCACCTAGGCTCTCCTTTAACAAGCAAAACTAGGGCCAAAACCAAAAATCCTCAGGTGGCCTAAACTGCTAACTCTTCACCAGCACAACTTGAACCCTCCAGGCCAGCAGAGGTTTCTCTCCAACACGTCGCTCCCTCCAAAACTGGCCAAAGACTGAAGCGCACCGGGGAAAAGGGAAGCAAGATGCTGTTTATTTCTGCTTGGCTGAAGGCTCTTGGTGTTAAAACATTCTTTGTATTAAATCATCTATTCACAAAAGCTGCAAAAATAAATAAAAAAAAGGACAAGGTTAAGTGGCCTAGCCAATGAATTTGCAATAACTATTACTCATTTTAACGTATATTGGTGATCTTCTTTAGGGTTTGCTGAAAAATAATTCCAAGCGTAGCTTCTTCCTCGCCCTTAGCCTGGGTCTCATTAGTCATGTTCTGAGGCAACAGGTTTCCATGACAGCAAACACGGAGTGTCTCCCAGCACAGCGCTCTGAATCTGCTCCAAACGCTCCGCTCTCCCTCCTGCACTTCAACCTGGACCTGCTCTGCCCACGACAAAAAGTCCTTGACCGAACCTAATAGTCATTTGAATTGTGAACCATGTTTTCCCTGTGCTATGATCTTTCTAAAGAACACGCGCTCTGCACAATTCAGTAAAGGCTGCCAAATCCTGGGAGCGAGGATGCTCTCACCTGCTCTGAGCTCACTAGTTCTCGGCAGCAATTTAAAACAAAAATATCCCCACGTAAAATCATAACGCTGAACAAGTTGACTCCATGTCCGTGAAGTTATCTGACGCTAATGAAAATCCCGTCATAGGAATTAACTGCAGAGTTCAGAACTATGGTTAAAGACGTTATTTTATGGAGAGTGAGGGAAACACGTCCCCCACACTGAAGCTAAGAAAAAAATGTCTTCAGAAGCATTGTTAGTGGAGTCGAATGTCATTACCAAGCACAGACAGGAGCGTGCTTTCTTCAGCAAACATTTGGAACATTGTTATTTTGAGAGGTGACTGCTGATCTAATGTCTCTACCTCACTCACAGGTTTTTCTGAAAGCCTCACACACTGTTGAACTCTTCTAATCTTTCTTTACGTTTCAGTCCCTCCTGACATGTATGAACCTTTACTGTGTGCTGCGCTACTCCAGTGCAGCACAGCACCAAGCAGAGGACAAAAGTCATGTGTTCTCTATTGGAAAGATGGTAAAATAGGAGGAGGAGAATAAAAAATCAGTAAATCGCTAACACAGCTTTCATAGCTTAGCATTACTCTGTCCAAAAAAAATTCAGAGAGAACTCAAACTTTACAAAAATTGTGTTTCAAAAACACCTGTTTTTCTGAAAGCATTCTTTGCTCATTTTTCTTTTTTCTTTTCCTTTTTTTTTTTATTTTTCAGGAAGAGGATCTGAGAGCAAGCTGAAGATTCATTTTGAAAGGCTTGAGTTAAGCAAAACTTGATACGAGAAAACCTAAATGCCAGTTCCCCTCCAGTTCTTTGCAAGCGTCCTCACATTTCAATTAGCCCAAACAAATGCAGAATGAAAAATCAAAACGATAATAATCCACAAATCCCACGAGTTCCTGCCACACTTCTGTTTCATTCTCCTGATGACTTCTCATACTTATTAATATTCATTTTGACATTACTACACTTATTTTTATCCAAGTGTAATCTCACACTTTCTCTCTAATTGCCCTGGTACGCTCACAGATGTCACAATTCATGAACTACAATTAGCTGCATGATGGAGAAGCAGTCCTGTCACAACTGGTAGGCACTAAGATCACAGCTAACAATCCTGCAGGCAGAGAACACTAACAAATTCAAAAGGCTTTTTGTTAGATGCTACTGGCAAAAGCAAGGAAGGGAATCCAGGTTAGCAACATGACTATGATAAATGGTGATTTTGGTAGGTGCAGTTTTGTTAAGTAGGACACATGGGCTTGCAGTTTGTCAGCGGGTGAGGGTTCTTCCTAAAATGAATAGAAAGGCAGGCTTGTAATATCCTTATAAGAAATTATTGCCTTTTTGCAGCTCCTGTTTTGATAAATTGAAAAACTCAAGGAATGTGACAGTCGTAAAATACAGTCGGAGAGTCAGAGTATAGCTCAAAAAAAAAAAAAGGAAAGAGTAAAAGCAAGGAAAATTACTGACAATTTCATTGAATAACAGTGACTTATCAAAGCAAAGAGCTAGATCTGTAAGGAGCCTCTTCACACATTCTGAAGTGGCTTCTTAATCAATTAAATACACTTCTTTAAATACTATCATTTCAAACCAAGAGAAAATAATATGCAGTTCATACAATTTCATTATTTTACTATTAAATTGGATGTCTTCAGACCTAATGAAAGCCCTTCAGCAATTCTGGTATTTTTTTCAGTGCTAAAAGTATCACTTTGACATCAATACAGAGAAAACAGATGGATAAAGTAATTATAAAATGAACAGCATGATGCTATGAAGCAACTTCTCACAGTTTTACTAATAGGATAGATAAACAATAGTATAAAATAAGTGGGTTGATGATTAGCAAAGTTACGTCAGGGTGTTCAGGGAAAACAAATAAATAAATCACACACACACAAAAAAAACCCCATTGTCCTGGGAAGAGGATGTAGCGATGAAAAACTTAGAATAATGAGTCAGGACATTTAAAGATTACAAAAATCCTTCAAGGAAAATAGTGGCTGTGCATTCCAGAAATCAAAGAGAGTAAATGTTGAAGGGAAATGCAGATCAACACTCAGATCATCCTGGCATATTTCCATACTTACCTAAATTCTGTATAGGATAACTTCATGATTTGACAAAAGATTAATAGGGTAAGATAGATAAAAGAGAAATTCTTTCAGTTTTGAAGTCTAATAAAGAATAGAATAATTTCCCCAAGGAAGCAAATTAAATCTTTCTATAGAGAGGGCAGAGTACTCAAGATCCCCCACCCCTACCAAAAAAAAACCCCATGAACTGAGGAAGAGATGAAAAAGGTAACACAGCTGCTGCTCCACACAAAACTACAGTGTTTTATAACACACAAGATTTACAGCCCAACTGGTTCTTTTCCTTTTTTCCATTTTCAAAACCCACTTGGATGCAATCCTGTGTAACGTGCTCCAGGTGACCCTGCGTGTGCAGGGCGGTTGGACTACATGATCTCTGAAGATGACCCAACCTTAAGGACTCTATGATTCTATGATTTTAACCCTTTTCCGTTTGTGTAGTTTACAAAGTTATATGAAGCTGATTAAACTGTTCAGCCTTCATAAAACTAGGCCATGTTCACCTTCACAGGGAAAGACACAGAAATAGGCCACCTGCATGAAGAATTAAAAGGACTACTAAAACCTGACAGGGGCCTGCTTAGACTCAAGACAATTCTTCTAGATTACATGGAAGTGCACATTTCTTCTGATGCTAGAGAGGTTAATATGTCCAGAATAAACTTCTGAAATTAGGGTCCACAACAGCTTGATTTTTAGAAAAAAAATTATTATTATTAGACTAGAATAATCATTACATTTGTACAAAAGTAGAGTCATACAGTCAGCAGCAGACCAAAACTAGTATAAATACCTCTTCCAAGTATTGTCAAAATATCATCTTAATTTGACAAATCCTATCAGACATCATATAAAACAGGTGTTCAGTCCAGTAGGGAATAGAGAGTAGATCGAGTGCAATCACAGTTCTGAGAAACAAGTGCAAGCTTGAAATTCTTAAACCTGATACTACATTAGCTGACCTTCATCTTGACCATTATACAAACACATCCCTTTTGTTACTGGTTTTATGGTATTTCTCTGAGGCACTTTCTCATCTGGCACTTTGGGCAGCAATTTCAGTATGTGCATTTTATAGGTGTACACAGCAGTTTTCTCTCCAGGTAATTTTAACATTAAAATGCAGGCTTGTTCATGTACTCTTCCACTGTCTGCAGAAAAACAAAGAAAGAAAGGATTGTGGAGTTGTGAAGCAGCACAATATAAAGTTTTAGAAACAAATCTCCTTGTTCTCTTTGAAGGTATAGTTTTGCATGGAATTAGAAGAGATTAAAATTTAGCAATAATGCTACTTCAATTAAAAAATATTATTGGCCTTTAGAGTCTGCTCTTCAAATCAAAACATCCCAGAGTTACTGCTAATCTCATCCTATCTAGTTGGCCTTGGTGTGTAAATGGCCTACTCACATGGGCAAATTCCAGACCTCTTTGAAAAAGGCTCAACTCACGTAGCATTTCCCTAGCTTTTATACCCTTTAATGTTAGATCATCCAAAACTACGAAGTAAATCCATTACATTTATCTTCTCCTGTCATTACAGACTCCACAATATAAGTTACTGAAGAAAATTCCTGCTGGGTTTTGATTAATTGTTACACACCTGTACCTTGTAGAAAAACTACACAGGTGTTTACAAAAAAGAGAAAAAAAAAAGGTTTCCAGCATGCCCCTATTCTGATTTATTCTGATTTTAAATGTTATATATAGGTCATTTGTTTCCATCTATGTGTGAAACAGAAATAGCTTTTATATATATATATATACACACACATACATATGTATACAATAAAAAATAACCTTAGATTTTATATATATATATACACACACTATATATATATATCTTAGATATAGCTTAACAATTAAGAACTGTAATAACGCTTGTATCTTATAGCTTTATTACAGTTCTTAATACTGTAATAAAGATACTGTATCAGTTCAACCCCTAAAAAGCAGGAGAAGAATGCAAGAAACTTCAAGCTGATTTCCTAAGATAAGAAAGCCAAATTCAGCTGGTCTGTAACTGCTAACTTAACCGCTGTATCTGGTGAAACGGAACTTAATCAAATACCAGGTGTATTTAGCTGTGTTTTAAGCTCCTGTCAAGGAAAGGAGCTGCAGACAGATGAGGTGTTTGCCTTTCGTGTCTTACCTCTTGCAACATGTCAGAATCTTCTATTGCTTTCACTGCAGACTTCTTTGAGGTTTCTTGTACTTCTCCACCCATTATAAATTCATCCAGAATAAAATAAGCTTTTTCAAAATTAAAGATTATATCCAGCTCACACACCTGGCAGGACAAAAAAAACCACCCCGTATTTAATCAATTTCACGGCATTATAAATATTACTTATCAAGTGTATTCAATATATTTATTCCTTTGGCAGGTAGCAGAGTGAAGAAAGACACTGCTTATTACACAGTGTCACAGCTTCTGCACACACACATCATTATTCTCTGCACACAGACTAAATATAAAGATATTTTATTTATTACATTTTGTACAACACATTGTATTTGTATCAAGTTTAATAAGCATGAAGCTGACTTCCAATAAAGCCTCATCTATTATCTTTGCAGTAGGTCTATATGGCACATGTATGGATTACATACATTCATATAGAGCTTCCCAGTGCAAGACCAATTCCCTGTCCTAGTGACCTTGCAGTGACCAACTGCTGCTTTGTTCTGAGCCTGCACAAACGTGAGTCATGGCACAGTGATCGAGATAAGGCATGAACTGAGGCAGAGGGAACAATTTCAATTGCATGAAATATGCATGGAGAAATGGGTCTCTTGTAGTCTTTAAAGACTTCTTTGAATCTTCCTTCAGGCCTTTTTTGTTTCCAAAAATATGAAAACAACCCCCCCTTATTTATACAACCTCATTTTTTTTACATGCCTTTTATTCTGGCACAATATTATAGTAAAAAAAAAATAAATAAATAGAAGGAAAAGAAAAAGCAGCATACCTGAAGATATCAGGAAGAAAAATTAGAGCCAATCACCAATTGTCACCCAATTTTTTTTTTTCTAAATAATTTTCCTCCAGCTTTTCCCTTAAATTCTACTGCCAGAAGAAGATGCAAAACATAAAGGTTGATTTTGTTTCGGGAGAAAGAATGGCAAGCATCTTTTTGTGTAGTTTCAGCATTACATTATTACACACTCTGTTAATGAGTCCCACTCCAGATTGACAGGCAGAGTCTATGAGGGCAAGCAGTGCATGTGGAAACACCAGGCCCAGCAGCTACAGATAATTGCATTCCTGGCTGCCAGAAAAAACAAACACCCCACGGTAGAAAATGAAACCTACATTTCCAAAGTATCTGTCCAGTAGTTCTACATATCGATGAACGACCTCTAGTGTCAGGAGCTCGTTATCCTGCTCTTCTATTGCACAACAGAAGTACAAACTAGCATACCTAGGAAAATAAAGGCAAAAACAGGAGAGCAAACAACGGGATTCTCAATGCTTTGCTCTTGGCAAAGCAACAAATGTGATAATATCTACCCGGTCTCTAGAAAAGCTGTGCTTTTTCTTCCTCACAGTGCCTCATGGAGCATATAAAATCAAGAAGTTAAACAAATTATTATTAATTTAGTATTTTTTTTTAAAAAGGCCACCTTTGGCCAAGTGGAAAACCCCTGGAATATTAGAACCCTCAACTACTGGTTCTTAGCAAAGCAAACAAGGAGCACTTCAGAGACCTACATCATCTGCTGCAGCAGCTTTGCAGGCTACAGTGAATTAATTGTAAAATGGATTATTAATGGGTTATTAGCTCTTTATTTTTTATATATATATATGTTTGCATGCAAAAATAAAGGTGGAAAGAGCTACAGATACATGTGCAGTGGTTAGAGCCCCAAGATGTAACAGCAGCTGATCAGATTCATATCTTACAGATTACTTTTTATGTCCATTATTTCACTGTAAGATACTATTTATTTGCTACACGGGAGGTGCTATAGTTTGTATAGTGTGCTATAATTAAGCCTAATTTTGTTTACTGTAACTTTACAAGGATTAAAAGGCAGTTATTGCTACACATCATGTAACCCGGGCCAACAACTTGTTTAGAAAAGTAAACAGGAATTAAAAATTTCCAGAGTAACAAATATTTCAAAGACAAAAGCAGACAAAATGTTGAAAGGCCCTCAGAACATTTTTTACAACTTTTAAGAGCCTCATAAAGCCTAGTACACTTCCAGTCAAATATCTTGAAGATCTAGACGGAGGATTAAAGCCTAAAGCCTTCCAACAGAATTTCAACCATTAATACATACTATATTACCCCCATTTTTCTCTTTTGACAAATAGAGTAAGTATTTTTCACCTAACAATTTACTTTGTTGGTTTATCCAGGGACCCTGGTGCACAGGTTTGACTCTGTATGGAAGATGTCCACTATCATGTTCTGGCACTCGGCACTTTTTAAAAACAAATGTGAGCATTTTCTTTTCCTCTTCTAGCATGTTTAGTATTTATAAGAATGGTAACTGTATGTTCTCATAAAATTACTCACACCTTTTGTAAACAAGCTTGAGGTCTTTCCAGTCAATAAAGCTGCTTGTTTTTTGATTGCGAGCCAATACAACCTGAACAATTTCTCGGGTGATCTTTTTCTTCTCTTTCTCAGGCAGCGTCGTATACCACTTCTGAAGCCTCAGTTTCCCCTGGCGACTGAACAGCAGTATGAAGTGTATCTGGAATAAACAGAGCAACGTGGTTAGTGCTCCCCAGGCAGCCTCTGGAATGTACAGCAGCACGAAGATCCTGTCTGTGTGCGACTTGGGAAGCCTGTGAGATCTTCGTGAAGCCACCCCTAACGCTGAAGGGTGTTTGGGACACGGTGCCAGGGAGGTTTGAGGGGCTCAGCGTGGCAGCAGGGGATCCCAGTGTCCAAGCGTGGAAGCTGGCTTGACCATTTCAAGGCACAAACTAAATGCAATGATCCCAAAGGAAGCTCTGAGGAACGGAACAACCAACTACTTTGGACCTTGACAAGGTTTACAAAACAAATCACAATATTATGCAATACAGTTTATTATGGGCCTAGGGCATTACAATAAAAAAGCACTGCATGGGTATTGGTTCTATTAATTTTTCAGTTTTAAAGCTAATTAGAATTTTGCATGGTTTGGCCCATATTTTTTCCAAGCTTAGCATTAGCAGTATGATTGAAATACAGAACAACTAGCTTTAAAATCGGCTAAAAGCCAATGAGCTTTCAGGAGAAAACTGAACACAACACAAACACTTTTCTCAGCAGATTAAAGGAACTGACCATACTACGTCTACAAGCAGCCTAGCAAGTCGTCTGTTCTCCGCACAGAAATTGCTTTCACAACTCAGGAAACCTATTTGAGGATGACCCTCCGTCTCGATGGGATGTGCTCTGCTAAATGAGCACACTCTTCTTCACCTGGCTTATCCTCTTTCCATGCTTCCCTGTCACTTCTTCTCCCCACTAAGGATTAAAGTTAGGGTTCATAATTACCGTGAAGATCACAGTGCAGATTTCTGTGAAGAAACAAAGTCATTCTGCACTTTGGTAAAGTCAAAGCACAAAAGTGCATCATAGAAGCTCCTACTTAAAAGTATAAGGAGAAAAAAAAAGCCGAATTTCAAACAAAATATTTATTCATAATTCAGAACTATTCTCTAGTAAATAAGCCATAATAGTTGTTGAGTGATCTGGAGACAAGAACTCTGAAAATCTTGGAAAAGACTTCAGATGAGGGATTATTTTAAGGACAGGAGGGTTGTTTGAGTCCTGTCTGTCTGTGGCAGGGTTGCTACAGCTGCAGATATGACTCTTGCTATCATTAGGCTAATGTGCTTGATAAAATTACAAGGATTTTATAGCTGCCTTTTACTGAATACTATATTCTCCAGATAAGTTTACTAAATAAAAATAATTATGCTCCTGGTGGTATCCATGCCCTGATGACAGCGAGGATCAAAGCACCAGGTTCTTGCCTTTCTCTCCTCCCATTACCTGAACAGACCAATTTTGACCTGATAATATTCCAACCATCTCTCCTCCTTCCCAGTACATGAAGGGACTTATTGTCCGTGCACTTGTCCACTGGCAGGAGCTGCATGAAGGAAAGGCTGTTTTCCTTGCTGCACAGCACATTCGCTTCAAAGCCTTTGCAAAAATGAGAGTATTTTGAAAAGCTGAGAGAATCAGCTCTGCAGATGCAGGTCAGCAGGTGCTTGTTATAAACTAATAAGGCAGAGGCAGCAGCTATTTGATAAACATACATCTAAAATAAGTTGAGATACACAGGGCAGGAGGATCAGATTCCAGGGAAATGGCAGGGAGTTGGTGAATCCTGGCAAAAGCTGTGAGCATGCTCAGCAAAAAAAGATTCCTATTTCTTGAAAGACCTTCTTGCATCCTCAGAAAAGCAGCAGTCTGCTTGCAGTGCTCCAATACAGGAACATGATGCCACTGTGTTCTGGTTTAGGTTCAACTGCTGGATCCACAAGACTTTTAAAATCTGAATGCCTGCGAGATACATATATACATACACATGTATCTCTAGGTCAGCAACCATATACCTCCAAAGGGTAAACATGAATATATTCTCCATCTGCTGAAGATTAACTTCAACATGTTAAACTTTACCCCTAGGAAAATTAGCTGCTTTCCATTCAAAACTGTTTTGAAAACACCACTGAGTTTCTTCTAAAGATGCCATTGACTTTCACCACGATTCATACACTTCCACAAATAAAAGGCAACATCTTCCTGAAGCAACCAAAAAACACCCATTAATACTCTTTTATGCACTGAAATTCATATACCAGCTTCAAGTACCTGTCTTTTGGGCCTTGTATACTATGTTCCACTTCCCACACAATATATACCTCCATACCCCATAATTAATTCTATGACTATTGAAATATTTACGGCTAGAAAATACACAAGAGAGGCTGTTGTAGTCCATCCCCATGCTAATTTTCAATGCAGCAAAACAGCAAATACTATCCTTTGGCCCACGCGTGTATTACTGGTTGAGATGTCCTGCAAAGCAATATATTAGAAAGCTGTAGTTATCTTGCAGTTATCTTAAAACAAAACAAAAAACACTGTTTTTTCCCCCCTTCTGATTCATCTCCCTTTTCTGACTTCTGAACTCCACTCAATCTGGAGAAGGTGCTGGAAGGCAAGTAATCTCACATTCTCAGGTTATTAAATAGCTTAATTCCTGCAAGTTTTAACATCAAATTGCTGTAGACGCTTCTTCATTCAGGTCCACACTGCACTGCCTAGGCCCATTAACATGATATAATCCATTTTTGATTCATGTAGTTCCATTCATTACAGCTCACTGAAAAGATTTTGATGCATCATTGTACCTGGGAAATAAAGCATAAATGCAAATCTAATAGCTCATCTGTTCCTGGTCTTTGATTCTGGCAAAATTAATGTTTTCCAATTGTACTAATGACAAGACAGATGTTGAGTAAGGGATTTTTGGTTGATGTTCAGCAGCTGATCTACAAAGAAGGGCAAACTATCTTGCAATATTTTATTTTTAATTCCAAAGAACAGCATTCACAAATGATTTGCTTCAAAGCAGGTAACTTTGAAGCAGCAGACTTGGTTTTCTTCCACTACATTTTCAGAGTGTGCTGGATATGACTAATAATCACATTTTAAATCAATGAAATTCCTTGTAGTTGGCTGACTCAAACTTGGATCATCTGTACTTTTCACAGAGGTTTAATCAAAACTGTACAGTATTCTTAATAAGGCTCTCTCAAGCATTTGGTAACCATTCCATCCTGCAGCACAGAACAACTCCTAAGTCAGGTTATGAAATACAAAAGACAGCACGGGAAGAAAAGCAGATTTTCCTTGCTCCCATTTTTGACTTGGTTATCCAATGCTATAATCATGTAAAAGATGCCACATTCATTCCTGCAAGGTAAACTCCAAGGGTTAGTGCAGCGAGAACCAAACCCAGCCTCTGCAAGAAGAACATGCTAGAAACACTTCTCCTCCTCCCAAGCAGGAGGAGATGGGCAGATGGAGGACTCAAAGGAGCAGATTTCACTTTTTTCCTCAGTTTTTGCAAGTATTTGCTCCACTACGCAGCTCTACCCCTCCAACACCAAGGTTCTTTAAGCCTGTGCTTCAGCTGCCACCTTTCCAAACTCAGTTTAAAAAAGCCTTGACCTCTCCCTGATCAAAGCCATCTCTGAAAAGACAAACTGAATTCCCAGGTAAGGAATAACTGCAAAGGAGGGACTGCTATCCTAGAAGGGACAGCTGGGTGGAATTTCAAAGTCTGAGGTAACAACAGGCAAGGCTCAAACAGAGAGTAACTCATGGACCACAGAAAAGGAAAGGGCAGGGAAGGCCCCTCCTGGGCGAGCGCCCACAGGGCCCAGCCTAATGCTCCCTTTTGGCCTAACTGCATCCCCAGGCCCTTTCCCTCCACGACCACCTGTGTTTTTGCCATCTTCTAGTCAACTGCGGAATCCATCCACCTTTTACTATTTGTTATTATTCCTTACTACATGAAATAATATCTTTTCCAAGATAGACAGGTGTCCAGAAAGTGTTTCCCAGTATAGAGTTATCTGAAAATGAACAAAAAAAAATGCTTTCATTGAAGTGTTTCTTTAAAAAACAGTGGGCATCCAAATTATTTCAGTTATTAAATGACTTTCTTTTCCAATCCCAAACATTTAATATTGTTATTTTGTTCAGTGCTTTTTTTGATTGTTTGTTTTTGAGGGAGTAAATATTGCAAATACTTCCAGGACAAACCAAGAGGTACCATGGGCAAATGCAGGGTTTGGAAAGCCAGGCTTCCAGGGCGGAATGCACGCAGGTACGGAACGCGTAACTATCCACCCGACACAGGAGCAATCCAGGTGCACCAAGGATACGTAGAACACTCAAATAATTTTAGTCAGTAATTTTTCACTCACGTAAATGACATGACTCCAATTTATACACGGTAAGCAAGAGCAAACCCAGGTGGGGAATCCACACGGATCCCGACCTCTGCAGCTCGGGAGCAGCCCTGTGACAGCACGACAGCCGCGGGAACCTCGGGAACGTCCCGTGGCCGGCCGCAGCGGCAGGGCCTGCGTTCAGCAATACCACGGGAAGACATTCGGAGCAATTACAAGCTATGGGATCACATCCCTCCTGCCTCCTGGGGGTGGCTCGGAGCCATTTCTATTTGTTTGCATGTTGTTACGGCAAAAACAAATCGCTAGGCTGCTCTGAGGCAGGCAGGGGATGGGGAGGAGGCCAAGTACATCCCAAGGGCTCTCCCCACAGGAATGATAGAGCAGAGACGGGGAGGCTCTCAGCCAGGCTGGGCCTCTCTGCGGGGCTTTGGGGATGCATTTCACAGCAGGGGATTAATCGCAGTGAAGAGCTTGTGAGTCACGGCCGCCCTCGTGTATGTTACCGTCACGAGGAGCCCTTCTCCCAGGCTCTTCTTGCAACAGCTGTGGAGAAACAGAGCTAAGTTCTAGCCCATGGCCAGGAGTCGCAGCCTCTTCTGCTCTCATGCCCGGTTCCCCTCCAGCGGATGCCGCAGAGCCCCGCAGCGCAGCCTTGAGGAGCAAAGCTCACCAGCTTGGTGCTCAGTTTTCCATTTGAAGTGGCAGCTTTTTTATTCAGGAAAAATAAACATGGATTTAATAACCTAAATGTGAGAGAAACAGCCATCCTTTAGGGAGGGAACAGGTGGAGTACACCTTGTCACAAATACTTACATTGCCTCAAGAAATCAAGTTGTCTGAGTGCAAGTTCTGGGACCAAAAATCAAGTCTGCTATTCTATTCATTCTGCTGGATGGCAGGTCTTGCCATCAGACTCGGTGGAAATGATGTGTTTGAGGTCCTGCCCTCCACACCCAGCTATTTGCTGCTCTATACAGGGGCATATCTCTGCACACATCTCTGGAGAGACAGGTCCACAAAAGCCTTATTTCATAGCTTAAGTAAATGTAGATACAGACTAATAACAAATAAAAATTCAAGACTAACTGTTGCTTTTCAGTAGTTACACCCCAGATAGTACCCAGTATCTGATATGATATAAAGTTACACAGGCCTTTTATACAGAACAAGCCTTATTGTGAGAAGAGGATGAAGTCCATTAGATGCCGCAGCCTGATGGTTTCATTTCTCAGTTTCATTTTCTAGCAGGGTGTTGAGCCACTCTCATGGTGTTTTCCAAAGCTTGGACTGGACAAGCAGACACCCCCTGCATATTTCACAGCTTCACCTTGCAGTGCTGGGTGCACAAAGGCAGAACGTGAGAGATGTCTGCATTTCATCAAACATGAAGGCAACTCCATGTCTCACTCCTTGGTGCTTGGCATCTCCTGCTCACCTCGGGGGACCAAGCAGAGGGTGATGATCAAAGGGTGGTGATCACCCAGGAATTGCTACGCTGGTTAATGAGTTCCCGAGAGCTGCAAGCAGATGACAGAAACCACCTTCAAGCTCCCGGGGCAGCCAATACGGCCATAGCAGACATCTACTTGTTGGCCAAGGGGCTTTTAATGCCCTCCCTCCTCTCCTTAGGTCTGGACAGGGGATAGTTTATGAGCACTTGACAAGCATTTAGCAAACAGAAGAAAAACATACCAGCGGCCCCAGCACCAGGGGTTAAACCTGTGGCATCAAGAAGCATAAATTGAGGGCACAACAGGCCAGAAAGACATGTTTGCCCAGAGAGACCTGTCTTGCTTGCCTTCAAACGCACTAATGTAAATTTGGTATTTCCAGCATTCCCCACTGGCTCTACATGCCATACTCCTACCCACAAAAAACCACCCTTGTTCCTGATGGGATGTTTTAAGCCTCCCTCCACTCCTGCGGCCCTTGCAGAACTGCGGAGCCCGGGCCTGGCCGCTCAGCAACGCAACATCCAAAGCAGCCACGGACAGGCAGCCTGCAGCAACAAGGCAAGAGGAAAATCAAGGGCATAGGCGCTAATTAGTAGCTGTGCGTGTGGTACAGGAAGAATTGTTTGCACAAGAGCAGCGTGGTTTTAATTTAGGCATCAGCAGAAAGACTACGACTGGCTCACGTAACGCCTGAGGAGGACAGTGTAGGAACCCTGCAGATACTGCAGAGGGGAGCAGCTCCATCTGCCCCCTCGGACTGCGCAGACTCCTCGGTGCCCTCATCATTTTGGCACTTTGATGCTTTTCAGTATCTTATTCCAACTACTTCAAAATCCTGCTGTCTATAAGCTACCCCGTAGACTTTCTGAAGGCATCCATCAAACGCCGGAGCAGCCAAGGGGCAAACGCCTTACACGATCCACAAGTTTGGCAGCATTTTCTTGCCTCCTCATCACGCAGCTGTGTTCTCATGCAGCCAGATATCGTAGAGCAAAAGCCTCCCCTCAGCCCTCCAACCTTTCCCCTGCCCCAAAGGTAACCCCACAGCCTGGTAACTCCCAAGACGTGCCCGTGATTTCCTCATTTGTGAGTGAAAGCATCAAAATGGACACGTGCACAGGACCAGCTCATGATCTCTTGCAACATTTCCCCTTCGCTCTCCGAAAATGAGCTTCCCTCCGAAGCCTCATGCAAGATGGGATTCCCGCAGTGCCAACGAGCCTGCATTGGCCTCTGCTCTAACAACGGGGCTCAAGCACTCCAGAGGTGCCAAAGCTGGAAGAGGACTGTGTCACCAGTCAGGCATTACGAATTTCTAAGCAGAAATCTAAACCCCATTTTCCCATCAAATCCCACAAAATGGTATTAAGCTCAACTGAATGAAATAGTAAGGCACAGTCTAATGCTGGATTATGGATTCTCCTGCACAGAGTTCTTATTTGAACATTTCCCAGAGGGAAGTCAATAAAACAGTCAATAAACCTTAATGCCTAAATCATTCATTCCATAATCCTGAGTCTCCAGAAATCACAGGGTTAAGGATTCAGAGCCAGAAACCGAATCCAGACAAACCACCAGTGGGACCTTCCTCTATGAGCCGCCTAACTCCTGGGTCAGCACAGCAACCTTTGGCAAAATGTTCCACCTAGACCAAGAGAACAACACATTTCCTTTCATTTTCTTTAATGCCTAAAATCTTCATAGGATGCAGTCCGAATTTTCTTGTTGAGAATCACTCTTTATACCATTCACCATCTTATACATTTCTATCATTTCCCCTATAGTCATCTCTTTCCAAACTGAAAAGTCCCTCTGTTGAGGATCTTCTCAAACCAATGCTGTTACCGTGACCTATCCCCACACAGAGTTCACTGCCGGATCAGCCAACAACCAAACACCAGAGGAAGTGATTTCGTGTAGAACATTGCCTCAAACAAAAGGATTCATTTATTTGTAATTTTCTCTCCCTCCCTTATCCATGCCAACCTGCTGCCCTTCCTGTCTTTCAGACTTGGATTCCTGGAGGCAAAGTTTGCAAAAGTCTTTGCTCGCCAGTAGATACACAGCTATGTAAGAGCAGACAAAAAAAAGCAAGCAAGATCTGAGCACATGTTCTTCTTTGAATCGTCAGTAGTAAGTTCTGTGCAACAATGAAAACATCTTTTATAGATTTATGTTTATTTTAATAATTAAGGAGCACGGAGCCTGTCGGTGAAATTAATATTCAGAATAGGTGAAAATGCCTTTCCAAGCACCAGACAGATGACAGAAACTGCAGCCACTTCAACAAACATGGGTGCTCAAGCTTTTCAACATCAGCAACTAGTATCAAATCCCTTGTTAAATGGAGAGGTCACTTATCTATTTTTTTTCCCTATTCAGGCCAAATAATTTTTTTGACTTATCCTGTTTCCTAGTGGGATTCTTCTGGTCTTTCGGTGGGTTTCAGGTCGTGTCCACATGTTTCACGCTGTACTGATGACAAGGACAGGTGGGAGGATACAAGCCACTTGCAAGGCAGGCACTAACTCTGCACTCAAAGGTATGCAAGCAGAACCCCGGGCTGTTATCAGACGAACACTGATAACACCGAGGTGGCAGCAGGATCGAGGTGTTGCAATACGTACGGGCACAGAAGGCTCCAACCGCGCATGTCCTCGCGGAAACGAATCATTTTCTCCTCTCTGTTCTTTCCCTGCCCTTTGCTTCCCTGTCTGTTCCGAGGGCAGTCCTTTAGGGCATGTCTCTCCCTCTTGCCAGCAGCAGCCATAGCACTTGCCATTTCATGTCAGGGGGCAGGATCTAGCCTTTTTCCCCAAAGTCCCTTTCTCTCCAGCCCACCACGTGATATGAAGCAGTAGCTACACAGAAAACCAACCATTCTCAGCAGAATATGAAAAATGTTTTGCTGAAGAGTCTCCTTCCTGAAACTCCCCCAACACAGCTCTCCCATTGGAACAATTTTCTCGCCAAGGTACGGTACCATTTGCAGCTTCCACTGTGATGAAGGTGGCAAGCACAGCCACGCACTGCAAACAGGAGGGAATGATCCACTGAGCATGAGCTGAAATGACCTATTGAAAGCTACTGGTTTTGAATCTGAGTTAAGACCCTTATTTCTCAATTTGTAACAAGCCCCATGTATGCAGACTGGATGACAGAGGAATATTAAGTGAAAGAGTATCCTGACGAAAGCACCTTCCCATCACTGGGGCTTCTACAACAGCCGAATCTGTTAAGGCAGGTCACTAGTTACCATGACTAGTCAGCAAGTGTTTGTGCTGTGACCACAGGGAAAAAATAAAAAGAAAAGAAAGAATGCATACTCATCTTTTAAAATTATAATGATCAATACAGCTGACAGTCTCCAAATTGTCAATGTACAGCACTACTGTGAGCAAAGTTCCTTTGGGACAACTGTGAGTGCCCTGAAAACTGGCATTTGTGAAGTGCGAGCAGCAGGGAGATGTCTGAGAGCAGCTTCCCTGAAATCAGCTCCCATACCTACTGAAAATAGGAGCGCCGCTTGTTTACATAAGCTTTTCCGAAGGGAAATGAATGAGCAGGGCTGTCTGAGGGTGTAACCAGAAAGGTTAAATATGCGGACTTAAGGCGTGGAGACTGCTCTGCCATCCGCAAATTCATTACTGTGCATATTCTACATACAAAGGTAATGACAGGTACTTCTTTCCAAATGCAGTAACTTACACTTCAATGTACAAGGAAGTGCATTCTGGCTGAAAAACAGAGCAGTTCCCCCTTTGATGAGAGAGCCAAGCATCAAAACCTGCCCTAGCTCTGCACGACCACACAAGGGCACCGGGTCTCAACTCACGGGCGCTGCTGAGCACCGTTCCCTCCAAACGGGGCTCATCTCGGCACGCAGGGCGGGCACGCGCTCCCATCGCCCCGTTCCTGAACTCGACTCAGCAGCTTCTGCCAAACCTGCTGAAGCCGGAGGTCTTAAACACCAGAGCTCCCGCGACTGCCAAGGGAAGACGCCGCTGGGGCAGAGGCATCTCAGCCCAATGCAGACTCATGCACAACTCCCGGCTTAGGAGGCACCAGGGAACGAACCTGGAAAAGCTCCCTTGCAAATGGGAGAAAACCCACAGCCCCAAAGCGCACCATTGTAGGCACCAGAGCCAGCCAAAACACACGGATCTGCACAACACTGAACCTGATACCTCTGCGGGCGCTGGCACGAAGCAGAAACCCCCGCTCCTCAAGTTACAGGAAGACTTTACGAAATCTCTATACACCACAGCCTTGTTTTCCTGGTTGCCTACGGAGAGCCGTCAGCGTGGCCTGACGCCCCCCGCAAAGGTTCAAAAGGTGGAAACAAGAATACAAGATCGATCACCTTAAAAAAAATGAAAAAGAAACCTTAAAAATCACCATTTTGGAGATGCCGGGAAGGAGTGTTCAGGCTTCTGGGGACGCCGGTGGCAGCGGTAACGAGCGTGCAGGCGGTCCTTGGGAAGGAGCCCGCTCTGTGCGCCGGGCGGCCTGCCCCGTGTCGGCCCGCGCCGTGCGGCTGGGCTGCCGCCGCCGTGGGGCAGGTGCCGGCGGCGCCGCGGGAGGCCCCGCACTCACCACGGTGTCCGGCAGGCCCGGCACTCACCACGGTGTCCGGCACCTACGGTGTCCGGCACCTACTTACCATGGCGTGCGCGGCGCGGCCGGTGCTGGAGCTGGGGCTGGTGCGGGCGCCGCCGCCTCCCTCCCTGCCTGCTTCCCGCCTCCCGGGCGCAGGTGAGGCCGCCCGGCCTCATCCCGCCCTCCCTCCCACAATGGCCGGCGCGCGCGGACGGGGACTGAACAGCCCACGCCTGCCCCCGGCGCCTCCTGCCCGCAGGGGCTGCCCAGAGGAGCTGGGCGCGGGTTCCAACCACCCCTTGCGGAGCCGCCGGGTGTTTACGCTGCAGCTCGCGCAGTCGGCATAACGCCGGAGCACTTCCATGGCCGGGCTCTGCCAAGCTGCGCCTTCTAGGAGCTGCCTTAGACGGCTTAGCATTCGCCGCAGCCAGGGAGCAAGCGCTCCCCGTGCGGCCACGGCACCGGCCAAGTCAATAAGGTCAATAAGGAGGAGCCCCCCCATAACCTGCCTCCCGGATCCGCAGGCACAGCCCGGCTGTCGTGGCCGAGTAGGAACCCCGGAGCGCAGGGAGGCCGGGAATGCCGCGGTGCCGGCTGCGGCCACGCTGCGGCCTCCCTGGACGAGGCTCCTGCCGGCCAGCCCCAGAACCCTCCGCAAAAGATTCAGAGGTTTTCCTGCTTTTCTCCCTGAAAAAAACAAAGTACTTTTAGGGAAAAGAGTGGAGAACTAGCTTTATAACTAATAGCAATATGGTGTTCAAAAAAATCAATAGAAGAACTGATTTTACAGTGAGAAAACACTACAACTGGTAAACAGATTGTATCCTCCGAGAGAGGCAGGTTTCCAGGTGTATAAGCCAGCTATGCCTATTTCACTCAATGAAACCCTCTTAACCATAAAGAATACAGGCCATGGTGAATATATTTCCTTGCTTGCCTCTACTTTCTGGCTTGCAGGCCCTAGTCCTAGTCCTACACCCTTGCACGCCCAGGAAAGCTCAGCTTTTACCGTGCGGCTGTGGCACGGCACACAGGGTGCCACAAGAATGGACAGCACTGGCCCCACTGCCTTTTGCCCTCAGTGAGCTTGCAAATATACTTGTTGCAATCAGCATCTGATAAAGTAGGAAGAAACCTCTCATCGGGTTCTCTGAAAGGCAGCTTGGGTGAGTAAGCAGGCCACAAAAGCTGCCGGGCTAGCCCTGCTGAAAGGCCGGGCTCCCCATGGTGTGAACGTCTGGTTTCCGCGTGTCCCACGCAGTCCCTGGCCCAGAGTTGGCTCTGCAGCCCAAGCCCAGATGTTCCTCCGTGCTGCTGAGCAGTGAGTGCCCCTGAGATTACGGCAGCGTTTCGTCCCTGGTGTGCCAGGATCCTGCAAGGATGCACAAACTCCAGCAGAGCTGTGCTGCAGATGCAGCTATCAGTCTTCTCCCCTCAAAAATCAATTAGAAAACAAGGGCTGAGCATCCTACTCCCCACACATCAACAAACAAACAAACAAAAACAACAAAAAAAGGAAGAGTTTCATGAAAATAAGTCCTTTCCTGCATCCCATTTAGCTGTGTGCTTTGTTTATTCCAGTGATGGACAATATAATTTTTTGCTTAACAATCTTGTGGTAATATTTGCACTTTACTATGAAAAAAAAATCTAAGTTAACTTGATCTATGAACTTAAGAGAACTAGCACCTGCTTTTATGTTTTTTTCCAAGTACATCACACAAGGAAAAAAGCAGCAGAAACGTATCATACATGCAGTGCACATTAACAACAGTGGCAAACATTAACAATTATGGCCAGTCTAGAAAGTCAGCAGACTTAAGAAATTTGCTGCCCGTCAGAGGAAAGGCTGCAGATATAAGACTATGCCCAAGTGAGATGTTTTTCTGTACAGAAAGGCAGACTCTACTTAATGAGTGACTAACTAGAAACCATAGATTGTTGGAATTCTCCTGCTCCCACTGCCACGAGCGCATGGGTGCCTGCATAATTTTGTGATAAAGATGATAGCTCAAGCTTTCCTAGCAGAAACTACCAATGGTTATCAGCACTGCACAGCGAGGGGAATGGGGGATGCAGACAAACTGATGGGACACCACAGGAAAATGCCACACCATGGCCCTTCTTCAGGTCATGCTAACTAATCTGAACACCAAAGCTTGCAAAGTAACACAAAGTAGTTTTGCTAACTGAGAATTATATAAAGACTGAGGCACTTCTCTTTCAGATTCTATCTTTGCCTGGTGGAAAATGCTCATATCCCTTCCTTAAGGGTCCTTTGAATGGAGAGTTATGGTGGTTTCAGTGTGAGTTCTGTGTGCAGAGATGCTTTTCCCTATGCCATCTAAGCAAAGCTACACGTTCACTATTGATTACAGTTAATTACAAACTTACATTCCGTGTACATTTTCAAGGAAAGGCACACAAACCTCCAGGCCACTTTAAAAAACAGAAACCACTGGCTAAAGACTAATAGGAAGAGAACAAAACGCAGCAATCCTGCTTCCCTCTGAAAAGCTGCAATGTTTCCTTCTGAAAAAAACACACTTACATCAAAGGAATAAGTCCCCTTGCTCACGGCCAGTATCACAAGCAGCGAAGCAGAGCGCTCACCACTCGCATTGATTCTAGCCAGCCGTCTCCACGGTCTCATTTTTCACCACCTAAACTGAGCTTTTGTTTTTCACACAGAGCCACAGATAATGCAGACGGGCAGACCTCATGAATCAGGGAGTCCAGGTTCACGAACACCCGGTGATTTTACAGACCTGCTGCACAGGTTTTTTTCCACTCGATACTAGGCCTATGGGGGAAAGAAAAAATGTAAAAGCTCAATCTATACTCAACTGCAGGAGGTAGTTTTTAATTGCACTTTGGATCAATAAAGGCTTAACACTTGCTCTTGTTTACTAGGCAGGGGGTTGTACTTTTCCAGACAATTTCTCCCTGCATTTCACTTACTCCTTTTGGTCATTTCCTCACAAGATCTGAATTCTCCAGAACTTAGGCGCAAGACAGAACATTCATATCCCTAAGGAACATAGAGAATTATATTCCTGTGTCACAGGGTTTTGTACTTAGCAGCAGCAACAGCATTTTCAGTCAGTAGCACCAGCATTTCAGCAGTTCAAGGCACTAGAGAAACATAAAAACTGGCATTCTCAAACCATTACAGCCTGCACCAGATTGGCAGGGTATATAAGCTCTTAAAAGATGTCAGGTAGCATCTTATTCTGTTTCCTAGCTGTAGAAAACGAAGATCAGGGCAGAAGACAGGTAGGCATTAATAAAACCCCATAGAGAATTGTACTTCTACCCGGAAAAAATTCATTATTGCAGCCCTCTTGTGTTCACCGGGATTAAGAGCTGTTGGACGCCGGCCCCTTCCTCGCAGCCCTCCGGAGCAGGGCTCTGTGCTGGCACGTGCTGCAGTCCCAGCACTGCTGCTTTCACCCTCCTCCCCACCTCCCTCGGCTTCTTTCACTCTTCTCCTTTGCCCTGGCTATTAAAGCTCAGCCTGTGCTTGGAAACAGGAGAACATGCAGCTGGCAAATTCACACGTTAAAGCAAGAAAACTACCGCTTTGAAGTAGAAGGACTAAAACATCCCTGGCTTCCTATAAATGTGCTTACGTGTCCTGCATTTCTCCTCCATAAAAGAGCTGGATTGGACATCATAAACAATCTACTTCCTTCTTGTAGATTATAACCAAGAAACCAAGTTTTAAATAGAGTTTCACCAATATAACTTAGACATTTACAGCATGTTTTTACCGTAACAGAAAACAAGATTAAAAAGACTGGTGGCCCCCCTTAGTAGGGGCACGGCCGTAGCTCAGGGATGGAGAAGCAGCAGCTTTATATTATACTCTTTCCCAAGCTGCAAGGGCTGAAGGGAGCAGAAGACAAGCACAGCTGCATTGCTAAGGGTGCTTAACGCGATGGAGTCCCACGGTGGAGGGTGAGGGAGCCGAGTGTCTCGCAGGGCCGCCAGCACCCCTGGGTGCTGCCGTGACACGCCGGCTCAGCCGCGCAGGGCCGCTCACCTGCTCGGCGGGCGCTCGCGCAGCGGTCCAGGTCGCTCCGAGAGCTCGTACCGCCCGTCCCACAGCCAAGCTCCAGCACAGGCAGGGGAAACTCGCAGCAGGAGCCACAAACTGAGAGAGAAAGAAGGAGAAAGGCAGTGAGGACAGGGATGCGACACAGCACAGCGCATAGCGGAGAGAAGCGGCCGTAGCTCGGTGGCAGCAAGGAACGTGACCGAGCAGTGTCCGCTCTGGTCATCACCACGGAGGGCACCCTCAGGTCACAAATGCTCTTCAGAGCCTTGAGAAATGCATGCATTTTAAGCTGAAACCTGCTCGGTTTAAACTGGAAGCTGAGCGAAAACGGGCTGCAGAAAGGAACATGGATAAAGATACAAGGGCCATGGAATCTTATTTAGATAAAGAAAGATATAGTATCATTATGAGCAACTTCAACTATTCTGCGTCTTTCCCTATAAACAAGGGAAAGGCAAGACTGAACACACTAATATTTTAGAGGAAGAACAGAAAGACCAAGTATAAAAACCCGGAGGGAAATCCTACAGTCAACCTGCATTTCTACATAAGTTTATCTTGATGTGGGGCTAGATAAATACTAAGGATACATCCATGCAATTGCCATTCGCTTTATATTCACGAGAGAAGCGGATAAAGCTTCCAAAGGTTAAATTTTAACTTTCTGAAGGATGCTTAGTTAATGATTAGAGAAAAAAAAAGGGGAAAAAAAAAGAAAAAAAGCCATGCTAAGCAAGCAATTTTTTTTTCCCTCCTCTCTCTATAGATTTTGATCATGGCCTTTCACTGTTAGCCAAGACATTTACAACTAAGACCTCCAAGTTTACTCATAAAAGAGCCTCGGAGGGCTTTCAATTTACGGTATATATTTGCCAATTTGATCAACACTGAAGAACGAACACTTTCTTGAATCCAACTTATTCCTAGTCTGTCCATTGGCTTCAACACTAAGTGCAATACCACACTAAAACACTCATTGCTAAAACCTGCTTTCTCTGAAGTTCAGATGAAGATTTGCTATAAGGGAAGGACCCTGACATTAGTCAGCTATACATTGGTAAAAAAGCAGCCCAGACATCTTTGCATTTTCCCTACAAGAACAACATTTGTAGCTCTCAAACACTTTTGAACTGTAGATAGGCAGGTTAGATTTAAAATGCGCCATAACAAAGTCTACACAGGCCTCTACACAAGCTTTTCTGGCTCCACCATCAGTGAGAGCTTGATTTCACAGTCAATTTTTTCGTTGAGAGAAGAGAGCATTTGCTTTGGGGAAGGTGAGAAGTTCAAACAGATCAAAAACAGATAGGTCTTGATAAAAATCCAGCACAGTATTATACTGTCTTTGAATGTGAGTGGTGTGAGCAATTGTGTTAGGGATGTGGATACCTCCCTGCTCATCCTCATCCCTTCCAACGAGACAAGTGTGGGCAGCTCCTGTGACTGCAGGATGCATCCTCTGTGCGCATCGCACACAAGATGCTGCCCCCTCATCCAGCGCCAGCTCCAGCTCACACCAGTCCATGGGATCCCAGGGAAGCAAATTATCTTCTGATACCGCAAGAGACCTCACAGTGCTCAGAAGAATATCCAGATAAGCAGAGAAAGGGTCTGGATGAGCTGCCAAGCAGGACAGCAAGGACAGGCAGCACAGCTGCATGTCCCCAGCTGCAGCTTTGTTCAGCTCAGTGCATAAGATTAGGACCCACAGCAGTTGTTTGTCTCACCCCACTGGTTCATCAAGGCCTTTAACCCTAGTGCTGCGGCTCATGCAGCTCCAGGCAGCAGCCTGACCAGCCCTCCCCGCAACGCAGAGCTTGGGCAGGGACTATCTACATCAGGAACCACAGCACAGGATGGGAGTTGCTCAGTATAAAAGACAAGATGGGTCATCCAAATAGGCTAAGTGAATACCAAGAAATATTTTATTATACATGTAATCAAAATTAAAAAAACAAAACCTCAGAGAAGAGGGAGCAAGGGACAGATCTCTTAACTATGCAGGGTACAGAAATACAACTAGGCAAAGAATTAGCACACATCAGTACCCTGTGCTCCCCTACCCTGCCTCAATGAAAGAGGTCATACAGCGAGATTAGTAATGCTTCAAATCAAGCGTCCTCAGTAACTGCACACTTGACCTGACACAGTTGAAGCACGTTCAGTTTCAAGACAGAGTATGCACCTTATACAGTTGTTTTAAACAACACAGCATCTCTTTAGTGGTTTGTAAGCATTACTCATTCAACACCAAGAGTATACTTAAGTGACTAATGACTTTTGGCAGCCGTAATTATCTTGTTATATCCAAACTGACACTACCTTTAAGTACATATCAAGTATAGAAAATAGATTCATTAGGTTTACCAATATGTAGTAGAGAATATATTAGCTAGTGGCAAACCTTAATGTAAGATAAGTGGCTGTCAAGAGCAGAGGAAGTATTCACAGGGAAGGGGGCTGGGAGCTACACACTGAGCAGGGAGCATGTTGACTAGTCAGAAGTAAAAAAGCTGAAGTTCAGGAACGTCAGCAGCTCAAGACTTGCACCTCTGTATCACTGCTGTGAGGAGAGCTTCCCATCACCTGGTTTGAAACATGTGCTGTTCCCACCGCATCCACATCCATCTCCCAGCTGAACACATGATCCTAGAGCCTCCCCTCACATTGCATCTTGGACAGACCTAGCTACACAGCCACGGTCTGCAAGGAAGAGAAATTTTCCATTCTCTTCCAAAGGAGATTTGAAACAGAATGTGGAGCATTATCAGCACTTACCTCTTCAAACACAGTTTCCTTCCCAATGTACAGGGGTGAAGGCTTTCAGAGCAGTAATCTAACTTCTTATTTTACCTTTTTTCCCCCCTAAACACAGGCTGTTTTTCTCTCAATAGCTTAGAAATAAGCCTTCACGAAACAAGCCTAAGCTATAGAGCATGTAGCAAGATGAATCAAAGCGACATGACAAGTGCTAAATCCCAAACTGAGGGCAACACAAATTTTGTTATTCCCCCAAAAGAGGGATTTGTTTGTTGTTTTCCACTGGTCCAATAAGCTTAGCAAATTAACAGACTCTCAGCAATACTTCAGGAAGAAGCCCACATAAATTCAGATAAAGCCAGACCTAGGATAACAGTAACTAATATAGTCTGCATTCTAATGCCCGTGTTGGACACTATCAGCTTTTTGGCTCAAGGCAGAAGTGGACCATGATGTATTAGCTACAACACTGATCTTCAGATATTAGCTACAGCACGGTCCAGAGAATATCACCATCAAGCTAGAGAACTAGGAGCTGAGATCACTAACTATCATAGCACCACTTCTTTGTTGCTGTAATGAAGACAGTGAAACCCCCTAGTCCTCTGCCAGAAAGGGCCCCTTAGTTGTGATGGTTCCGCACCACCACTCACGCTGGGCCAGGTGACCTATTTGATTTTTCTGTCCTCACAGTGAGCACCTGCTTCAGAAAAGGTCTAAAAACCCTCCCAAATTAAGCTCTGTGCCACACTGCCTTGGCTTTCAGAGCATTTCAAAGCAAGTTCCTCTTGGCATTCAAATGGATTCATACAGCTGACAGGCCAATGCCTTGGCACTGCCTCAGTAGCAATTCCCTGTAAGAGCCAATTGCACAACCATAGAGCCTCCCAGCTCTTCTTCACACTTCTTCTCAGCTTTGTGATGGGAATGGATCAGTATGGACATCTCAGGATTACAGACCCAAGGGTGGGGGATGCAGCTTTCTGTACATCAGCAATTATTGCTTTGGAAAGCCTCAGTATTTGTCAGTTTTAAGCAACACCAAGGCAATACTTAGAATTATGCTGCACTTTAGCAGAGACAGGTTCCTTACCATTAAAGAATCGTCAGCCTTTCCACAGGAAAAAGTCTCTAAACTTTATCTGGCCATTTTCTCTTAGCCATTGCACTTAACAAGGCAGATTTGTTTAGCTTCCCATTCTAACAGCCTTATAGAGCTGTCAAAGTAAATGGTTCATACCTATAACCTGTTTTTAAACTAGAGTAGCTGAGCTATACATTTTAATAAGAAGTACAGAAATTTGTTACCTAGGCTAAAATCTATTTAAGAGCTTAGAATTGTTGGAAGATTTGCCAGCTACCTAAACAGAACAGGCGTCCCACAAAAGTGATTTCACTAATAACTCAACTTGAAGACAAACACTACAAGAAAGCCAATAAAGGAAATCTTGCACGACCAAAGGTTCTCCTACTATCTCATCAGAAAGAAGCTACCTGCCATTTTAAAAGTATTTCCTCCTTCCATAGGAATAACCAGTATACCTTTTGGAGACAGTTTAGACAGTGACTGCTCAAAAGTATTTCTACAGAATTGCTTTTTGGAAGAGAGAATAAGTTACTTCACTATTTGCACGAATCGAATTAACTAAACGTGTTTTACGCTGATAATGCTTTAGCTACAAGGTATTTATACAAGATGCACCAGCAGAGAGAGCACGTTGTTAACACTACATGTAAACCAGTAACAACAGGTCCTTTTTGAAGGTGTCACGTTGCAGGGAAGCCGTTTTACGTTAGTCCCAGAGGCCGTGGAACTGCATTTCCACACCAAGGAGATTCCTGGTGAGCCCAACAGAAAAGCTGTCCTCTACAAAGATGACTGTCCGTCCATCCTGGAAGAGCAGCAGGAGAAGAACCAAGCAACCGGTGTCTGCCGTAGCATTCTTAGAAGGATTTCATTCATTTGATGCATATTGCTGTACATAAGGTGCATAAACCTCTCTGGCGGGAGATCAGCGTGAAGAGAAGCCAGCTGCAAGGCTGCAACCAACTACTGGTGTCATGTCCCAAATCTAGAGGGAAATATTGTGGAGAATTATACAGAAATGTCACTTAAGCTTCAGAATATTGCTATAATAGATAGAAATCAGAAATGATCTCCCTGGACACAGGATAACAAATGCAATTTAAATTAACTGCACAGAAAAAGGGGTAAAGAACAGGAATACTCTTGCAAACCAGCAGGCAAACTTGAGGCTCAGGAGCATCCTGGGGCAGTGCCCTGTAGGTCTGTTTAGTGAAAAAATAAATCATTCTAATCTCCATATCACTGCCCCACAGCCAGGGCTTTAGGTGGCAAGGCTCTAGGCAGCTAGGGAGCTCAGACTAAAAGGAGCATGCAGGTCCCATCTCCTGTGGTTAAGGCAGATCCTGCTCCTGCTGATGCCCACCTCTTCTGTTCAGAGGACATCAGCAGTAGCCAGCTTTGACAGCTTGACTAAGCCAGGTAATAGAGTTACAGGTCATGTCTGTATTCAGCTGCAAGAATAACAGCATGCAAAAAATATTCCTGCTGCTCACAACAGTTAGCTTGGTAGCTACAGCTGTCAGAAAGGAAGAAGCATATACAAACATTTCTATTAGTTTCCTACTAAGCATCTCCAGCAAACACAGGAAAGAGGTACATGAATACCTTCACAACCCGGTCGCTCCCACAGGTCACCATCAGCCCTCTGGAGATGTCCATGGACATGTGTGAAATGTTGTGTTTTCCTTCATGAAAGGTTGCCAAGGAAGTACGGCTGTAAGCAAAGAGTTCACATGATAGTCAGCAATTAGGTGAAGCTGCAGGACACCGTTTTAACAACACAAGATGATTTAAAAAAAAAAAAAAAGAAAAAAGGTTGTTTTGAGTACTAATAAACCCAAGGACAGTTCCAAGAACAGCACTGGCAGCTCAAAGTGGACAGAAATAAGCTAGCAGGTCAGGCTAAGTCATCACTTGGATAGTTACACATGTGAGGCATTGCCTGGCCTCCCTAACTTGGCTTTTAAGAAATGTAGAGCAGAAGTGGAACACTGCTTAAATAAAAATACTGTACTCTTGGTTACAGAGTTAAGCTCAGCTACATTCTTCCTTTCCCAAAAGTACCTTTCCCACAGCACTTTTCCCACTCCCTTGTTTTATTTTATTTTAAATAAAAAATGGTCATTTGATGTCTTCAGTTCTTTAGTGCTCAAAGAAGATCTTCCCTAGCTAGGGTAGTTAATGAGACAGTTAGCAGTGTTTAACTATTTGCTAGCACAGAAAAATCGTATTGGCCTGTGAAGAGCACACCTAAAGTAGGAGTTTTCAGTATGCAGATATAAACTAATGCATATACAGCCTGACAGCTGTGACACTCTCCCAGCTACCTATCTTGTAATTTTAAGGGTGACCAATAGCCTATACACAAAAACAAATAAATAATATTAAAAAATAAAATAAAATCCTGATTTTAGTTTGTTTCAGGCTCCAGATCTGGGGTTATGGGGAAGAGGACAACTGGACTGCATTCCAGGGACTGTGCAGTAACAGCACATCTGATCTAAACATTCTTGCACAACCAGTTTCGTGATCTCTGCACCACAGTCTACTGGGCACCCAGGGCAAGTCTGACTTGTTAATGCAGTCAGCTTGGGATGTTTGGGCACAACGCTACACAAGTGTTTCTGTACGTCATTCGCATTGCTACGTGACACAGAGACCCTTCTTGATACTCACTCCTCATCCTTGATGGACTCAAAGCAGGAATCGCAGACACGGACCTGGAACTCGAATCCCATGATGGGGTAGCTTGACCGCTTGGTACTGCACTTGCCACACACTGCTTGTCCACATTTTCTGCAATGATGCTTCACAGAGAGGGAGGGGAAGGAACAAGGAAATGACTACCCTGTGCCATTTGTCCTACTGAACGTTCGGTAAGCAGCAGCAGCCTGCTCAGAAGTTTTCCTTCCCTGCCCTTCCCCTCCTCCTTGCACTAGTTTCTCTGGGGAGCAGGAAAAAATTGTTGGGGAAGCAGCTAAGGAAATCAGTTCAGAAAAGTCACAAATGGATGACAAGAGTCTCCAATTTGCACCTCCAAGTCCCAAGGAGGGAGCTGTTTGGAAAGCTTCCATAACTGCAGCACAGTAAGAGCAGGGCCATCAATGCTTCAGTGAACTGGGTTCTCTCCACAGCAATTAGGCTGGCAATTTGGTTGTTTAATTACGAGACACTGTCTGCCACTTAATGCAGCACAAAAATTAGCTGTCCACAGCTTCAGTGCACAAAGATATACAGAGAAATCTGACAGTGCTCTGAGCACAACCTGCTCTGCCACATGATACAAGTTTGATGCAACTCTTTCCAAACTTTTTCCAAAAAAACTCTTTTTGCATTTGGACTTTCTTAGCACTGCCTAGAAGCTGCAACCTCTCAAAAAGCCTTCCTTCAAAACAGCAGAAATATTAACACCTTGAAGGACGAACCGGTTGCTTTACATTTGCCGTTTGCCCATGTGCTGAAGAACTGTTAATTCAATCTCACCTGTCTCAATCCTAAAGTCTTTGTGTCCCACATTTGCTTGATATTCCAGAAGAAGGGTTGCTCACACTTCTGACAGGAATCACTTTCTAGCCACTGGGGTGCCTAGGAAAGAGCAGCAGATGCAAGTAATCAGACCTGGGTTTTCTCGTAAGCCAACCAAGGAAGTTCAAGCCGGCACAGGGAAGCTTTACCCAGTGAGGTGCTCCCCTCAGCTCCATGCTGCAACAGAAGCCAGGCTGCCCAGCACACAGGGCATGGAAAGTCTGGTACAAAGAAATCCAAGCGAACGAGGCGGCACACGGCACTTCATAACTGCAGCCATTTGTTAGCGAGACCTACACACCTCCCACACCTTTTCCCTAAAACCCCAGAGCAATATTTGATGCTACTGCCTTAATAAAAAAGCTAATTCAAATGCCTGAGTTATTAAATTTGCCAGAGGTGTTTGAAGACTGCTGCTTTGATTGCCTAAATGATTTCTGAGGGCTAGTAATCCAAGTTACAGAAGTTATGAGGCAGCCAGCCTCTCTAAACTCGTTTTCATCAAGAGATCATTTCCAGAGGTAAATCTCTTTCCTCAGGATTGCAGAGGCTGTTTGAAATAAACAAGAACTCATCTGTATTTTCCATGCAGCCCACATCTTCATTTAGCATCTCCTCTCCCACCCACTTATTCCTCCTGTTGGTAAATGGTGCACGGAAAATGAAAATAACTTGGAGAGAAATTTCGACATCCAAAGACACTAACTGAGCACCCTTTAGGGGATAAAACAAGAGGCAATAAACCTTTAGTACACAGACTTGAGTTAAAATATTATACACAACTTCAGGCATCTGAGGAAGCAATCTCTTCAAAGTTTGGCAGAGAAATATAACCATATAACTATTGTCAATAACAACAGAACAATGGTATGGTCAGTCACACCACCAACCCACATTAAACTCATTAATAGCCACGTGTCCCATTTTTACTCTTTGAACCTTGACTGCATCTTCTTTCCCCCATGCTAGTGATGCTAGTGGGAAAAAAAACCCATTGTTAATGGGCAGTAACCAGGCCAGGGAGCAGGGAGGAAAGAGCACGTCAGCAGCCTCTCCAGCTCATGTTCTATTTGCCTGCTTACTCAGAACAGCATTTTACACTTAACAGAATTTTTAAAGTCACCAATGCCACTTTGTGGCTATGCAGACTCCCTCTAATGGGGAAGAGGAGGATTGTCCTAACTATATCTTTTCAGCTCCTATGATGCTTATGGAGTGATGCAGAGGGAACATGCAAGGTAAGCTCAGCTCAAGTATACCAAAGTCCTAAAAATGGCTCCCCAATCCTTTGGGGAGTAGATCCCTACCTTATAAATTCTGTTCAGCCTGGAGAAGAGGAGGCTGAGGGGGGACCTGATCAGCGTGTATAAATACCTCAAGGGAGGCAGTGAGGAGGAGGGGGCAGCCTCTTTTCAGTGGTGAGCAGGGATAGGACTAGAGGAAATGGCTTCAAACTGAAGCATCGGAAGTTCCACAGGAACTTAAGGAAGCATTTCTTCACTGTGAGGGTGACAAAGCACTGGAACAGGCTGCCCAGAGAGGTTGTGGAGTCTCCTTCTTTGGAGATCTTTAAAACCCGCTTGGATGCAGCCCTGTGCCACGTGCTCTAGGTGACCCTGCGTGAGCAGGGGGGTTGGACTCGATGACCTCTGAGGTCCCTTCCAACCTTCGGCATTCTATGATTCTATAAATTCCATCTCATCATTTAGCCTTAAATGCTCGGACAATGTTGGGAAGAGAGCCTGCAAAACAGGCAAAGCATGACACAGAGCCGTGTCAGCTCAAAGAGGGGAAACCTCTGGCCAAAGACACGGTCTTACCTCTTCTCGGCTGATATCCATGTTCCAAACAGCAATTCCCCCATCAGCTGAACAGGATACCAGCTGTCGTGTCAGCTGGAGATAGCAGATAGCCTGCACCTTGTCGCTGCAAACAGAGCAGATACTCTTTACCCTTAGGCATTAAGCAAAATTTAAGTTTCCACTAAATCCTGTTTCATCCTTGTGAGTCTGCCATGGAATCCAAAGCTGACTCACAAACAACTCAGTTATTAAACGTTACCACATCGAAGTGGAGCAATGAACATCAGTGAGCAAATGCTGGCATCGCTCTAGCACCGGGATGCTGATTAGAGCACTATTCTTATGGGCTTGACCAGAATCCAGAGATGCAGCTCCACTTAACACTTGCTGGCAGTAAAAAACTGAGTGCAATTTGAGCATCAAATGACTTGGACCCAGAGTCACATTTTATAAGCACACATTTTACAGCACAACTTTTCTAAAAGGAAGGCTTCTCTAATATTAACTCTCTCCCCATTAAAAACAGGGAGTCCTCAGAGCTCTGCAAGAAGTCCTATTCTATCCCTTTAACTATTCAAAGATTCAAAGATTCAAATATTCTGTCATGCTCCTTAGTCTTCCTCAGAATTCATCTGTTCATTAGAAAACACACAGGAAAAAATAAGATATTATACATACTGATGGCCCTGGAGCAGCAGCGTTCGTCCCTTCCTTCCACCAATATCCCACATGATAATGCTGTGGTCAGAGGCACCTGAGAAGAGCAGTCGTTGAACAGGATCCCACCACAGGGAAGTAATGCTTCCTAGGAAGAGAAGACTCTGCAGTTAGATTTAAGAGAGTCACTCTAATGCAACCATGCCTTTCAGAGCCAATAAAGCAGTACCCCCTCACTGCAGTATCAAACATTGAAGGCCTTAAGGCAATGGACTGAAGGAGAGACAGGAGACTTCAAAGCCTTTGGTTTTGAAGGTACAGAACATTTATTCCCTTCCAGACTACGTTATGTTTTAAAGCATCCTTACATTTTTCAATTGTCAAGTGGCTTGATAATCTGAGAGATAAACAGTAATTACAGCCCAAAACAATCTTTTCCACATCTTTGGAGCAAGAAATTTGTCTTGCCTCCTTTAGAGTTATACTGTTTCAGACAGACCCATTTGGGAATAGGTGTTTCAGTGAGAGAACAATGACATCTCCCTGCCCCCCAGGCTAGAAGCAGCAATATGAATATTATGTCTTAACATTATACAGAGCAGTCTGCTAAATGCTGAGAACATTGGAAGCTGCTTCTTGAAGGACAACCTCTGAAATCATTTAAATTACAAAGAAGTCACAGTAAAGTAAAAAGCAGAGTGGAAGTAAGGCACTTCAAGTCTGGAACACAGCCACACTTGAAGAACTAGCTACCACTTAAATATGGCATTGCAAGGGCCTGAGGATATTATGCAAACAGTGTGAGGGGGAAAAAAGGATAGAGTTATTATTGTGTCAAATGAAGAAAAAAATGGTTTTGCCCCCCTACTCTAAGCATCTGTCATAAAAGATCCCAGGAGGAACAAGGAGCCAATGTTGTCAGCTACACAAATAGCTCTGTTGAAGTCAGGGCACGGAAGCCCACCTTAATTCAATAAACAGAACATGTACTAGGCAGTGCCACATCCAGACATACTTATTTCAGATTAACACTGGTCTCTGCCAAGAAGCTACATTTGGATGCAGACTGCCGTGAAGGCCTGTACAGGTAAAGGCATCTATCGAGCCAAGAGCTATTGTGCACTCAGCTGACACAACCTTAAGTTCTGCTTGAAGGCAAAAGGAGGCATTTACCATCTGAAGATCTCAACCTGCCTTTCACATATAGAGCCAGCTTTGTGATTGTACAGCCATCTGTAAAGCAGGAGTCTGCCCCTCTACAAGTCTGCTCTGTAACTTGTGGGCACTACACAAAGAAATCTTTTCCAGCAGGCAACAGACTCATGACCCACTCATTGAGCCTAACAGGGCAGCAGGCTGGTCAGCTGATTTGACAGTAACCACATGGGAAAAGGCATTACATCTCAACCCTTTCAGCATATTTTGAAGTTACACATTCTTTTGCAAACCACATTCTTGCCTTACTCATTGCATACAGCCGCTCTGTAGAAGAGTCCTTCTCTTTAACAGGAGGAATTAAGTGGCTTTTCAAATCTAGACTTCAGCTGCTTTACGTAGTATTCTTGTGCTACAAGGCCTTCAGAGGGGGAAAAGTAACACATTTTGTCCTTTCTTTTCCCATGTTAAGGAGTCTAAAGTCTTTAAAAGGTGGCCCTCTAGTGGATAAATCAAGTTTAATCAAAAACATTTTTACCTTTATATCTTATCTATAAAAAAGGGGCTTTTAAGTGTGCAGAGGACTAAAGGAAGGGAACTTAGGGCGAGAGCATTTTTCCTCTCTAAGGGATGGTCAATGCACACAAGTTTAAACAGCTTTTGCTCTGCACCAGTTGTTCATCTACTGCCTACCCATAACAGGGGGATATTGAATCGGGGTGGTATGTTCAGTTACAGAAAGCTACTAGAATCAAGATTCTGTGGAATTAAGAAGTTACTTTACCTTCATGCCCTTTGAGTGTCGTGATAACCGAGCATGTGTTCTGCTCAAGCTTGAGAAGTGTGATCTGTCCAGAATAGTCACCAACAAAGGCATGCTGAGTTTCATAATCATATCTGAACAGACGTCAAGGAAAGGACTCTCTTAACGAGTATTTTAAGGCCTAAAAAAAAAAAAAAAAAGCAAAAACAAAAAAGAGTTTGCCAGGTATTTACATTACTGCTTTGGAAGTTTTGGATACTACAGTAGTTAAATCCTTTTCATTCCTCTTTTCTCTCCACTTTTCCCTGTATGTGCAAGCAGGACAATATGGAAAATAAGTGAGATAAACTGGAAGATGGAGTCTCCTACGGCATCTCCTGGGGCTTTCCAGTACTTCAGCTTGAGGCAAGCAAGTACATTTAGATGTAGCACACATATACAGAACACACTCCTGCACAAGATACATCAAGCCTCCTCAGGCTACTTGTTACAGTACAGAGCTACCATTAGGAGCACTACACTGGACATGAGGTGCCATTCATTCTCATCTAGTATCTGCTCCTAAAATGCCAGGAGACTAAGTTTACAGAAATACAGCTGATGCCTCCAGGACAGGCCAGAATAACCAGGATTCAGAGATGTTCCTCCACAACTGGCTCACCTTAGAGCAAAACTGTACTGTTTCAGCTACTGAAGAGGCAGGACCATGTCGCTCTTGTTGCTCTTCTCGATGCTTTCAAGTTTGCTGGTCCTTACTATCCAAAACTGACAGTATTTCAGAAAGTTCTGCCATGTGACACTGACATAAAAGAAACCCTACTTCCTAACATGGGATCTACTAGCACAGTGGCATGGTTAGAAAAAAGCATTATACAAGAGCTTTGTGACAGTCTGTTCTTGTTGCTACTTGACCATCTTGAAAAACTAAAGGAGAGCAAGAAGGATGAAACAAGTTCATTTTAGGCTTTTAGAAGGCTTCTGCTATTCAGAATGTAGGAGCTGCAAAGCAAACACACACACTTGACAACACATAATGCAGGAGTTAACTCATCAGTCCTCAGATACAAATAATTTTCACAACATGCAAAGGACCAGCATCTCAAAATTAGGAACTATCAAGACTTCTGTAACTCTCAAACTCACAACATTCTTTAACTATCCAACAAGAGCGAAGAGAAGCAGAAGTATAAAACGTCTGACCAGAACAAGCGTTTGTGGACTTGCAGGATAGTTAACTTAATCTGTCCCATGTAAGGAAACAAAACAAATAAACAAAAAAAACAATACCACCACCAAATACACACAGTCAGGGGCTCGGGGAACAAAACACTGGGCAGCAATCATTCCCAAAGGATACTGTAGACACGAAGCCCAAGAAGTGAAGTAATGTCTTCCCAGCATACTCCCACTTCGGGTGCACATCCAGCTGACACACTTGTCATGACCCGTACTGATGACCCACTCTGAGGCCAGGCAGAAGATAATAGCAGATACTCGATTCTGATGAGCTGTGGGAAGAGATTCTTGATAGTTTTTCCTAAAACCGAATCATCCTTATGAGCAATAATTCAGATTGAAAGTGATACCAAAAAAATGCTCCATGAAGTTTTCACTACCATAATACACTTGCTCCAAGGCTGCGTTAAAAGGTTAGCATTGTTCTGTTTAAATGAACAGAATAGTTTTAATAGTTTAACAATTCAATCACGTCAGCTAATATAAGGTTTTTTTTCCCCCATACAGACAGAAGCAGAGTTCACCCCTGGAACCTGAAATACTCTGGTTAGCAGGCAAGCCCTCAGCTTCCTCTGTTAGGCCAGCACTTCTAGAAAGCTGTGTAATACATGTAAAATCTTAACTGTTTTCTCTAAGTGCCTTTTTTCCCCTCCTTCATGGGGGATATGATCAGATTCACTCTCTTAAATACTGAAAATGATCTAGTCCAGGGCATTCAGTTTGCTCCTCGTGTTAGCAAACAAGTCCCACCGAGACTTCAGCTTACTTTAGAAAGCTGCCACTAAGCAAGCAGTCACAGAAATGTTAGAAAAAATTTCCCTGCCCAGCGACATATTTTCCCCCAACACCCAAGCACTTCACTTAGGGCTGCCAAGTCATCCACCTTAGCATAAAGGGGATCTTGTTGTTTAAGAACACAATCTCTCCTTTGTGAGCAAGAACATCTGTTTCTGTCTGTATCAGGGAGCTGCAAGATACCGACCCTAGATAACAAGTGGCAAAAACATCTCCATAAATATTTGAACAAACTCTACTCCCAAATATCTGAAAAAAACAGTCTTTGCCATCCCTTTCGCTCTCCTAGATAAGGGAGTCAATGATTCTTACATATCTAGAAATAGCCTATTCCCAGCGATTACAGAAAATAAATACAGAATCTGCAAATGTCAAAACACACGTTTAGAAAGCTCTAACATTCACGCAGACCAGCTACTTCCCCTGAAGAGCAAGATTTGAGCTTTCACTAGTTCTGGCTCATTACACTTGCAGACTTGAGTGATAATGACTGCAATTCTGAGATCTAACTGACTAGTGATTACTCAACAATAAAACATCTCTCTTACTGCAATCACTCTTAATTGACAGCTGGAAGAACGGTTAGATTTAAAGCATGTTTGGCCTTGACTCATATGTGATGCCTCCGAATTTTCTGAGCATTTTTGAAGCCTCCCCTTGACACAGTTGTTAATGCAGATGCTGGTTAACAGTTTACCTGGATAGGTCTTCACAAAGTTCATCTTATTGAAGTCTTCCGAAACATGAAACTCCTAAAGCCAAGGAAGTGGGACAGTTAGAAGAGACACCACACAAAAACCGGCAAGAGATTGATTTAAAAAAGGAGCAGTGATTTCACAATCCAGAACTTGCTCAGCCTGGCAATGTATCTTACTAAAACCAAGAAGCTTCTCAGGATGAAGCACAGCAAATTGAGAAGTCAGCTCTAAGTTACTGTTCAGTTTTATACCAAACTGCTGGTTTTGAGTGTTTTTGAGAAGCAACATGCTCATAGAACCCTTATCACTGAAGGGAAAATATACAGAGATGAGCCTCTATTTGTTCTTATGTCCTCATAAGAACAAGCAAAAACTCTTGTAGTATTTTGGATTTAAGGATATGAGACCTCATAAACTTCAAAACAGCTTTATATGAGTGCTCTTTATTGATTCATTAGATTTGCAGAATTTTTAAAGGTCTTGGCTTATAACTTCCAGTAGTAAAGCATCACTACTGATGACATTCATTTTGTACTCTTGTTCTTTCTAGGACAATTATTACGTTGGTCTTATTTTCACAGAAAAAGGAAACTACTAAAACATCTGGGAGTCAAAGGATTCCCCTCCTTTTCCAAGGAAAGTGGGGAAAGGACCCAGGCCTACTTTCTATTCTGCCACATGCATCCTTCCTTCAGGAGACGGAGAGAAATCAGAGCAGGAGGCTAAGAGGACAGAAGGAAGACTTCCGAGAAAGGAAAGTACACACATTTCCTCTATCGACTCAAGGCAAGGGGAAGTGTTTGAAAGTCAGTCCTGACTCTTGTTACTTGAGAGCTAGAGGGCTGAAATTTCCGCAGTCTACAGCAAGGAAATCCTGAGACATCCGCAGTGCTAAATATGGGCAGATCTGGATCTCTGGCCAGATGCAGGCTAGCTCCAGTTCATAAATCCTAGCCTTGCATTATCATGGCACTCTACCCAGCTTAACGTCCTCCTCAAAATAACTCCCCAACAAAGTGTAGCTCAGACTCACTGCAAAGCTGCTGTCTCAATGCTTTCTTGAGGCTGGCTGATTCTTATCTAGCCAGAACCACCTCTGTGTTTTTGCACTGTGTCCTAAGCATACAGTAAAAGAATTCAGCCACTGACTAGCAGCTCCTTTCCGAGGGGAAGGGAAAGGAACAAGCTATTAGCTCATCAGCAACATCTGATGTTTGTGGACATCTAAACAATTCTACTCTGCATTCTTAAGAAAAGTCACAGCAACTTACCATGATAGCTCCGTTATCCTGACCTACAAATATCCGTCTGCTGTCATGATGGTAAGCCATGGCTGAGCATGGAGCTGTCAAAAAAGTCAGCACATTAAAATCACTGAAATACAAGTACTAGCATACATGCCAGTTATCACAATCAGTTTATTTTAGTCAGAACCAAAGCTGTTTAAGGTTAAGAAGTTTGAGGAAAGTTAATCTGCATAAACAGTGCCCCTTGTTAAGTCAATTTATTTTCCATCTGCTAGGCTAATCGAAGATACAGTACTAGAGTAAAGCAGATGCATCCCTTGAAACCTTAGATTTGATCTCCTGCCATAGGGGAGGGCTGGAGGCTTAGCTAGCAACAACAGCACATGCTTACATTTAAGAACTTGAGCCCCGTAGAGAGTCAGTTCTCTACATCTGTATCTTTAAGGAGACTCATGTGATTACACACGATCTATTTCATAACAGAAAGTATCTAAATACCTACTTCCATTTTTGAAATGGAGAGCTAAAATAGGTACAAAATGCAAAGAGGGGAATTACAAGGAAGTGTCCTAATGGGGATTTTGCAACCCAATCTTTTAGTAAAGAATGTCCTCCGTGAACTTGCAAATTACAAGAGCTTTAGGGATATGGCGTTCGGATCTAACACCATCTTCCCCAGCACCCTCAGAAACAGGTGTTTCCAGAGATTTAAAATCAGTTAGGACAATCTGGATTATACCATGGTTGTACTGCATAAGGACAAATAAGTCCTCTCATGCAGGCAAGCTTACTTTATAAAAGGTTGTTAAAGCACAACCTGAATACCCTATTTAAAGGCTTGATAAATGGTGCAACTGTTATCATTTAGACTAACTAGTGGAAAGTGGGGAGGAAGGGAAGGAGAAAAAAATAATTATGGCTAACATCTCCAATCTAGACCTAGCCTCTTTTGTCTGTAGCTGAAGAATATCTAGTCCAATTCTTTGGTCTTCATTTAACCTCTGCATATTTCAGAAACTGTCACTCCGAATACAGTACCCCTTGTTAGGCTGATGTGTCGTCATTACATTCCAGCTGCTTATTTATGGTATGTTCCTAGGCAACAACTGCATGCTAGAAAGATGACAGCAAAAATACTAGGCTAGATGATGTTTTAAAGAAAAGAAAAAAAATCTCTCAGCACTGCAGCTGATGCTTAGAAGTAGCTTCTTAATAATTTAACACTTCAAAACACAGATACATATACTTTGCATTGTGTGCATTAAAATGTACAGGACATTTTAATGTCAGAGCTTCTAGTTAATGGTTTAAAACATTCACATATTCAGCAGACAACTTATTACACCAATATTACAGCTACAGCAGCTGATCAACACAGAGATTCAATTTGTGAAAGATCTAATTTAGGACGGAATGCCACTTTAGATCATAACTGTCAGACAAAGTTCTCAAATTCAAAATCATCAGTGAATCCAGTGCTCGCGGGAGGCCTTCTCCTACACAGAACACATCACCACGTTACAAAATGTCCGTAGCTGTGCTTGGTCGTCACTTACCATCACTAAGGCTTTACTTACATGACATGGTGTGGTAGATGCTGGGCCAGTACTGCCCACTGTCTCTCTTCAGCCATACTCGGATTGTTCTGTGTTGTGGAAAGATTAGGGAAAAGTCAGCTATAAACATGTGTGCCAGTATCCAACCGAGGCTCCAATCTTGCTAGCTTTTTGGCTGTTCAACAGGGAGAAATAATACTAATAAGAGTGAGTCTTGGATGTCAAAGAGCTACCTTCAAACTACTCACAAACTGAGTTTCAGTAAATATGAGATTGAAATACTATTTCAGCTCACCTCAGAATGCTACATGTTGCATCTCTTGAATTTTATCCTTAAACTCTGGCTGACTACAGCCAGATTCAAGTCACATGAATTTAACTCTGGCACAGCAAACTGTAGGTTATTTTATACTCTGTGTGTGTATATATGTATACATATATATAAAATGATATTTTTAAAAAGGCATCACAAAACATTCTAGTATGGAAGTTTTGAAACTCAGAATGTTTGCATCTTTTCTTATCAATTCGTATTTCAGCAAACCGGACAGCAAATACTAACAGCAGCACAGTAATCCCCTAGACCAGCACGTTATCCCTGCACTTGACCAACACCTCCATCTCAAGAGGTGGGCACAAGGATCCACAGGGAGCATCACGTACAGTTTGATATCAGTTCCTCTAGGTTATCCCTCCAACAGCTCATGCAGAAATCCAAACGGCAAACACTGTTAGCAGCACTGTTATTTAGGCCTGCACAACAGTGCAAAGTGCAACAGGACTGACTATTTGGTCAAATGGGAACTGATAGAACTCAACAAGACAACATATACAGCTTGCTAAACCTCCTTATAAAACTGCTTTGTACAATATTTCAGAATCTGGCTCTGCAGAAAGGAGGAAAAGTATCTCAAGAACATTTGGTATTTTATCACTTTCACAACTGTTAGACTTTGGGAGAAGAGACAGGTCAAAATCAGTAAAGAAACAGGTTATCATCTATTAAAATCATTCCTGTAATAAACACGTTTGAAAAGAACTTACATCAAAAAGTTAAGGGCACTCAAGTGGACAGGACAAGGTTATTTTAAGTCTATTTTAAGCAACTTCTTTGAGCCATTGTTTGTGTTCCTTGCTCCCGTCAGAAGTTCCGAAGTCCAACTTCCTCATTCCCAAGTGGAAGCCTAACTGCTCTATAAATACTTTATCAAGAGACACTTAAGAGTTTTCACTGAGATAAGTTGCTCCGTTTTACACTTTAAAAAAAGAGTCTTCAATTGAAAGTTTTTAGGATATATCTTGTGTCAGGACTAGAATTTTTCAGGACAGGTTAAAGGGTAAGATATAAAATCAGAATACAACTTTATAAGTCATTTAAGGATCTTTCTTTAGAAGACAACTCCAAAACAACAAATCAGACAGTGCCTGCCCTTAACATATTATCTTTTTCCAGCAATATCAGTGGAGCGAAGAACACACAGCCTCAAAACAACCAGATTCGCAGCTTTTGAACCGAGCCACGTCAGTCTAGCAGCAAGTGCACATTACTCTGGCCCACAAGTAACTCCTCCATCTCTTACGAGAGCCCGTTCTCTCTCCTCATCATAACCCACCCCCTGCCTCGTGGTCACAACGCTGAATGCTTCAGGGAGCAGCTGTCATTTCTTAGTAACATGAGACAAAGAAATAAGTTTCCAAGTCAACCTCATAAACAGTGACTGCAGATTTTATAGCTTTTTATCTTTTTCTCCAAGTTGCTTCATCACACTCAAATTTCAATGTTTCACATGGCAGCTTCCAGCCACACTAATTCAACTCCCTGCCCTCAAACCAAAATGCGATTATTTTTGCTCTGAACACACTAAAAGCAGCTACCATAGTAATTCGAAAACATTGCACTCAGTATCCTGGTGGATTTTACTAATCTAGGAATTGATACCAAGGCACAAGGTAGCATAGCACTGTTCTTCTAAGCAAATAATTTCCTGAGGGTACAGTTCATCCTGGGCTCACCAAATCCACAGTCTTTCACTAACATTCAGGGCCTAAGCAAAGAACTGCAAGAGACGACGAAATTAGCTCCCAAAAGCCTCTTATTTTGGTTTAAGATTTAGATTTAACTCGTCTCACTGTTACAGAGACGAGCTGCCAGACAGCTCTGTATCTAATTATATAAATCTGTGACTCTGCAAAACCTGGTAACACTGCACTGCTTAGCAGCCATCAGCTAACAGCACGTGACACAGCTGCACTTCTGCCTGAAGCCCCCTCCCACGCATCTCGTGTTGCATTTCCTTCTGTTAGCACAAGTTTATTAGATACCAGTTCTACCATGAAGGACTACAGCAGTCCTTCAAATAATACCATTTCTGTAACCTGTTATTATGAGAACTACCATCCTAATGCTGGAGCCTTTTGTGCTCCCCAGATCCTAGGGGATCCCCACATCCCTTATGTAATGGACAGACCTGCACTCAGCACCAAGACAGCCGGCTCCCTCTCACCCATCCTTAGACAACCCTGTTAAGGTCCTAGAAAGTTACAGGTTTCTTTGGCGGTCTCAGCAAGGGTCTAAAATACCCAAATCTATTAGTTGAGCACTCAGACAAAATTTTTAATTTAAAAGATACGCAGTATAAGGTGGTAGGAGGAAGTAAACAAGAAAAACAACAACACCTAGTTATCCCCCACATTGATTATAGATAGAGGAGTTCATTTTGCTTAGAAAGCATGTACATTCATAGAAGAGTAATTTAGAGTTTTTCTTTAACTAATATTAGACAATTTAAGAATTTATGAAGTCCACATTGTTTAAAGGATTTTCATTGTTTCCTCAACAGGCGTTTCATTTACACAGCAAGTAAGCACAAAACAGCCTGCTTGAGAAAGAAAAACAAACCAAATCAGGGTGAACGGGAGCAATGGCCTTTCAGCCTTCCACCGGCCTTGGTACCTTGTCACATTCGCCTCTGACAGCCAAATATCCAGGTCAGGGAGAAAGCAGGGACAAAGACAGCACGCAAAGGCCAACACAGACACACAGCAGCTCCTGTTTGGAGAAGTGCATCTTCCTAGCACCTTCAAGCCACTAACAACTGCCTTCCTCTCTGGAATCTGTGATTAGCAATTGTTTTCCTAACAGGAACTGAAGACTGTATTTTCCTAGCAGTCAAAATAAATCAGAAGTATTTAGGCTGACTTTGTCTGTGTTCCCAAAGCAGCATTAGGTGTCTGGTTTAACCACACTGCAAGCAAATTCAAGGACACAACTTGCAATTGGCTCATTTTGCTGAATTTCTGCTCACTATAGCATTATTTTTGTAAGATATTTATCCTCCGTAACTAAAACACAGACAAGCAAACCCCTAATACTGCAGCTTAAAAGCAGTTCCAACGTGACAGCAGCTCCCAAAAGTCACAGAGCACGAGATTTCAAGTATTCAAGGGACTCCAGAGATCGCCATGGTAAATATTACTCTATTTGCTCAAATTGAGGATCTCTTACACCAGCTTATTATTCCTCAGCATTCCCAAGTACAGCTGGAAGACACCTTGCCTTAGTTACTCGTCTGCAGAGAACGGGGATATTAATACTACGTCCAGAGACCTGTCTGTAGCACAAATCTGTGCAGCCCACATTGGACTATCTCAGATCTGAGAAAATACCCCTCATTCTCAAGCAGCAATATGTAACTCACAGCTGATACCTGAGCTGGCTACATAGATTAGGAGGGACACACTGCAAGCAATTCCAAGTACTTTCCTGGAGACAGAGTCACACCAAGACCCTGCTAGGCCCTAGCTAGGCCACCTCCTAACTAGGTAAATTCCAAAAAATTAGATTGGGAAAAAGAACTACTTAACTCTCACAAGCTACTTGTTCTTGCCTCCTTGTGTGATTTCAGATCTTCAAAAAGCTAAGATTTGATTAGTATTTGGAGATCTAAATACGCATATTTTCTCCAAAATAACAGGTAAATCAAGAATTGCTTCTAGGAAACAATTTACAGTAGAAAGAGCTGCAATGATTTTAACAAGAGGATAATCCACAACGCTCACTGAAGTGGTTTGTGTACTGATAATGTTTTCCCCAATGCTTAACTTTTGAACACATTCCTCTGGCTGGTTATTATGAAATACTTGCTAGCATTACTTGCGTTAAGCTTTATTTCAAACTACTTAAGCCCTGCTCTGTGGCTACACTGCTCAAACACAGTGTGTGCAGAAGCTCTTTCACCTCCCGAGCTCCACACTTTGCCTGCTGCTGGCAACACAACTAGCTATGCAGCATTAACACCTGCACCCCATTTTTAGGGGCAAAACAAGAAATTTGATAACCTGTTACATGCAGGTGAGGGACACGTGAGTGGGAAGGCTTTGATGTCCTGCAGGAGACACCCCAAATGAGAAGCAATACAACGCAACGGTTTCTGATCATTAAAGATCCACGTGCCTCCCATATTCAGACAGGCAACTGGAGTTCAGCCTCCACATTCAGTCACAAGTTTTCCCTTGAGACTTAAATGGGCTGAAGGCAGAGAACGGCCCCTGCTCTCCCTGAGCGATTCTGTATCTGACACCAGCATTTACCCAGATAAAGCAGCAGCTGTATCCCCAGGTCCTGCCTAAGCAATCTAAGCAGGCAGGCTGTCTGCCTTGTCTTTGAGTTTCAACACCAGCATCATCTGCTACAGGCGTTTGCAAGGAAAGCAATGTTTGCTTCTACCATGAAGTTTATTTTCACAGACAAGCTGCAAGCAGAAACTACTTATTAAGTCTCTCCCCCGCCAAATTCAACTACTTCTACTGCCTATTTTATCATAAATCCAACTAGCTAGCACTTGAAAACGAGTAATCCTTTGCATGTCAAGAACAAAACAAATGCATTCATTCATCCCTCTGCAGGGGAAGTGGATGTGGGCTAACACTTTGATTTCTCAACGGTGCTGATAAGCAGATTGATGAAGGGAGGTGCTGGCCTCACATTTTTAATGTAAAATTTATGTTGCTAGGTCACGAGGCAGTGTAACAAATACACTGTGTGCTACCCGAGCACGAGGACAGGTCCTGCAGTTTTGTTGGTTCTGTTTCTTTGCTTAACTTTAATAGCAGGTACTGAAAGACCAAACTCTGGTAAATTTCATCTAAAGCTGGACAAGTTTCCACCTTTTGCATAAAAAATAAACAGATCTCAAAAGCCCATGCTAGCAGCAAGCTTTAAGAGTTGAGCGTGTGCTGTGACTAGCTGGTGTTTGCTCTTTTTGATCTATTACTATTTTACTATTACCATTTTAATATTTGATCTGTTACTATTTTTGATCTATTACTACTTTGATCTATTACTATTAAGCGCCACAACACCCTGCTCAGCAGCTGCGCTAGCACCAGGGCTCTGCCGAACGCCACCGCTCGCTGCCCTCGGTTTCTCCTCAAGCCAACTCCTTCTACACAGACACCCCTGCAAGGATGAGGGTGTTTGCCCCACGGAGAGGCGCTCTGCGACAGCCCGGCTGCCCCACGCAGCCGCCCCCGGTTTCTCCGTCACCTGCGGCTCCCGAGGGCGGCTCTGGGCAGGGGTCCCCTCGCCCCAGGGCCCTGGTTTCACAGGGCCGGCCTTGCCCCGTGTGCCGCAGCCCCTGCCTCCCGGGTGCACCCACCCTGAGCGGCCTCCCGCTCGGCCCCTCCGCTCCGCGCCGCACGCGGGCCTGCTCTCCAAAGGTCTGGCACCCCTTCCCACGGGATCGGGATGGAAGTGGGTATTCCCACAGCGTCGGGGGCCCTTCCACAGGTTTAAGAGGGTAAGAGAGACATCCATGAAGTCGGGGGTCTGTACCCATGGGGTTTGGGGAGCCCTATTCCTGTAGATGGGGGCTCCTTCCCACATGGCTTGGGATGGCTCCATCCCTGCATGGTTTGGGATGGGAGGAGTCTTCCCACCTCTTTGGGGGCCGTTTCCACGTGGTTTGGGGGCACCCCTTTCCTAGACGGCTTGGGGAAAGGGGATCAATTCCCACAGGGCTCGGGCGGCGCCATGCCTGCACGCCGGGGGCCCCTTCCCGCAGGGTCTCCCTGTACCGGGGGGGCCGCACACACGTCCCCGCAGGCCCCGCGGCGCCTCGTGCGGCAGCTACCTGTCCTCGCTGGCGGTGATGACGCCGTCCTCCTTGGGGATGAGCAGCGCGGCGCTCACCACGTCCTGGTGCCCCTCCACCTTGCTGAGCAGCACGGGCCGGCTGCTCTGCGGCCGCGAGTGGATCTCGGCCGCCATCTTGAGCGCCGCCCGCCTGCCCGCCACCTGACGCGCCCCGCCGCGCGCCGTAACGCTGCGTGTAGCGGCGCCGCCCCGGAGTGCCCGGAGTAAAGCGCCCCCTCCCACGCGGCTCCGCGCAGGGCGGGGCCGCCCTATTTCCTGAAGTGGAGCGGCCGTATTTCGTGGAAGAGCAGGACACGCCCATCTAGTTTGGGTGGCGGTGGGGGACTCGCTCCCTCCCTCGTGTCCCCGTGGCGCAGCAAGGAACACTCCTAGTGTAAACACCCCTAGTGCCGTTACTGTGCGGTCCTCTGAGCCCCGCTCACTGCCCATGTCCCAGCGGGAGCGATGCCAACGCAGGGCGGCAAACAAGCGGACACTCCTGCTAGGATAGTCAGTGTGGGATCCGGATGGAGGGAGGACGTGCAATCACCGCAGAGGCAGAGGCGAGGCGGGGAGGCCTCTCCCGCTGCCGTTCCCAGCCTTGCCGCGGCCACTCCTCCCGCGGCGACGCTCCCCGCGCAGCGGGCCGGTCCCCGCGGATCCCGCGGAGCTTTGGCGGGAACCGCGGCTGCGGGGCCGCGCGCCGCCAGGGGGCGCTGCGCCCGCGGCCGCCGTGACGTCACGGGGCGCCCATGGCGCAGGGCTGAGGGAAGGGGGCAGGCCCCGGGAACAGCGCCCAGGCCCCCGCCGTGGGGGTGAGTGATCCCAGGGCGCTCTCAACCACCACAGAAGTGTTTTTTTTTGGTGGGTTTTTTTTTTTTTTTTTTGAGTGTAATTAACCCATGGTTAAAGCAGCCTTTTTTAGAGCTTTGAAACTACACAAAAAAAGGAAAAAAAAAAAATCCAGAGATGAGCAGTCAGCTAATTTTTCCTCATACTGTAGGAAAAAAAACAGCAAATACTAACAACTTCTTTCAACACTTTCTTGGTCTCTAGGACCAAATGAGCATAGCCAGGAGTGTTGTGTGTGGTCATTCCCTGCCTAGGGCTTCCTTACAGTCCTGTCTAGCCCGTTCCTGAGGTTCACATCTCAAGGGCCACGTTAGCTCTGCTGTAACGGTGGAGAAACCGAGGCACGTCCAGGGAAAGGGCTGTGCAGAGGGGCCCTGTGCCAGAGCAGAGCTGGGCTCCGAGCTGCAGTTCTGCCCTCCTTCCATGCGGCTTCGCTCCCGCCCGCGGTTGCGAGCACGGCTCTGATCCCATTGCTCTCTAGACCGAGCCTTACAGATCCTGTCCCAGGGCTGCCGCTCCTCCCTCCAGCACGCAGCCCCAGCGAAGAAATAAAACAGTGCTCAGGCTGGACTAGACGTTCCTCTAGGCCAAGCAGCCGGCCTCTGGAGACCGCACGCAGATGCTCCCATCCTCCGAAGCCAGCTAACGAGCTGCTGCTGCAGGAAGGGTTAATGAGGCTGCAGTCAGCACAGGCTACCCCCAGCACAGCAAGCCGGACTCCAGTCACTCCCTGAAGCGGGGCTGGAAACTTGATACGCATCAGTTCCCAGGCCCGGAGCTTGGCGCTTTCCGGAGGAGCGCGGATCCGGGGGAGGACTCATGCTGTAAGAGCCGCCAACGTTCCAGCCGCTAACCTAATCTCTCCTTCCCTCCCAGCCTCTTATCCTCCTTGCCCCGAGATCTCCCTAACCCAGCTGACAGGCAGATGCCACCAGCATCCTAATTCAAAGCCACTTTTGTTAGACCTTTCTTTCCCCAGCACTGGGAAGACCCTGTTCGACTGTGTCAGGACACAGACAAATGTTCTCCTGAGCTGTGACATGTTTCATCCACGAGCTGCTGGAGCTGCTAGGTGTGACATTCCCCATCAGGGTGTTTGGGGCGCTGCTCCGAGGTAGCCCTGGATGCTCTCCGGGGAACAAGGCTGCCTGCTTTGCCTTGCCCAGCTCCAGCCTGGCCGGGGAAGAGATATAAAACAAGCAACCACAGAGCAAACGCAGTTCCAGGCAATCACCTCATTTTGTTGAGCTGTTTCTGGGCTAACAGAAGGGCTGGACAGTTGTTTACAGAGAACCAGCGTTAAGGTACACTGAAAACTCAAAGCCATGGCACTTTTCTTTCGCTCCCAGTCCAATTTGGAGCCTGCTTGTGGCACAGAACACACTGCTTCTGTGTGCACACACCACAGGAGCTCAGTTCCAATGCCAACACCTTCATTTCAATATTGAAAGTGAGAATTCACTAGAAGCAACTAGGAAATTCTTATATATGGATGCTACTTCAATTCAAATTAGCAATGCCCTGTATGTCCTCTGTGCCTAAGTCTCACGAAGGAAGCATCCTGCAACCCAGCAACCTGGAGAACTTCCCTGTGACTAATCTTACTAAAGTTTCTGGTGTCAAACAGACCCAGAGCCTGGTTTTGCTGCCTGCATCACTATCTCCTCGACAAGACATAAGAATGAGATTCAGGGAGTTTTGGAGTTAGCATTGCAGCAGACCTAGCTCTGGACATGCATTACCACCCCAAGAGATTGCTAGGGGCATTTTTCTCTGTAAGAATTTAGGGATAGGCAGCTAACACATCCCGTAAGAGGACAGCTAGCCAGATCTATTGTTCTTCCTGACTGCAACAGAGTCATCAAGCCCAAGAAATCTTATATGCATTGAGGAAGCAGCTTCCTCAAAACAAACAAAAACAGAAAAGCAAAGCCACCCATTCAAGACAAGAAAACAAAAAGCCAAAAAGCTTAAACTAGGTGCTCTTGCTCCAGAGCTGTGTGGTGGTGTAGCTTGAAAAGGATCCCTGACACTCATTCCTAAAAGTTGTTACCTGCCATACATGTTGCCTGCTGCTCCTTATTCTGAAATCAACTTTTTTACTGGATTACCACTGGAGATCCGTAACACATTCAAATGCCTCTGCTAGAAACTCTTTTTGCTTAAAATCTTATGTTCTTACCTGAGATGCCCAGTCCTCGTTCATCCTCCAACTTGTGGACACACGCAACAGTCACCTACTTAAAGCAGTGCTCAATTTGAAACGCTGCAGGAATTTCTCCCCTCAGACCCCCGTCAGCTGGCCAGCTGTTTCCATGAACCTGGCCTTAAGAAAGGGAGATAATAGGAGAGATCTGATTTTTCCTTCAAATCCCCCAAGAACAGCAAAACATGCTTTCAAGGCACCAGCTGTGATGAACCAAACTGATTTAGTGCTTCTCCTTGACAAGTCTGCATTCACCTAAGCCCTGCACAAAGCTGAAGACACAAGCACATAAACTTTCATTGCAGAAAGCACAAGGAAAGCCCTGAAAGAACATCTGGGTGTTTTACTTGGCACTCTTAGGAAGAGCTTGGACACAGCAGATACAAAGAACTTGGTCTTCAGATATTTAACATCGGAATCATTCATCCAAAGCAGGAATAACTTAGCTAGGTATGGCCAACAGGCCATAAGAGACACTCTTAATTTATAAAAGTATTTCAGAATCCTGCACAGATCCTTGGGGTCTGTCCCAAGCATCTGCACATCACTATCGTTCGCAACATCGATAGTTCATAATGCAGTTTTATTCATTTATTCCTTTGTACAAAAACAAATATAAAATTTAAATCCAATAGAAAGTGGATACTAGCAATGACAAGTTTACATTACAACAAGACAGGACAATGCGAAGAGTATCTAACACCACATTCGTTAAAACTCTGTGATGCATGCACTATATAAAATAAAAAGTCGCTAAAACTTTTAATCTATTTCTACCAAGAATAGCCAAGTACCAAGATACTCGAGAACCAGAAGGTATCTTGATAGGCAGTATCTACAAAATTAAATCTTTTCACACGCAAGGAGAAACCAACATTAATAGGAACATTTTTCATTCTTTAAAATCCTCTCACAAAAGGCATACATAAAATTCTTAGTAGATACAGGAGAAGCTCGAAGTTTGCTAGCATAGGTAACCATTCAGTAGTTTAAAGACTTCTAGACATTTCAAAAAGATATTGTAGCTTTCAATCTGTATTTCTGCCACAAAGCCAGAACTACATCGACTCCGTTTTCAAAACCTAGCCAGTGGTTAAAAACTAGTTCTTGAGTGAAGTCAGAAAGTAGTGTACAAAATATTTAACAGAGCGGGGACGCGTCACATGACTGGTGACTTCTTGAAGGAAGTCTATTCCACATTCAAGGCTTGAATATTTGTCCCATAAACAAGATTGTACCTGCAAGATAAAAGGAAAACAGGGATTACCACACAGTGTCTGTCAATGCAGTTAAGCATCTCTGTGAAGGGTGAGGGTTGGAGGGCACATGCTGTGTCACTGCAGGGTCTCCGGTGCCTTAGTTATAATATTATAATATATAAATTACATATAGTAGCATATATAATGCTGTTACAATACTATGCTGTCGGAGCAGCAGCGCATGGGAGATGAGGAGCAGAGACGCGCGGCTCTGGGAAGCAGCCAGCACATCCCGCTTCCAGCCAAGACACAGGCTCTGCGCAGTCTCAGCCCGGGGACCGCTGCCAGGAGCCTGCTCTTCTCCCAGCACTGGCAGCTGCAGCTTATTCCCCAGTGACTAGCATATCTATTATCCAGATGTCAGCGCACGAAGCAGACGAGCTATTCAATGTAACTGGGTCAGCTCTACTCCAAGAGGCTCAACCCACGCTGCAGAGGAACTAGAACCGTGTTGGAACACACACGTGGGCATGGTGGGCTGCAGCAGCACCCCGAAACTCTGAAATCTCAACTGTCCTAAAACTCTTTTGTTGCCTTTCAGGAAGTAGCTTCTATTCACTAATGCTCCATCAGCAGCATGAGGATAACTCCCATTTCCTCTCCGCTCTGCTCCTCTGACTGTAAAAGATGGTGTTTTTCTGTGCCTATGAACTGAACATAGGTGGTCTCCAGTTTGGAGATTATGTGGTCTCTAGTTTGGTAGCCCATACTTTTATTTTTCCCTGCATCAAGATGCATCCAAAAGAAAATAATCTGGTTCTAGAGCATGAAAATATACCTTTTCTTATTACTACTAAAACAAACAAAAAACCCCACAGCAGTAGTTATTCAGTAGTTTCATCTGGGAATCCTTGACTCATTCACATAACGCATACGAAAAATTCTATACAAAAAGTTACATAGAAATATTGCTTACCTGTTGGATTGTGCCGGATCAAAAATACATATGGCCTGTCTACTATGAACCAAGGAGGAGATGACCTGGCTATTAAAATTGCAGCTTGCAAGAAAAATAAGATGTGAAGTTAGATAAATGAAGTGTCCTAACACAGCACATAATGTACCTAAAAGAAATTTCCTAGGAAATAGTAGAGGGTTGTACAGATAACCATCTAAGATGTACTGCTTTAGACATACTTAAAGCAGCACAGGTTACACTTCATTCCCATAGGGGCCATAAAGCAAAGCAAGAACAGCAACAGAAATGGAAGCAAATCTGAAGTTGTCCTGCTAAAAGGATGTGTCTGCTTTTGTCCTCCACCCAGTAGCCTAGAGATTTTTATTGGAAGCCACAGTTTTAGCTGTTAAGAGACACTCTTCCCTAGAGAGAACTAAGAATTTGTCTATAATTCCTAGAGTGTACATTTAGGTCAAGATTATTGTCATTTCTCAAGAAGATACAAATCTGCCACTAAAACCCAACTGATCTAAGTCAAAATAAAATCCTGCAATGGTCTCTAAGAAGACTATTTTCACTTAATGGTATATTCTCCTAATTCAGTTATTCTGAGATCAGTAACTGGCAGTACAGTTGCTTACTTGTTGCTGCAGAAGCTTTGGTTCCATCTTCACTAACTTCAATTTTTGTCTTTTGCAGAACATGAGATACGTGAAGGCTTTCTGTTCCTGGAAAGAAAAAAACAACCCAAAACAGCACTTTCAGCAGGCAAACGAATACTTAAAGCACCTTGCAGCTAGAAGAACTACATAGCTGAACATAAGAGTGCTACAATTCTGCCCAAATCCTAAAGTTTCAGCAAAGCACTGAAAGCAGCTGAAGAGCAGTAGTGCTCTTGGAATACAGACATTAAATTTATTACCACAAAAAAAGGGGAAGAAGCTATTTTACTTCCTTATTTACTAGTTTTTCCCTTACTTAACAGTTTAAATTTCAAATATCCATCTATATTTAGTTTTAATTACAGAATTTTCAAAATATATTCTGTTACAATCCCATTTATCTCACAGATGGAAGAAAGGGCATGGGAGCACACTTGAAAACATCTTGCAATTAGCATGCAAGAATTTCTTCTCAATTACAGCTTTGTTTACAGCTTGCACTGTAGTGGAGGGTTGTAAGATTTCTGTAGCTAGCAACAGGAGCGAGGTACCAACACTTCATCTGAGAGCCAAGAGCTTGCTTGCCATTTTCAGAGGCTAGTATTCAGAGCTCTGCTTTGGTGCAGTTCCTTAAAATAGGCACTTAGTCTGGCTGTTTCTTTCCTACAGCTCAAGACAATTTAAACAGGTGTACATATAATTTTGTGAAAAGATGCTAAATAATGCAGATGCTTCTTCAGTTATGGCCCAAGTAAAAACCCCAGTGTTGTCAGATGCCCTGACGTACATTTCAGACAGTGTTTGAGACACTCAGATAAGAACAACTAAGCATAAAAAGCTGACCAACATGATTTACTCCTGCAATGCAAAACAAGGGAAAAGATACTACAGCATACATTATTTCAGTTGAAGAGTGGCTAGGTTATTCAGATATAAAATACAATTTTGCTCTGATGTGGTATGTCATAGTAATAATTAGGCAAGACAAAAATCAGACAACTGCAGTGGTAGAACAGCCCTAAGTAACTTACTTGTTATTTTTGCAAAGTTTGCCTTTGACTGGTCAAACATATCTGTAATACCAAGCGTTTTCAGAGGCTCCTTTAAGTCTGTTTCTGCTACTGCTGTAAATCTAGAGGGCAAAGAAAACATAACGAGCATTATGTACAAAAGTTGCTTTAAGCACCCTTTCTCCTGCATACAAGGAGAGAATTCATTCACCTACTCCCAGCACCATTTCTTGAGGAGGAAACGGATATTACCAGGACTTACTTGGGTAAAATAACCTGCACTCTTTTCGCTACCATGGTTGTCATCCAGCTTCCTATTGTCTTTGTGCTGATGTGGGGGATGATAGCAGAAAGCGGGGTTGTGCTTTCCGTGGGCAGCGCAATCAGCATGCTTATCATTTCACCGTGGTAAGGCAACTCTATTATATTATACCACAGGTCATTTGGGGTACTTGTAGTGCCTAAGAAAAAAGATAAAAGCCACCATTACTACAGCCTTCAATCTCCATTTTATCCTTAGATGCCTGCTGCTGTAAGGACTGTCAGGAAAGCTTTATCCACACCTGGAAACCGACTGTAAGAAAGTCTTAAGAGACTAGTGCTTTCCAGACAGGCAACCCTTCTAAAGCACCAGGTGGGTCTGTGCAGGTATTAGTCCAACAACAGTAATAAAAAAAGGTGGGAAACAAAGGTGGGAAAAAAATAAAAGGTGGGAAAGGTTTGAAATGAGTTATTTCCCAGATGAGCCTCATCAGGCCACAGTGGTAAGCCAGCTACATTAGAAACTAGCAGGTCTAAATCAGCTGGGATCCCTCCTCTAGATCTCAGCTGTAACAGAGCCAACTGGAGAGAGTCCTGCTGTTTTCCTTTTTATTTCTCAGTGTTCAAATTGAAGACATCTTATAGGCAAGTGCTTTTTTTTCCCCCTCCTCAAAAAGTCATTGGAAGAGCTTCTATTTCAAAATAGTCCATTACATTTACTTCAAGAATCCTTGGTATCCTGCAGTTCCTAAATTCACTTTTCCCCCTCTCATTTCAGCAAGACAGCTCTCGGAATTTACAAGGTAGACAAGCATGAGGCAGCAGTGCATAGATCCTGCCCTGGAAAAGTTTAAGAATCCAATGTTGGATAAAGAAACATCAGATTGTTAATTCAAATTTAACCGCAAGCAATATTGGGCTCAAAAATAATCACAGGTAGCAGCCAAGTTTGCTCAGGTACATAGAGCAGTGCTGAAACATTCTGAACTTCTTGAATTTCTCTAGACTCTTACAAACACAAATCTAAACCTGACCTAGCTGTCAGCCTTGGGGTTTTCTATGTGGTTGACTTGCCAGTGGGAGAATTCGGGCAGAGGACATAGAAGGGGGATTTGAAAGCTTTTCAAATTGGGTCTGGCCACATAACTTGGTAACCAGTTGGTGTTATTTCAGCTGGACAAATCACAAGTTGGCCACCACAAGTTTGCAACCCCAGAGAACACTGTGCACTACATAAAACACTTCGGGTGACCAACTATCCTTTGCATCCAGTAGTGAGCACCAAGTTACAGCTGTTGCACCTGAGCAGGCTACAGTTTTAATTAGCTTCCTTACCACTTCCAACTAGAGGTGGTTCATCTTTATCTTCTCTTCCATTTGCTAACTCTGAGATTTATGGCATGCAACTGAGCAGCAAGTGTTTTTTATAGGACCTTCAAGTGAGAACCTGTTGGTCAAACTGCAGAGTTTCTGGAAAAGTCTTTGGATAGCAATAACATCTTATTATGCTTTCCCTTTCTCCACCTCAGTCTTCACTTGTCAGTCCAAGCTGAAGATTGATGTCTCGATGAAAATTTAATCTTGTTGCCAGGGCCATGCAACTTGCCTTCACTGACATCAGATTGATAGACAAATGGTTAAGTTGCACTTATGAGAGAATACGTCAAGTTTTGCAGTTTTTTTCCTTTTACTGTAAGAGTGGGTCTCGGATTTTGGCCTGCAGATAAAAATACTAGTTGCATACACTAACTATAGAAATGTGACAAAACATGATCTGGCTAGGAGATACTGCTTTTCTCATTCAATTCTGAGGCACACATTATTTTATTAATATTTCCAAAACACGAGTGGGTTATCTTTACAATCAGCTGATGGAATTTTAAAGATGCTTGAAAGATTTTAAACTTAGGGATTCCTTTTTAAGCACTACAAAAAGGATAAAAGCGTCCTTGTGTTAAGATATACTACCTAAAACAGCATGAATTCCCTTACTCCTTCCTAGCTTCAAATTATACAGAGGATTTTTTTTTTTGTATTTTTAAAAACGAGCATCAGAATGTAGATACACATATATAAAAACTCAAGACCAGCCATAAGCATTAAGATAAATCTGTCTTAAATTATGAACTTCAGTGAAAGTCCATAAGTGAACAAAAAAGTGAAACGGGGGTTAAATTTCTAGGATTATTTTTTAGGCTAGATTTGGTATATGTGAAAGCGAGTTACAAACTGCACAGCTCTAGTCTTGGAAGGACACAACAGAAGGCATCGATAAGTCAAAGCTTTAATTTTACTTTGACCAATAACATCCACACTGATCTACAGCACTGAGGCCCTGAAGCAGTGCGAGTTACAAGCAGTCGCTTTGCGGTCTCAAACAGCAGCAGTCAGGCTGAACCTGCAAGCTCCCCACTTGCAACTTAACTTGAAGAGCAGCTTGACACCTGGAGAGATACTGTCAGAATCCTTACTCTGTGTTACTCAGGCTTTCCTTCTACTATTATTATTCCATTTTCTTATTATACACTCTTTTATAAATTTATTCCTCTTTCATTTAATTATCCAATTAATATCTTCATCACCACATTAACTCAATGTTTAGTTTCTGCAGGCAGTTTTCCTTTGTTCTTTTAAAAATGTTATCCTTTTTTCCTCCTACTGCAAGGCTTAGGTGACATGCAAAGTTCTCAATGTTGGTACTTCACTATTTTCTTAGGACAAGCAAGTACTTTGACGAAGAGTTTGAACTTAAGCCACTATTAAATAATTGCAGAGCAACTTGACCCATGCGTTTTAAGTTTGAGATACACTTATGTAAGATTAGAAAGCTTTTTACCATCAGCCTCAGAAGAAATATAATTAAATAGCACATACATACTGAATGCCTTTGCTTCTGATTGAAAGAGAAAGCAGACATTTTGCAAATATCTTGGAGTATTTTAACAGGGAGGTAAAAAATCTTGTGCTTACCACAGCGGAAGATAGATAGCTGGGACAACATAGGAACTTGGTAGGTCTTCCCATCAGCTCCATAAAAAGGACGTTTCTTTGTATTTTCAGGTCGAAATCGTGATTTCCATAAGCCCTTGAAATAGACAGCATTCACCAGAACCAGTCTGGTCAAGCTGCCATCAATATCATCTGGAGCTACAACTTGATCAATCATACCTAAAAAACAGTAAGAGCAGACTGAGCATGTGCTGTCATCACACCAGGCAACTGATCACAGAAGCTATTAAAACACACGATACTTCAGTCTACTTTTCTTTGAATGTACCAGCTACTTGTGGGAGAATGCATTTGGGGCAACCTTTTCAGATGAAGAAGTTTTGCCACTGATGTACTGCTCATAACGTGGCTATGCAAAGGTAGCAACACCGTGGAGAAAGTCTCACAGCCTCCTTTTCCATACACCACATTGAGTGCCATCAGCAGCACACACACATTTAGTGAGCACTGTTTTAAACTCCAAGAGATACCAAACGTGGAGTTTATCTAAGCTATGAATGAATATATCATAAGAAAACCTTTGACTTTGGCATATAAGCCTAACAGCTAGATGCCAAAAGGCTTGAACCCTGAAAAATTTTAAGGCAGTGTTGATTAAAAATCTTCTATTGAACATGACCCCAAAGAATATTGCCACATCTTGCAAGAATCTGGGGTAATAAGAATAAAGGCTGGACTGCTCTACGCTTCATTAGAAAGCAGATTTATTGTGTCAGAAATTTTCACACACATTGTGTTTTTGAAGACGCAGCTCCAGGGCAGTGCTCTTTGGGTATCTTGTAGGTTGGCAGGAAGCAAAGACCACTAGAAGCTCCTCTGCTCCCATGAAGAAAGCCACTAAACAAGCCACCACAGACAACCCTCAGGGAACCAGGCAGTGTATCTGCCATGGCATTGGGACTGCTGGGTTCCTGGCCCACGGGCTCTAAGTCGCCCTACCCACACCCACAAGTCAGCTTAAGAACGCTTCCCAGCTGCAGGGCAGAGCTTCTTCCTCCCTTTCCATCTTTTCTCCTGCATTTTCCAATGCAGGAAATCTGAGATGTCTCAGACATGCCACTTAGAAGCCATGCCAGAAAACATTTGCCAATACTCACCCCTCGTTTCATTTTTCACCCACTGGTTAATGGAATCACATGCTGCATTTGGGTCCTCAAAGTCCACGCTCTTGACACTGCACTGAAACACCTCTTTGTTCCTTGTAACAAAAGGCACTTCCATTTTAAAGCCATTCTTTGCAAATACTGCATTAGCAATTGTAACAATGTCTTTATTCTTTTTTGAGACTATGAGCCTGTTTATCTTCTTTAACGCTTTACCAACTCCTAGTTGGAAAGAACAGCAAGTTTAATTAAGAATAAGATGACAAACAAACAGTTTTTATTCAGCTATTAATGACTTGAAAGGTCAGACATTTCAAGTGTTAGGGGAGAACACAAGTGTCCAAGCAGGAGAGAGCTTCCACAACACCCATTTCTGATCTCTCACCTGAAGGACACCACAGCTCCCAGCTAAAGTGCCACCCTTCACTACAGCATCCGCTCCCTGCCTAGCTGTCTATGCAGACTGCTATAGGCAACAGCAGAGAAAAGACCAAGTGCTGACGTGGTATTACTGAGCACATCCTTCCAAAGTGTATTACATGCTGTGTAAGTCCAGGTAACACTCAGTCACACCACCACAACAAGCCAAGTCAGGCCAGGCCTCAACCTTCTCATCCAAGGTCAACAGGCCTGAAGAATTATACAAGGAGTCTTGAGCCCCACTGTAAAGCAAAGGTTATTTTCTTACCATCCTTTCCATGTACCAGAGAATAAAAGAAATAACTCGAAGCCAAGTCTTAAGGGCAGTCATTAAGGAAATTAAATTTGCTACAAAGCAGGAGTCAGGCCCTGACACACAGCATTGTCTTAAAAGAGCAATGGGACCCAATGCTTACAGTCAGTGCCTTCAAGATCAGAAAGCAGCCTGCATTAACCGCTTACTAACCTTCTAGCTGCATGTGAAGAAAGGCATATGATAGCATGGAAGAGTGGATATGTTCATCATATCCAGTTCTCCCAAGCCTTACAGCTTATGATAAGAGTTTGTCTACACAGGGAAGCTATTGCCATTCAAACAATTCAATGTTTAACCATTACACAGGGCAAAATCCATGGGTGACCATTTCTATAGCAGTTGTCAGTGGGCTTCCTGGTTCCCAACTGCCTTTTAGGCAGAAAAAACAGACTATTTCCCCACGTAGACAAACATATGAGTTTATGAAGAGAATGAAGGTGGTGAGAAAGTTATCCTCTTAGCTGCATATAAAGGAGAGCCTCCGATGGCTTTGCTGTTTATAACATAATGAATGCTTTAGTAGAACTGTTTGCATGAAGTTCCACGTGTTCACTCTCCGTTATTATGGGCAAACTCTTTTGGTGCACATACCATAACAGAGGTTCTCAAACAGTATTCTGTGGACCACTGGTGGTCCACGGAGCACTTGCTGGTGGTCCGGGGAGAGCTGGCTGGTCTCATGATGCTGGCTCTCCTCCTTGCTTCCAACTGCTAAATCGCATTAAAAGACAGCTAAAGATAGATTAAATACTTTCCAACTATTACCTTTTCAAATAACCATTGCTGCAATTGCCAAAGGACTGTAAGGCAATTAAGAAGAGCAGAGGAGGTCTGTGCAAACAGAGGTAGCATCCCACGACAATCTCAATAGCAAGATACTGATTACTAAAGAGTTTGAGAACCTCTGTCTCACAGCTAAGATCAGAGAGTGATCAGGTCAAATAAAACCAGCCGATGCAACGCTTTGGAATTGCTGCAAGTACTTAAATTTTGAGTACTCAGATGATATGGAGCTGGTTATCCCATGAAGAGATTTCATTTTGTAACATTTAATTAAGCTGACAAATTATTTAGTTGTGCTTTGAATCCAGAATCAAAACAGCAAAGCAAATGAAGACAGGACAACGTATTGTATGATGACACTGCTCAAGAATTAAGAGTGCACTTACCTCTGGGAAGGTTTCCTATTCCAAGAAGGAAGGCTGAATGCTGGCACTAAGATGTTAAGTCTGCAGGCAACACTCACAAAAATACTCTGCATGCAAAGTAAAGCAGCAAGAACCTTGAGCCTGTACCCATTAGAGGGGTAGACAGCGGCAGAGGAATACAAAGCCGGATGCATGCAGTTATCACAAACAGAGACAAGCAGAAATGTCTGCTTCAAGAAGAGGGCACTACAAGAACCAGAGATTCACAAGTCCTCACAGCAGATACAAGGGAACAAAGCTGAAGGGTGAAGTGAAAGCATCAGTTATATGGTTAGTTTGCATTGTTTTTAAGTGACAGTGGGAAATATTCTACCGTCCTGTTAGCAGAGGAATCACGGAGGCTGTTCAGTAAAGCCTGAAATGGGACACTACAACCTTCCTACATAGTGCTGGCGCTGGACCTCCATCCAACTCTGCTCTGGAAAGTCAATTTGTAAGGATGAGAGGGCAGTTCTAGTTAGGACCCTTAAGTCATTAAGGGAAGCTATTTATAAGCTAAATCAAGTTTACTTAGATGTTCACACTCAAATCTTCAGTTAGCTTCCAGAATCATGTTCTTTTCTTGCTTTGAGGAAAAAAAGTTAACAACTAGTTTATGATGTCATCTACCACACCTTGAAGACCATTTCAAAATTCTGACAAAAAAGCCGCACACACCCCAAAATTCCTAGGAATCACTGACCATTTACGCTGTATCTCATCATAGTTGTCAGCTGCTTCTTTGTCTTGCCATCAGCACCCAGCTGTAACACACCCAATACTGATGCAATCCCATGTGGAGAAACCACAACATTGTCCTGAGGTTTAGTTTTCACTATCTGATTGAAGACCTGGATCCCAACATCAGAGCTCAGTTCTTCCAGAGGATAAAAACTGAATTGGGAGCATACAGATGTTAAAGTCCCAAGAATAAAGAGAAGTGGGAAGTGCCAGTTCATGATTCCGGTTTGAAAGTTACCTGCAGAACAAAAGGAAAAAGGTTAAAGCCAGCTTGCATAACTATGGCATTTTTTTCTTTTCAACTTATTTAGCTACAGAGCAGATATATCTTAGGACACATTCTAGCCACCATTGACATAGTTCTAACAATAGGACTCATACTTTATTTTATTATGACTTATTTCAAGTTAAGGGTTTGCTAGAAGCCACAACAAATAGCTAAATAGACATTTTAAACCAATATCAGCTATATTTGTTTCAGAAAAACATAACCTCAGATTTCTCCTTAAGCTGCCCTTTATGATAACTTAGTCCTAACATACATGCTGCAGTATGGTCTCTAAGAACAAGTGATGTGCTGGTACATACCAAGCATTTTCTGCAACAAACAGCAGCACATATACATATGCAAACAGACCTTCTGTTGTGGGAATCTATACTTGCATTGAATAGAAAAATTAGTTGCATAACTAGCATTTTTCACTGTAAGAATAGTGCAGGAAGATTTTTAGAGATTAAGGTTGGATTTTAGGCTGCACACTCTTTCATACAAGAATATTCAAAGGTAATGACTTCTCTGCTGACCTGCAAGCCAGTGTGTTCCCCACTGAGGTACTCCAAGAAAGCACTTAAGTGCTAGTCTCTCAAATACGGTGGTGAGTCAACCGGTTACCCAGCACAGAGGCTAAACAGGCTGCATAAAGTATACAACTAATTAAAATGCCATTTGTGGACTACGTGTATAAGCTATGAATAGGTCCCTCCTCCTCCTGAACTTTCTGGTAATTGCAGACTTGCACTCTGGCTCACAAACTACACCAGAGCTCAGGCCAGCAGAGATGCTTTATTCAACCAGAGAATATTTCAATTTACACTTTATTTCAACAGCCTGCCTCCCACTCATAAGTAAGCATATAATGCACCTAGAAGCCCTGCCATTGCATAGCCTACCTACGCTGCAAGTCAAGCCATGCTGGAGCGCTCTATTACCAGAAAACCAGCTGGTGTTTTCATAAATTCATTTAATCATCTTTTAATAGCATACACTTAAATTGTGCTAAAAAGACTTGGAAGTTAACAAATTCAGTAAACCCATTTTTCTCCAAGGCTCTAACGCTTCTGGGGACACCATTTGCTGTTGTAGCACAGAAGGAGCCAAGTGCTCAACAAAGGGATCAAGAAGCTGAGAGATGTCATTCGCCCTCCAACCCAACTGCATTAGTGATTGTGTGGCCAGAGGAACTTGTGGGGCTGATTCAAGTTATGTAAGAAAAGACAAAAAACTCCCCCAAAAGCTAAAAAGGCCCCCTTATAAAGAGGGCTGCCCTAGTAGTTAATCTTCCCACTACTCTCCTCTCTCTGCCCAAACACTTTCAGAAGCCCTTGATTCCTTCCAGAGCAGCCCCATCCCCACCATCAGCTCCAAGCTTACCCCAAAAACCAAACTGAACGTGACTAGCTGCAGCTGATAGAAGTGAAGGGGGAAAAAATACAATCAACTTGACCACATTAAAGTAGGTTACATGAGTCACACTTCCTAGAAAGTCTTATGATTTGTCCTTGATCTCACACTACTGGCTAGAGCAGCAAGCAGCCATGGGAAGGACCGACAGCTTGACTAGGAAAGTGAACTCTCATTCCCTGGGGTTTTTCAGCAAGGAATACTCTTGGAGTTTCAACAGCAATACCTACTAGACACCTGAAAATTCAAGTTTGGCTCAAGAAGGAAGACCCTCCCTCTCCCAAAGAGCAGCTACAGACTGACAGTCGTGTTTCCCTGTAGAAAGCAATCATGGCTTGCTACTCAAACATAAGCTAGGCTTTCATTTTATGTAGGGGTGTGCGTATGTGTGTACATGCATTTTTAAGGGAGTATTAGTGTGAGTTAGAGTATTACCATCTCTTCTTCCTACTGAGAGGAAACTAAATTAGTACTTAATGCCAATGGTAATAAAAAATGAATCATTACTCAGTATGTTAGCAAAAAAACTTAAGGATTCTTATGCAGATTTACTTAAAGTCAAGAAAACAGTTCTTGGTGGTGCCACACAGCAAAGGAGACCAGCAATGTCACTGCACAGAACACATCATTTAAGCTCCTATTTGACCATCCTGCTTTTAACTACAGAAGTTCTGCCTGACCCAGCCTGCAAACCCAAAGGGACTCACACATTTTCAGTGCATCTACGCTTGCCATGTTCAATCACAGCCAGACATTACTCTGTCCCTACACTACCACACTGCCTTTACACTATATATTGCAAGGCAAGTTCTCTCCTTCAGCGGCAACAGGCTCCTCCCAGACCCTGAAGGGATCCCAGCTATGGACAGCCTTGCATTTTCCCAGTGAGATGAGAGATGAGTGAAACCTTGTCAGGACGCAGTCACCAAGGCTGCTCCCACAGTCAAGAGTACAGATTTTATATTTATTTTATTTCAGTGAAGAAGCCTATGGCCTGCTGTTCCCAGTTTCCCCAGGAAGCTGCATGCCTGCCTACCCTCTCACTCCTGCCATGCCATTAGAAAGGGTTGTTCTCCCTTTCAGAGCACAACCTCTAGCAGATACCTACCAAATAAGTGGGAAAAATGCCGTGTTCTGAACATGGGAAGAGTAAATCCTTTCTAATGTTAGTTAAAGCATTCACTTCTTGGCCTTGCTATGCCCATTGTGCAGCATAATCATCTAGCTGGGAAGCTAAATTTATCTTTGAGCAGAAGTGGCATTCATGTGTTATGTTTCTGGCATAGATTTCAGTGTATTCAACTTCTATGCATTTCAGTAACAAGAAGTGTATTTGCATATCCTGAAAGAAACAAACAGTTTAAGTATTGTGCAAGGAGGGAAAAAATATAAAGCATGTAGGATGTGTAGGATGGAAGACACAGTTAACCTGCTACACAGAATATCAACAAGCTTTCAACGCGCTTTCATAACTCTGAAGCTAAAAACCTCAGTGATAGTTAACTTTTAATCTAGTGCTCTAACAAGACAAAAATACAAGCTAGGTCTATGACCGCTGAATTTTTACAATGCTAATGTAATGAGTAGGTGACAAGGTGGATTGACAAATTCCTCTTCATAGATGGCGCTTTTTGCAAGGTGGTGGACTAAAAGAAAATTCTCTCTACAAGGTCTCCTACCCACATTTTAGTTGGAGAACTTACAAGAAGAGCAATACCACACAACTCAAGTCTTTTACATACACACGTTTCTTGGGGTCATTATTAGCAATAGGAGAAATCCATTCCTCATGATGATCCAACACTCAAATCCAATGCTAAAGTTTCCAAAGAAGATACAGGAGCATTTTGCACCAAGCTGCACGAGTGATGCACCTGGTGCACAGGAAGCACAGCATGAACACCGTTACTCCACGTGGCTGGCCAAATACCATCACACTCAGCCCCATACATCATCCTAAAGCAGTAATTGCAAGCCATATCCCAGGCCTAGTTTACAGTGCTGTGCAGGTTTAGGCAATTAGCCCATTCAGCTACACAGCTTTCTTAGGAAAAAAAGGCTCTCCTTCCTGCAGAGGAATATTTCAATGCATCATATATTAATTACGCTTTCGATTATTTCTTCAAGCTACTCTCAAAATGACCTCAGCCTCTGCTGGCATTGCAGTCAGCTAACCCTCCTGTACACTGGGGCAGAGCACGCAGCTCTCACTAAGCTCAGCAACTTAAACCTCAGACATCGCACATTTTCTAATTTTTATTTGGGCTGAAACTATCATGCAAGTATGCATGTCAACCGAGAGGATGCTAGGTTTTCAGGATGCAGTTACTAACTTTGGTACAGAAGCAAAGACACATTAATACTGACTGTTTGATCTGGGTATAGAAAGACATTTGGTAGAGCTGGTCGAAGTTTTGTCTTCAGCCTGGGGCACGAAAAGCTATTTGAAAATGGAGATTCGCCCACAGGAAAGAATTAGCTTATGAAGGACTGTCTTCAGACAGCCACTTTACTCTTTTGCAAGGAGCAAGGAAAATTCATGTGGTTGAAGGTCAGAGGCAAAAGACGGAGCTGGAAAAAGGCACAACCACATTTAAAATACAGATCATGAGCTGGAATAAGGACCTATCTTGGAGAGTCAATTTAGATTAAAGACCTTTTTTCAAGTAGATGGAGAAGAAACAGTGCACTGTACATACACTTCCAGATCTTCCTATCTACTGCAGTAAGTACAGAAGTACTGTAGATTGCAAATGTTGCTGTTGAGGTGATGACTCAAAATAAATGAGCTGAAAGCCACAAGGCTCATTCCATTTTGCAACTGAAAGATTCTGCCAGCTCTTTGAAGACAGATCAAGTAGGCTTAGACACTGGGCTTCATTTCTCTGAATAGCTGTAACCAAAATAGCAAAGTATCAAGTAAAAACCAAAAAGCAATCTTGCAACATGGCAGTTCTTAGCTCTATTGAGCCCCAAAAAGCTTAGAGCTCATAAAAACAGCTGGCAAACCGGGCCAGCCTGGGCATCCAGAGTAATTCAGCCCAGGTCAAGCTACCAGGGACTTCTCAGAGACTGAGATACTCTGGTTCTCCCCTCAGTGCCATCTGTGCTAGGAGTTTAGGAGTTTTATTTCAGCTGGCATATGAGCTCAAAGGAAGTTGCTTCACTTCAGGCATTTAACTAACTCTTTCCAGCATGACTGAATAAATACTCAGCCAAACTTGTTAACAGTTGTTTAAGAGCTGGCTGAGCACACAGCAATTGTTTCTTCACAGCACTGAATGAGACCATGCTGGTTGCAATGGGAAGGTCACATGCTGGGTCTTGTTCTTCAGATGATGCAGACACTTGACAGCACATTAAGAAACCCAGGCCTCTTGGTAAATTTTCCTCCCCTCCTCACAGGTGTTCACAGTTCTTCTGTCAGACTCTGTCAGACCTCAATTCTCTGCTACTTCCAAAGACACTTTCAAACTTAGAGCACCAGGACCCATGTTCTGAGCGCAAGCGTGTTCAGGAGCTGCCTCCTCCATGGAGCACCACACAAGACAAAACAGAACTGTTGATATTTAGCCTTCCTGCAGGTTTTCTAGCACATCCTCAATAATGGCTCTTTTTGTCTAAACTACAACTTTTGGTGTCACCTACTTTCAAGAAGCAAAGGAAACAGATCCAACTCATATGCACTAGTGACAATACACATGCTATATGAACATGCCAGGTCACAAAAATACAAGTTTTTTTTATTAAACCTATAAGTTTTAATACAGCTGTACTTTATGTTAGTGTTACAAGGACGGGATGATTGTTGGCTTTCAGACGTTTTTGAGCAGCTCATACAGCTAATTGAAGAGAATGACTGCCAGTGACACAAGATAAGTGCGTTTTACACAGAGTTAAGCTGGAAGACTTATCAAGCACTTGGTATATTAAAGACACTGGCCCAGCTTCAAGCATCGCAGTCAACTTTGCACACAAGTGCAGAGAGCACTCTAGGTTCTGCGGCTCTTCTCTAGCCACCTTAATCCTTTCCCTGCTATTTCTAATTCTCTCAGTTCATTATTCCACTTGTGTTTGTTTCAAGATGGACCGTCTCCATCTGGAAAGCCTCCCTTTCAGCTTTGTCCAACCAACGTCCCCTGCCAAGGAGGAATTTCCCATTGGAGCTCTAGCTTGTAAAACTGGCCAGCCCCAGATAGTAACCATCTCTTTGTCCAAGCAGAATTCCCACGTGAACAGAAAGTTCGAGTTTAATAGTTCTTTATGAAGAGCCCTGACCAACACTTCTTGAGAGCTTCAGTCTACCACGAAGACCAGACAGACACGCTCCACTTGAGGCTTTCTGAAGCTTCATAGCGTCTCCAGTTTATAAGCCAGGCTGCTTTTCCCCTCAAGCATTTCTTTTACAATGTTTACATTGCAGTGGTTAACTGCGCTACGTGAAATGTGGTCTCCATAATCTTAATAGAGACAACTTTCAGTATCACCAATTGAGCTGGAGCCATATTACAGCTACATAAGCACTATTAAGAATTTAAAGAATTATCAGACATACATAAATGAGGGACATAAGAAAAACAAACGATACATAAATTCTTTAATTAAAACCAGCCCACTTCAGTGCTGTTTCGCGAGGTAAACACTTTGCTAATGCTAAGCAGGGGGATTACGAAGATTATTCTAGAAAAGTGCAGTTCTACCAGCATTTTCAAGTTATAACCATATCCCCTCTCTTGAGAGGCTCAACAATTCCCGAGAATGTCTCTATGCATTAATATGCTTATGTTTAAAATAGTTTCCACAAACTTCTTTAAGATCTGTTCTCAAGGCCTATAGTATCAGGTAGATTAAAGAGAATTATGATTTTAATTTACTGATGTCCCTTTATTAATGTGGCTTTGCTTTTCCCAAGCTCTTTAAGCAACGTGGTTATTTTACTATAATGAAGAAACAGCATGAAACTGCCAGCCCATCGTGATTAATGCTGCAGAACCAGTTTTCCAAAAAAGATGCAGTGCAGCAGTGTTTCCCAACACGAAGGTGAGGCTGTACTCTAGTAGTCTGGACTTACCCAGGAGAATAAAGGACGGTTCGAAGATTAAAGCATTTGCCTAACACCTACCAGCAGGTTCATAACCCGACCTCCTGGAGGAGATTGAGTGGCATAAAAACCCTAATGGAAACAGAGTTCCCACATTTACTATACATTAATAATGCTCCTTATGCAAGTACATGTTCATTAAGAACCAAAGGCAAATCTACAGGACTGCACGCTCCCATTAGTAAGGTTCAGGATATTTAACTCTTGGCTAATGGGCTACACAAACATACTTGCAAAGCTGCTCCACAAGCTGTGGAGCTACCAAGGGCTGCCTACTTACCAACTTCCCCACCACCTTCACCTTGTCCCCTCTTGGCTACACTCTTTACCCTCCTTTCTTTCCAAAGGAAAATGGGAAGAACATAATAGGGTTTTTTTCCTTTTTGCCTTGTTACAAAACTGCTGAGATCAGGACTCTGACTTCTACATCCCACTAGGAACTTTAAATGTGCTCCTTTTGTCCTGAGGTAAGTCTTAATGTTAATCTTAAGCAAGCGCAGAAATAGCCCTGTGGAGAAAGGCTCCATGAGAAGCAGCTGCTTGGAAGGGACTGAATATTGAGCACACTTCCTAGTACACATCCTTCTTCCTCTCCCTCCCTCTATGGGGAGCTTTAAAATACTGGTATTTGAAGAATAGAGAACTGGCTGGCAAAGAAAATTATTCATTAAAAAGTGAGAGTTAATGGCACAGAATCAAATCCGCAAGCTGAAGGTGAGTGAGTCAGTGAAGCTTTGACAAGGCATGCAAGCTGTTACAAAGCAGAAAATAGGCATCAGATTCCACAGCTTTAAGGATTAGTTTATCCTTTAAAAGACATTTTTCTTTGCTATTAAAGAGTCCCCCTACCAAGCCTGGTTCCTATCGTTCCCCACCTAGCGTTCAGCCTGGGTTTGCAGTATAAGCTGATCTGAGCTCTCTATGTAACAACAGTATTTCTATATTTCTGAGAAATTCAGAGATGTACAGATACCTCAGTGGGCACGTTAAGTTTTTGCCTACTCTTCCCTACAAAAGGCAAGGTTATGGTTATAACAACATTAGTAGTTTTATACAGCTACCCAGCTGCGCTGTATTATATGCTGTTATACTTTTATTTCACCATAAAACAAATCAGAATAGCTCTAGTACTTCGGTTAATCAGAAAAAAAAAACTTTTGTTCTTTATATAAACTCTTGCTTTGATATCCAAAGCCTGAAGCTTAAAGTTTTAACTAAGAAATCTCACCATGAGACTTTCTTCTGATAGGATGGAGAGAGATCAGGAGTGCTATTCTGACCATTCACTTTGTGGTTAGAGATCTACAAATGTGATAAGCAGCTTCCCTTTGTATTTTGAACAGTCACACTGTACTTCCACCATGAAGATCTATCTACAAGCAAATGTTCAGAGCCTCCTATTCCCATCTAAAATAGGGAAGCAAGAATGTAAGTTTTCAGTAAAGCCTGAGAATCAAAATATTTAAAACTCAAGCTGAAAAATCAACCAATTTCCTGAATACAGGATGGCTTCAGTGACACAGATCTGGGCTCACAGAAGCTTCAGACACTAAACTACATGCAGCAAGCATTTCTCTAGCATATCCAAAGCTGAAAGCTATCAGAGGCTAAGGCTACCACGCACAAGGTATGGGTATCTGCTTTCCTGCCCCCCCCCGCCCCCCCCCCTTTATGGCATACAGACACTTCGTTATATTCATCCTTATCCCCTGCCCAGCTTTGGGAACTGGACCAGTTGGGCACCAAAGCACCAGAAACGACACATGCTGACCAGCGAGGATGCAGGGACAAGGCCCTGCTCAAGGCCCTAGCTTATGTTCAAATAGACATCTGCAAGAACGCTCTCATTAACCAGTTTAAGAGCATTAACAGCTATTAAGCAAAACCATTTAGGATGACATACTCTTCATTAATCTGAGCTCAGCTCTGTAACCAGTTAATCCCACTAGCTTTGCCACAGGCTTCTGGAAAGGCAAGACCTGAATTTCCATAGTGGGGAAGGAGAAGAGATCATGAGCAATGCAACAAAAAGCCCTGGGAGGACAGAGAGATGAAGACCTGGTCTATTAAACCATGATTCAGTTCAGACCCCGAGCGCGCGGGGCTGTGACCTGCCTGGCTGAGGCCTCCGCGCAGCCGGGCGCTAGTTCTGCCGCGCGGATGACGAACCCCAGAGGAAGTCGGCAATTAGGAGCAGCCGCTTAAACTGAGCTGAGCTGAGCCAGCGAGGCAGCCCAGACCTCACGGCTGCTTCGCAAGCAGCATGAACCACCACTGCTTCTGCGGGACTGGGACTCGCAGCAGGATGAAGACACACAGCTACAAGGTAAACGCACCAGCTTCTACGTGGGACTCCTCAAAGGTCTTACTTCATTCTTAGGCAAACAGAACGGAGTTGGAAAGGCTAGAGGTACATCCAGGTCTCCTTTTGCTTTTGTGCCTGTAATTTGTCACTGCCAGTGACAAACAAGACACTACACAAAAACCACCACACACTATTAGTCCTTTCCCCACCACCACCACACAACCTCGCGCCAACAGGAGCTTCTAATTCAGACTAGGCAACACAGATGTCCCACTGTCACAGAAGCAGAGGACCGTCAGCAAATGCTGCCACATGCCCTTCTGCAGGGGCAGGTGTCTAAGTTATTTCAAAAGAAAAGCATGCAAGAAGAAAGCAAACCTTGGTTGAAGCTACCTAGCTGAAGAACAGTTTTATCATCTGCACATCAACTGCAGCAAGAGAAGCACTTAATATGTGCCAAGAATTTCTCAACACTGCTCCATAGGCGCCAGCGTAACCTACAGCTTATGAACTGTCTGCTGGTGGCAGACGTTTCTCACTAACAAACACAACAGCATTTACCTGCACGCTGAGCCCACCACATATACACAGCCTCAAGCAGGGGTGTTCAGCTGCAGGCCACTCATTTTGTAAAATATCTGCTCTCATGGTCACCAGAAATTAAGGAATAAAACCTCAAGCTGCTGCTCCTGTAGTCCAGAAAGGAGAGAACAGGCAGCTACCTGCAGCATGATGTTGGTGACAGGGATCAGCAAGACAGACTTCTACCTAGGCAGACTGATTCAGAAGATGAATGTATTTTCATACTTTAAATGATTTGGTGGTGTATTTAACAGACATAAGCATGTTACCTGAAGATTTCAGCTGCAAATTTAAACAAAGCATCTTTCTGGCTATTAAAGGTAGACATTTAATCATGGACAATTAAGACACAGTAATTGCTAGAAACTGTGCTTTGCAGAAAGGCTGTCCCCATAAGAGGCTAAATAGAGCATTTCAGTTAGTATTTAAGTGTATTTCAGCTCCATCATAAGCAACTCGATACACTAAAGCTCAAACTAGTGTTGCCATTAAAAGTGTCCCATCCTGCTCCTCCTGTCCGTGGTCACTGGCTCCTGCTTTGCCAAGAACAACTCCTTGCACTGGCAAAAATACTTGTGTAGCTGAGCAGTGAAGTAGATAGGTCTGAAGAGGCAGGAAAAAGCAGCTTCCTAGCACCACATCAGCCTCAGCATCTCTACAGCTACAGCTGTGGAACGCTGTCACCTTCGCTTTTGTCTTCTGAGCTCTTCCTATCCTGTCACTTTAACCCCTAGCAGAGGGGACACACCTGAACATATACATGGTTAAACATACTGAGCTTCCTCAGTCTCCCACCTGCAAAAGTATGAGGCGTTTTAGAAAAGGTTCTTTAGAGAAAAAAAAAAAATCTCATTTGCAACATTAATCTTGAAGTTCCTATGTAGAAGGTTGGCTGTTCCACATTAACTGCCCTCTGAAAATAAGAAGGGGAAATTCTGTGTACAACTCAAACTCTGCTTGCTCAGAACCGGTTTGTGGTCAATACAGGCACAAGGAATTACACGCGGCTTGGAGGCTGATCCTTGGACAGCGACTGCGGGGGCAGCACACGACCCATGTTTCACAGGTGACTGGAAGGATGCCCAGGGGCATGCAAAGATGACAGCATCCCGCAACGCTTTATGGATTAGCGATGATTAATCCATCTTTTCTCTGCCTCGCTGTAAAACCTTTGACCCTCAAGAACAGTCAAATCCAGCTAGCAGAGCAGCTGCCTGGAAGTGTTGTGGTGACCAGGCTGGATTTCCCCCTCACTAAGGCCAGGCCTGTGTTAAGCAATCCAGGCTGTCTAGACAGCCCCAGCTTAAGATTCCAAGAAGAAAAATCTTTCAGCGAGTCCCAGCTCAGGACTCATTGCCACCACGTACTGAGGATCGCAACCTGGTTGTCCAAGCCAGGTAGATGCAGACCCCACCACAGCTCCCTCTAAATAAATCCCTCCTCTTGCTGTAGGAGGATGCAATTCACACACGTCTCCACTCTGATTCCTAGCAAAAGTGTGAGCTGGTTATTTTTATAGGCACACACTTTAATCTGGCCTAAAAACTGCCCAGCACAGCTTAGTGCCTTCGCTGCTTGACATTATCCGCCCAGCAGCATGCTTGTTGGGAAGCTCGAGGAGTGCAAATCGCTTAGGCTGTGCAATGTAGAGACCCGTGCGAGAAGTCTCTCCACGCCGCTGAGATGTGCCGTGCTCCTGTTGTCAATGACAACACCGAGCAGGAGCACAGCACCTGCACGCTCCTGCTGCTTTCTTGTTGCACTATTTCATCTCCCGCGCGAGGGACATTGAGCTGGGGCAGGCAGTTCTCGGCAGCCGTGGTCAGAGCATCACTGTCTTTAGCAAAGAGCAGTCTGTTTTTTTTTTTTTTAAATAACATCCAGATACCAAGGGAGCAGATGCAAGAGTCCCATCTAGAGAAGTAGCTTTTCCACATCTTAAGAGCTTTCTAAGTGTCCCGACAGATCGTTTGACACACAGCTCGCCCACAATTTCCATTGCAAACTAGCACCCATTACACAAAGTTTCTTTCAGCGCCAGACGGCTGCTCCTCTCGCAGGTTTACCAAGACACCGAGAGCCCCTCGCTGGCACCTCCTGCACACACCTGAGCCCAGGTGTGCACCCAGGGCGCCTGGCCCCGTCCCGCGGCCCCACGCGGGGAACAGGGCTGGCGGCCCGCGGGGAAGAGGAGGGCAGCCCGCGGGGAAGAGGAGGGCAGCCCGCGGGGAAGAGGAGGGCAGCCCGCGGGGAAGAGGAGGGCAGCCCGCG